>NC_092696.1:35965183-36298350 GCF_964275005.1 Diadema setosum | reverse complement strand
CAAAAGGACATTTAGTTTGTGCAGCATCTGTTAAAATACAACTTGCTTCGCATAACAGAATTCCTGTCATAACATAATTCAAACTCAGTAGCATTCTTGATTATAAAGACACTGGTCCTAAACTCATTAAATTTAAATACCAGCAGCTGCTTGGCTTACGAACAGAGGAGGATTAATTCACACTTAGGGAAAAAAATCAGGTCGGTATGTATAACCATTAGTCATAGTAAAACGGCCAGAGACATTGTCAAACATTTTGGTTGTTCAATTTATTTAAACAAAAACAAACAAAACAAAAATTGAACTTTACTGACTGACTGGCATTATGATGCGTAAATTTATGCCTTATCAGAATGCTATCATATAATCCTTCTTGAGAATTGAGCCGTTTACTCCCAAGGGATATATTAACAAACATCATCATGCTAATAAAGTGCTTGTGGAGTAGTTTACTTCTGGCACTGCTATTAATGGGGAAAATTGAGTTCAGCAAATATGGTCACTCTTGCCTTTCAGTATTCATTTCCAACCCTAGTTTCATCAAAGGATCATAGTAGTTATGCAGTATCAGAGACTTTGCTGGCGTACATGCAACTTCATACCCTCATCTCAGATTTTCCAGACTGGGTAGATTGTGAAACAGTGCCTTTAATGAAATGTTGTCTCTTGGATCCCCTTCTTATAGGTGCTTTCAGAACAACGTGGAGGTACACATCGCCCACATACAGAGTGGTATGAGCCAGATGGGTAACCTACATGCTTTCTCAGAACGCCACGTACCGTACTGAATGCCACATGGAAGGTACACAGACTGCCTGGGATTGGTGCAGAGATGGGATCATTCACCAGTCTGGTTATTGGATGCTGCACTCCATCTGTAATGTAAATGATGGCTTAGCCACGGCTGTTTGGCAATGTACAAACTGGGATGGCAAGGGGATTGGCTGGTTTGTCTCCTTTGAGGCACAACTAGCCTCAATTAACCCGCTGAGTGCCCATTGGCAGAGAAAACCCCGTAGCTCTGTACACACTGTCCAAAGTCGCTGGTACGGTAAAGGTTAAAGGCGGCATGCCCGCATCTGCAATGTGACGGCCAGGAACGGTAGTCTTCAGAGGAGAACCTGAGGAATTCACAGCGATGGAGGAGACTTGTTGTTACATCATAAAGACCTGGTAGAATGGGGATACCGTGGACTCCTGTTAATATAACGAAGTCCTCGGGACCAGCAGTTTTCTTTCATTAGATTGAAATTTTGTTATAGCCGAATTAATAAACAATACAAAACATAGAGCCGATAATGTTGCAGCTCGAATTTTTACTTTGTTGTAACCAGAATTTTACAACCATGTTCATTATAACGGGAGTGCACTGCACCATGGAGTGAGAAGACTAGCCCAACTTGAGAATCCTGATAACATACTGTAAAATGAGGAATGTATGCGTGCATTTTAATTCTGCAAATTTCTCGAGAGCCAAGTTTCGTGAAATTAGAATGCACGCTAAAGATCTTGTCGACACTATGTGCGTTGAATGTTAGAGGCAACTAGCGAAAAAATCATTGTGCAAGTAAGGCCGTTGGTTCACATTTGTGAAAACTTAAATGGCACAAGAATATCGTGTCTTATAGTGTTGTGTACCCACAAGTCCACCTTCAAAGACATGTGGATCGAGTGAAGACAACAATACTACAGTAGTAGAAGACATCAGTGCAAGTTTGGGGAAAATCGGACAATCCGTTCAAAAGTTATGATTTTTTTTTAAAGTATCTGTGCAGTCACTGCTGGATGAAAAGACTACTACAGTGTATGATGTCACATGCGTACAACGATATAAGGAAAATAAAAAGGGAATTTCACAAAACTTTACTTTTTTAATAAAGTGCACATTTCTCTGACTTGTTACTGACGTATGTTAAGGGTAATATTATTCCCTCTGCCTTCTGATAGAGAGAAGTCGAGTGTTCTTTTGTTATGCGAGAAAAATGGAAATATGTTGAATTTTCTTTGTACTTTTTTTATTTTGTTGTACTCATGTGACGTTACAAGCTGTAGAAGTCTTGTCATCCCGTCGTGACGCGCTGAGCAGAAACTTCACAAATTCATAACTTTTCAACGGATTGTCCGATTTTCCTCAAACTCTCACTGATGTGTTCTACTAATATTGCTGCATTCACTCAATCCACGTTTATATGAAGGTGGATTTGTCCTTTTGTCCACATGAGTACAACGAAATAAAGAAAATTCAACATATTTTCACTTTTCTCGCGTAACAAAAGAACACTCGACTTCCCTCTTGTACTCTGTGTAAGTACACACACATATCCAAAGAATCTTGACCAATGTTGGCCACTAATGAGTGTACACCTCCATGCACATACACTCACTCACCAGTGCTGTTCCTGTTTTTTTTTTAAATGTACCCTGATGGTCAGCAAATCAAGCATACCACCCATAAATCCCCACACTACCAGGTCTTAAAAACATTACTGTATCTAGACACGAGTCCGACTGGAGGTGCTCGTAATTAGTCCATGTGATAAATGTACGTCATACAAAGGAAATTATGTTTTTGGGGAAAGGCATCATAGTATGTTGGCAAAAAAAAAGAGAAAAAAAAAGTTGTTTAGCATCACTCGTGTAAAAAAATAAATGCTAGACCAACTCAGTTCGAAGTATTTTCCATGGGGATCAGAACTCTGCTTAAATACCGGTGAGATTTGATCTTATCTTTTTGTCGTCGAAGTGAGAGTACTAAACCCTTAGTTCAATTACACATGGCTTCTGAGTAAGATTATAGTTTGTATTTTCCAAGGGGAAGGAGGGGATACGATAGTTAAACGTCCTGAACATGAGTTATGTGTAGAGTTACACAACAAATGCTTAAAGGTGATTGGGACATATATATTGTACTATAGAGGGCGTCCTTTTCTGCTTAGAGAGGATTGACAACTGCCAAAACCCTACTAAAACAAAAGCAATAAAAACCTCAAAAATATACTAGATAGAATACAGTGCACTGTCATTTTTTTTTCCACAACACTTTGAAAATGCAGATATTCATTCACTTTCATTTGGTTTACTTTCCATTTTGATAAAGGCCATGACAATAGCTTGAAAAAGTTTGTAATATTGGGTATCTTGTAATATTAGGGATTGGAACAAAAGAATAGAAGTAGGAATGGGACCTTCAGAATTACCTTGTCATGTCAGGGTGTCTGCAGTATCCGACCACTTTATAACAAGATTCCACTGTTTCTCCAAACTGTGACAGCAGGTAGGAATGTTTAGCAGTCAACCATGCTTCTCGCATAAGTCAAATAATTGCCTAAGTCGAAGGTCTTTTCAAGTCCTCTTGTGTTAAATTCTCTTGATTTTAATCCCTATGAATCAAATTTTCTTTCCGATCCAAATTGATTTGACTTGCACCAGTTTGACTATTTATGCGCCCATCAGGGATGGCTTGTAGTGTCAGGCGAAAGTGGGCCCGTCAAAATCAAATAATGCGAAAATTTAATGTGACATTATTTGACATTCAGCCAGTCAGAATTCTGCTTCATATTTTTATTCACAATTGCTACACTTGCATGTGAGTGTAACCTGGTATGCAAGAGGTCTCAGCAATGTTTATTTTGGTGGTTGACCATGATAATTCTGCTCTGTCTAAGTTTTATATCTCTACAGCATATTGTAGTCATTTTGGTTTACTTGTACAAGATTATGTTGGTAGGTGTCAGACTAGACAAGTGTGATGTCTGCCCCCCCCCCCTCATTTTATAAAATGGCAACTTCTCGTCACAACATCCAGTCGACAGCACAATTTTTGTCATTACCATGACACTTGCCTGTGCTGCGGAGCAAGAGCTAGCTATTATAAGATACATTGTAATAACTTTTTTTTTTTTTAATGAAATGAGGAACCTGTATCTTTACCAACTTTCTTGAGTCCTCCCATGTTATGGCTAGAGTGATAGATTAGCCCTGCTCTGGTAGGAACAAAGTTGACGCGACTGTCAAGAAAAAAGAGAGAGAGGGAAAACGCGAGAAAGAGAGTCTATATATAGATATATATATACATAATATTTATTATACTTATTGAGGAAGATATGTTACATAGAGTAATGACTGTACAATTTCTATTATTGGATTTGATTGAGTTATAAATGGTGTATTAGCTACCTTTTTTTTAAAGTTCATCTTCTGCCATATTATCAAAAGAAGGAAATACATCACATATACGAGATTACCAGCAAGATTGTGAATTAGATAAAGCACAGAAAAAAAAAAATGTAAAAATGAGCATACTTGATACTCAGTAGAAGCCTACCAATGCCTTTGGGAATAAACCACAGTGTGATGTCCTTCTATGGGAAATGTGTGTTATACCAAAATTGACCTGTCCCCAATATCATTTTAATGTAACTTTAGATATGAAAATAATTAAGCCCGTCATATTGTTTGAAAAGCTCATTTCACTGATACCCATAGATCAGTAGATGCTTTGGCTAGCCAAACTGACAGGTAAATGCCCCCACCCCCCCCCCCCCCCAAAAAAGAAAGAACAAAAATGAATTTTATATTCTTTGGTTATATCAAGCACTGATGAAGAATATGAGATTATCTCATGTTATCATACCTTGTGTTGGGAAAAATTAGCTTAGGATGTTGAGAATCATTTTTTTAAGTCTGATTGGTGAACTGAAGCAAGAGAAAGGATTCACTTGCTCAAAAAAAATTATGAATTGGTCAATCTTTATTGGTATTGCAGTTACGGACTTCTGCTACAAAGATATATTTAGAAGTCACCTGCAGTGATTTGAATATGCTACCATGGATGTCTTTAACCTCCTATTGTGTATGGTATTCTTGGACCCCGTTTACAGTGCGAGGCTCGGCCGCGGCTCGGCCGCGGCCGAGTCCAGCCCCGCTTCAGTGTAAACGCGCAAAAGGCCAAATGCGAGGCCAAAATTGGCCTCGCATTTGGCCTCGCTCTGGAGGTGGTCTCGGCCGCGGCCGAGCCGCGGCCGAGCCCGGCCTTCTCTTGGTGTAAACGGAAACTGGGCCAAATGCGCGGCCAATTGCGCGGCCAGTTTTAGTCTGGCTTCCAAACCCTCTGCCTGTATCTTTCGCTGTTCAGGATATTAACCCCCTCAACGTCGAAAACTAGTATAGTTTAAGGTGGTTTTGTCCTGCAAAGGATTTTTTCCTTCGGCAAAGGCCTTTGCCCGAACGACGACTTCGTCGCCACGGAATTCAGTTGGCAAAGGGTCTGAAAACCAGACAATACCAAATTGCGTTAGTTTACAAGCAGAGCGCCACTACGACCAAATAATGAAAGGTTTGAATCGAAAGCGCGGCCGAGCCCAGCAGTGTAAACGGACAAAATTGCGAGGCTCGGCCGCGCAATTGAGGCCGGTTTCGGCCGCGGCCGAGCCGCGGCCGAGCCCGGCCTCGCACTGTAAACGGGGTCTTAGTAACATTTGCTCAGATATACACAAAAGACTCGGGAGTTTAGACTTTTAGAAAGACCCAAGTCAGGACAGTTAGTAGAACATTAAGTTTCATTTTCAAGTAGGCTTGTAGTCCTTTCATTCCGACAATTAATTTTGTGAGGGAGACACTGTACTTGCATTTGAAGGTGTCTGTCCACTAGTCATTTGCTAGTCAGTTTGTTTTCAGTTTTTTAAAATTACTCTGGCAGGTTGACACTTTGTACCTGGATGATATCTGTCTAATAAAATATTTTTGTATGTTTCTTTCCATTTTTCACCATTTTTGAGTCACTCTTGTTGATTGATATTATACCTCAGTATGAAGCTTGTGAAAGTCGTCTGAAATGTAACAAATTTTGTGAGAATCTGTGTACAGCCTTCTGTGAATGGTTGATACAATTATTTTATCATCAATAGCCTATGAGTGATTATTGTTCAGTCCTTGCATTTACATACATACTGCTACTCCAGCGAATTACATATGGCTGTAAAAAGAAAATGACGCCGCATACATTGTATCACCTTATTTCGGAAGGTGTTCAAAAAGTTTAGAAGTGAAGAAACTTCACGATCTGTAATTTACCAACTGCTTACAATGTCCGAATACTTTACTAGCACACGGGGTTACAATCCTCATGTGGATATACTAAACAATGTGCAAGTTGCAGTTGTCCCCATACTGTTCCCTCAACAAGAATTTCAATGTTTCAGTTTTGTGCAGAAAACCAACGGAGGCAAACTTTGATGCAATAGGGTGAATATTGCATGACAGGTCAATATTAGTTTGTGTCTGTGGGGAGGATGTTTAGTACGTCACATCTTCGGTTAAGTAATTTAGATATGTAGTGCAAAATGTCTTGGGGTGCAGATAATGAGGAATCAAACACTTGAACGTGGGATTGTGCCATTTTGTGCTATCTGTCAAGCTTATTTTGATTATAAATTGCTAATTGCATACATATCTTTGGTAAGTTTTCTTCATCTTTGTTGTTGAAATGAATGTCATGCTTTTTATTGCTTTGAATTGTCATGAGTGATATAATATGTTAAATGTTTGTATATTTGATGTAAACTTGTACATAGTGTAAGATGATTCATGGAGTTTCTTACAAAAATAAATCCACTATTTCTGAAAAATTCCAGAAACACGCATTCCTCATGGATTATTTGCAATGTTGGGTGGCTACATTTGGTAAGTCACATCTAACATGAAAAACCTAAGTGTGATTTGATTGAGATATGGGGTCGTTTCATAAAGCTGTTCTTAAAGTTACCAACGACTTAAGAATGACTGGCATTCCTCATGGATTATTTGCAATGTTGGGTGGCTACATTTGGTAAGTCACATCTAACATGAAAAACCTAAGTGTGATTTGATTGAGATATGGGGTCGTTTCATAAAGCTGTTCTTAAAGTTACCAACGACTTAAGAATGACTGGCAATCAGTTCGTATGTGCTATACTTATCAGAATGTCCATAATTCAGCACAAGAACCTATCACCAGTCGTTCTTAAGTCATTCCCAACACTAAGAACAGCTTTATGAAGTACCCCCAAGGTTAATTGATTGTTTTTCTGCAGTGACAAAGTGAGTAGAAGCTACTGATGCAGGTTGAAGTTTTAGCAGTACATGTTTGAGTTGTAAAAGTGATCATGAAGGTTTGTTCAAACATTGATGTCAACTGTACGCCAAATTTCAGGAGGCAAAAAGACCTTTCCATGTCAGAAACAATGAATTCTTGTCATGTATAAAAGTAGCGGGTATTATGTACTTGGAAATCAGTTGATTGTACACGGAAGGGAGAGAAGAGAGAGAGAGAGAGACAAAAAAAAAAGTGAAAAAAAAATAGATGTATTTTTAGCCTATATAGTTAAAACCCCCAAAGAGAACTTGTGATAATGAATCGTATTGGTCATCATTTTATGTATAATTGTGTCATCTGAATTTTATACAAAGAGGCCGTCCACTGCATTTGAAATGGCATGAACTTCCCGTATATCAAGCTGGAGTTAATAAGCATAATGAAATATATTCGGTTAAAACGATGATGGATGGCTGTCATCAAAATCAAATAGGAAGTAGAAAGTTACTGAGCGATGGAAACCTTTTTAATAGGTCAATAAAAAAAAAAAATTACCCCCTCACCCCAATTGAAAAAAATAAAAACCCCAAACCCAACAACTGATATTAGGAGCAATGATATTATGCAGAGGCCCTCCACCCACCCTGTCCCCCCCCCCCCCCACACACACACACGCACACAATCAAGTTTGTTTCGTGGGGGAGGGGAACCTCTTGGAAGAATGAGAAACGAGAAAAAGGAATCATAGCAAATCTGACACTTCGGGGGATCCGTTAAAATCTAAAGCAGTGAGCAGCAGCCTGCAGGGATTTGGTTAACTATCAACATGTACAGTAGTCATTAGCGAATGCTTACTTGCACGTCGACAGCCGCAGCCTACAATTAACAATCAGGCTAACTCACGTCTGTGCCTACGTCGAGGATTCAATACCCCGACGCTAGAGGGCGCTGCATCGTGGGCATGTTCAGTGGGGTGCCGCAAGGGGTCTGGACATGTTGGCGATCAACATTGCGGGGCGTTGCACTTGTTTACCAGCCTTTACTTTAGTAGGTTGGAGGGGAAAATGCAAAATAAAGAAAAAAAATAAAGAAAAAGAAAAATACAAGGTAGGGCCTATTATCATTTCGTGTGTGGTGAAATATGACGTGTTTTACCTCAATTCAACTTTGAATATAATCTCTACAAATAATTTCGTGTTCATTGATTGTTAGAGAGCGTTGGAAGTGACCTACTTCAACCATGAAAATCCTTATCCCGTCGGAGTTCTTCACTACGGAAACAGCAACAACAAAACCAAAAGCGAAATTATAGAAAGAAAGAAAATAAAATCATTATACAATAGTCATGTATAGATATATCCAGCTGGCGATGATTGTTAAAGGTACTAATCGCTTCTAATTGTGTACCGAAATCTATTATTACAGGCGAACACAATCATTAGTTTATTAGTGGCTTCAATAACACTATTCTATTTGCACAGTCACCTATTCAAAATGTTAATGTGATAGAAACAAAATGTTCTTTGATCAAACATTTTCCAAATACTTATCCTAAAGTCTGCACAAGATCGTTGAATTGTAACTCTACAGATCCAGAACTTCATCGTGTGGGATTGCATGGCTGATTTGAATTATTTCCGCTTTGTGTTCATAAAAGCATGGATATAGCATAACTGAGTTACAATAATGATTAACATTATTACTACGCAATGATATTTTGTCTCTTTTTATGTACAAAAATAACGGAAACAATAATACTAATGACATCACTTCCAACAAATGGTAGTAGTCGAAAAAACCAACGTGGGAGATCCAATATCAAAGATATAGCTTGTATAACCTAGGGCCCCGAAAGAGACAGAAAAAAAAAGAAAAAAAAAAACACACCACATCATAATGGGACACATACAAAAATAAACAGAATTATACTAAAGTCATAAAGAACCAAAACAAAAAATAGAATCGAATCATATCCACATTATGAGAAAGAAAGGGAGAGAGATAAGAGGAGAGGATAGCACGAAAGAGAGGGAATAGATGAGATAAGAAGCTGAGATGACGGGGGGGGGGGAGATGGAGAGAGTTGTTGCCTTTCTAGGTGGAAGATGCAGCTGTTGTTTTAGGTGCAACGCTAAAGTCTGATGTATGAGGTGAGTATTGTCTTTGCTAAGCGATGACGTCTGATGATGCGGCCTCTGCGAGATTACGAACAGTGCACGTTTTGCGCGGCAGATACCTTCTGCGAATCCTTTGTTTGTAGTCTCGGCGCATTATTTTGAATTTTTTTAATCAGGCGTCTTTCGTAAAAGCAAAGACAACTTCTGCATCCTCCGCCTAGATTAAGGCTAAGAGAGGAAATGATATAGGAGGGCATAGTGGCCTACAAAATCCCAATACCAGTCTCTCGCTCAGTTTACGTACATAAAGACATGCAGACATAGGAAGACGCACATTGCGGATCAAGCGGGGACAGATTCTACTTTTTGAGCCGTTTCCTGTCTCATTCATGTTTCGTAATTTTTGTGACAGGAAAAAAAAAAACAAACGTTCATCAAGAGCGTGCAACAGATTGATGAATTTCACCATTAAGAGTGCAAATCATGCTCCCTCGTGTGGCAGGGGGGGGGGGGTTTCCTGGCTTGTGTGTTCCCCTTCCCCCTCCCCCCCCCCCCCCCGATTTGCGATCATACAATCTGCCGAACGTTCCCGGTGAGGGAAGGCCCCTCCCATACCCGACTTTCCCTCTGTCCACTTCCAGAGACCTCTACAAGAACAAATTCAAAGACGACCACACGGGTCAAGAAATGACAGATACACGTTTCAGCCACTTATAGTGTCCTATTAATTTTCTTTTATTTTGTGACTGAAAAATTTCCAAAAACTTCCATCGAAAATGTGCGCCAGATCGCTTAACTTGTAAGTATGCTATGCAAATGCCATCTCGTGTTATGGCGGAGGAGCGGCTTCTTTTGTTTGCGTGTCTCCGCCTCCTCCCCCATTCCCCTCTTGAACGCCATCACTCTTGCAACCAGAATATTCCTGCGTCTACCAGTATGATTCTTATCTTCGGGCGCTTTCCGCGACGGTATAATTACTAGTACACGTGTACATTTAATTCGCTCTCAGTGTTCATGCTCCTCCACGCCCCCCCCCCCCCCGCCGTGCTGCAACATTAATGCATCATACATTGTAATATGTATTACCATGGAGATTGGGTGTATGCATTGAGGAGCACGTCATTATGTTAATACTTCAAAGGGAGAGAGGCGGCAGCGATCGAGGAGTCTATATCTACAACAGATGCCGTTCACAAATGCTGTACTGAAAGCAGCGGCGCAGTAACGCATTTGCCGAATACACATTCTTTTATTTTGATAGTCAGAAGTGGATGGTATACGTCATTTTAAGATACAGGTGAGTCATTCGTACTTTCAATAGAGCATTTACTATATATTATGTTGCGCTATTCAAGGATGATATTCATGAGTGACATATATACTGTTCCTATTCTCATAGTAACGTATAGAGGTATATAATTAATTCAATTTTTATTTTCCACTCATAGGGTGGAACACCCTCCTCAGCCAAAGGCTGGTTTTCATAGGGGTCCACACATACAAGTTAAGAATACAAACATTGTACATACAATATTAAAAATATACATACCATTGATTATGCAAAGAGCATGGAAAAGGTATACAAACCGTGATAAGCTTGTTTTAGACACAAAAGAAGAAATTAAATAACAGCAAGGCCTCAAATTACGACATGACAAAAAAAAAGCATGTGAGGATGAATCTCAAATACGGAAGAGAATCGGTATTACTGCTGATATGTTTTGACTGTGGATTGATGAGTGAAAAAAAAATGGATAGTATACTCTATCCGTTTACGCATCATACATTCAACATTATTTTATATAATCATATTCATGTATATATCTTACACTACATATTAGCAAACTGACTGTGACTGATAAGGCCTTATTATGTTGTCCAAACTTTGAGTGGAACCCAGGGCAGGCATAAGCAGCACTCTGGCCAGAATTTCATGCGACAAATGGCTATGACATCACGTCATAATTGGTGGTCTATAATAAAGATGTACATACGAGGTACATGGATACACAAGATACTTACGTTACATGAAGAGTTCGGTTTCAAAAGGTACTATATCCATAATTTCAAGTTCTGTGAACATCTTGATGCTATTTAGCAACCTCTGAGTGGAATTATATTTTCCCATGTTATACTGCCAGTGACTGCAATATGATACAACACTAAAACACTCTCTATAGGCAAATCAAGGTTCATATACTTATTTCATGATGAATTAATAATGTTTATATTTTCGTGGATGTAGTACCTTTTAAAACCGAAATTTCACATGCTAGAGATAGATTCCGTTTGATGTCATGAGATGTTCGCGGATTTATTTGTTTTTGTTTTTTTTTTTAGGAATGGTTTTGATGGGGATGTGATGCGAGGTCAACGGGGTCTAAGTAATTGACAATGCCCTGCCCTATTAATCAGCCAAAAACAAACCAATGTGCACAGCTATAACGTCCACTTATCCCTTGCTGACCAATATGTTGAATGAATGATTGCCATTGGACATAAGCATTCAAACATATTTCGCATTCCTCAATGCTCTGTATCCATCGAGCATGGTGGGGAGGGGTCACAGAGACACAGCACCCCTATACCAATACAAAATTACCCAACAAGGCACAGGAAGAGTTAATACATATACCTTACCCATTATGTTTCCCTAACCCATTTTCTTTCCGACAGGCTTTGCCTCTCGTTTCCTTTCTACACGATCCCTTTTTATTTTCTGTTTCCTTCATTTCTTTTATGTTTCTTTCATTCTCACTAGGTGTTTTCTCTCTTCTATTTTCTCCTTTTTTGTTCTCTCATGGGCTTTATCTCGTTATTATTTTTTTTTTTGCTTTTCCTTCTCTGTATTTTTGGGGTCATTTTTCTCTCTGTTAATTCTTGTCGAATACTCTGTATTCATTCTTGTTGTAATTCTTTTTTTTTTTAATTGAACTTCAAAGGGAAAAAGTGGAAAAGCAGCTCTGAACGGGATGTATTTTCTCAATAATGTGATTAAAGTTTTTTAGATGAATTTCATTCTGTTAAGATATAATCTGTTGATCTAAAAGCTGATAGAATCAAGACGGGCGATGAGTATAGGAGTATACTAAACACACAGTTGGTATTACATTTGTGACATTGTTAAAGTAAAATAATTATGTAATTCGGGAAATAAATGTGAATCAAGACCGTGTGCCACCACTTTCCTGCCCTGGTACTTTACATTATGCACGTATAGAATAGCACAGCATATCCATAAGTCCTTTATATGAGGCATACTGCAGATGCCATTCACCTTAACGACAGAATGATGCCGTTCACCCGCTGAAAGTAGCCGCGGCTTGCCCAATGCATATTAAACCCCGGTCACATAGCGCTTTACGGCTTAATCACGGCCAAAACACGTCAAAAAGTGGTCTCCCGTGAAGCAGACGAAGTTGTTCGGGTTGATGTCGAGTTTAAGACGAGCTACGATCGATTTGTAGACGTGACAGAACAAAATTTTATTCCGCAGACAACCACGGGCGGCACACGTGGTAAAGACGTGCAACACACGTGAAACACACGTGATAATCCGTGTTCCGGCGGTGATTAAAATTTGGGGAGACGCAGTAAGGACGCGAAAGTTTAGCGGTCTGTCACGGGCAGAGCACGGTCATCTGACGCGTATTACGCGTTGGTATCACAGGAAATAGCGTGTGTTTAGCCGCTTATCGCTGACAAATGGATTTTTCCGCGTACACACACGTGGCTGGACATGGTTAGCCGTGCTTAGGCAGTGGTTCAGCAGTTGAACAGCCGCCAACGGCCATACCCCGTACAAAGGACGGACAAACCAAAATTAACCAAAAAATTACCACTTACGACCACGTCCACCAGATTTTCATAACTTTTTATATGTGATTTGGACGTGGAGTGCTGTGTGACCGGGGCTTTAGTCAGGAGTGGATGATACGCCATTTTAGAACAATACAGGTTTGTTTGTTTGTTTGTTTGTTTTTATTTCTGCATTCAATCAAATACAATTTGAATACAAACTTCAAAAAGTAGAAAGATAAAGAATAACAAGTGCAGTGAAATAAATCGATAACAGTACATAAATAGATACACATAAGTGATTGCATCGAGCAATGTAAAGACACAGAAACATAAAATAAGATATACAGTATTTTTCAGTAAACAACAGAGATCACTGAATGCAGGAGACCACCATCGTAAGCGATTAAGCTTGAAATGGATGGAGGCCTCAGGTAAGTCATACAGGTAAGTCATTACAAGTAGTACATACCTCCATTTTGACATTTTGTGGTTGACGTGTTATGACATTTGTGGTTATTTGGACATTAGTGATAGATTTTGACATAAGAAGTTAGCTCTACACCTCCCCCCCCCCCCCCGTGCAACAAAAGCAATGCATCATACACATTATAATAAGGTACAGTGCGTTACCGTTGAGATTGGTAGTATGCACTGAAGAGCACATTCTGTCATTAATACTTCAGCAGGAGAGAGGCGGCAGCGATCGGTGTGTCAACATCTACTGCAGAGTCGTTCACTATTAACACAGGAGGCTGTACTGAAAGCAGCGGCTTGCCAAATGCATTAGTCAGGAGTGGATGGTACATCATTTTTGAACGATACAGGTAAGTCAATAAAGTATACCCTCAACATAACATTTTCTATACTTCATGTTGTTCTATTCAATGATGAATAAACTATTCATATGTGACATGAATACTGGGATATAATCTTATAGCAACGTAAAGAGGTATATATTTTACAGATTCTATCAAAGTGATAATGCCATATTACGTTGTCAAATCTTTTGTTGGAACCCAGGGCAGACACAATGTCCACTCGGGCCAGAATTCCATGGTGATGAATGGCTATGACATCACACATTGATACTCTATGAATAGTGCGTAATATTGGTAATCTATACAATGATTTACATACGAGGTACATGGACACACAATTACTAGGGTTGTATAAACAAAAGTGTACGACTTATTACCAGTGCTCCCTACTTAAGATGGTATATATTATAGTAACAGTTTTATTCAAAGCAGATTCCAAAAATATTCTTTGGAGTATAACGAAGGGGCTTTGTTATTCTGAACTCACAGGGATTCCCAGAGTGTTGGCATCATGGCTCAGAAGGCGTATAGTAGTAAGCCTGGTTTTAATGTCATATTACGTCATTGCATTTTATATCATATCATATTATATGCATTGTTTGTATGGAATCTATGTGTGTGCATGTGTGTTCAGTTACTCCCTGATGTGCTTCCTTAAAGGGGATGGCTAGTACCTGATCAGTGGGAATCAGTGGGAATGCTGGGGATGATTGTTCCAATCCTTGTGGGATTCGTTTAAGAGTTGACGGTTATCGTTGACGGTTATGTGCAGTTCAATGCGTCCAGGATAGCATGCCTGTACAGTGTCGGGGCGATCGTTAACGGGCCGTTAACAATCGCCCCGACACTGTACAGGCATGCAAACCTGGAAACATTAAACTGCACATTACTTGAATATGAGACCATACTGAAGCAAATCATTTTCACACAACAATAGATATATAATGTACTCTTAAATGATCCCACAAGGATTGGAACAATCATCCCCCAGCATTCCCACTAATTCCCACTGATCAGTTACTAGCCATTCCCTTTTAAAGTAAAAATTGGTTGGAGAGGCCCAAGGGCCACATTGATTTTGATTGCTTTTTTTTTTTTTTTCCCAACCCGGCAACTCACGAGGGAAAGCCTGAAATTGTGTATTCTTGTATTTTGCTTTTTTGGTTTGTTTATCTGTTTTAACTTGTGTTGACTTGAAAATGCCGAATGAGTAATGATAATAACAATGATAATGATAATAATAATAATAAAAATAATAATAATAATAATGATTAGAAGAAGGAGAAGGTGAGAAATAATATCATATCCTGCATTGATCATTCTATAGACTGTTTTAGATGATATGCTTCCCAGGAAAAGAAAAAAAATCTTAGATAGCAGAAATATGGTGGAATAGTGAAAGAGATTCATGCAGCAAAGCACTAAGACGAAACAGAGAAATAGGTAGACGCCTTGAATCACCAAAAGCCTGTCTGATTTACCCTCGTATAAGACAGATATTGTCATGCATAAAATCAATCACTTTAAACTCCCACATGCTTCCACTTATTATTTCAAATGTCACAATGACCATCTACTCTAAGAGAACTAAGAACACCCAGCATCAACTTAATAATAATGTTTTCTATCTTGTTTCTCAGCATTTATTATAGTCTTATACTTGCAACCCTTTACTGTGATGGAATACCTAATAATCTGAAGAAACTGCCTCTATACAAAGTTTCGAGTAAATTTTTTTAATCGTCTTCATTTTTATTTATCAAAGGTTATCCGTCAAATTCAAATTGAATCATGTTATTATGTCCTCCATATGTGCTTCAACTGGCAATGCTATATTTCAAACTTTTAACACCTGTATTATGTAGCTTCGTTTGATATCTCGTTTTGATGTTCTTCGACTTGTTTTTGTGCTTGCTTAGGTACTCTGTGTTTTATTTTGTGTGTGTGTGTGTGCCTTTGATATTAATGGCAACTTTATATCCGTTGGGTTCGTACCTGTTTCAACATGTTTTATTCTATCTGTACTCCTTATACTGTCGATGACCTTTATCGTTTTATATTGTAATGCATGTAATGCATGAATTGCAGTATCATGTGTATGATGTGAGATATCCTCATGCATTTGTATTGGCGGTGATGTCAAATTATTTAGAAATAAAGCGAAAAAACAACAACCCGCAAATACCTCAAGCTTCATGTTAATTTCCTTTAAAATGAATGCACTGATGAGACTTTATATTTGGATATAAAGTCTCATAAGGGCATGCCGTTGCCTTTTCGCGAATGTAAATGACCTATATCAATAAAGAATTGCTTTTTGGTTTGAGATGAATTTAAATGCTTTTAATTATTGATGGATTGAATAGTGGAATTAAGTGGTTGAGTTTAGAAGCGTATTAAAGGGATCGTATAGTTTTGGTTGAGACCTAATTTCAGGTTTTTTACATTTTTTTTTTTTGGTGATATAATGAGAAAACTCTTATGAAATATGAAAGAGTATGTAATTCCATGATGATATTATCATTCAACGTTTATTTGATGAAAATTAGTTTTGAAATGGCTGAGATATCCAAAACCGAATGATTCTTATAAAGTGTGGGTACCACCTTTTATTACGATCGCTTTGTTTTACTTCGTTTTTTGATGTTTCAGTCATTCCAAACCCGATTTTCATCAAATAATTTTTGAATTCTTCTTAAAATGGTGTTTTCTTGGTACCTCGCAAAAAGTTAAAAGCCCAATTTTCACCTCCACCAATACTGTACCATCCCTTTCACAGCTGACTAAAATGCTGCTAGCGTGAAATGCGTGAATTGAATGCTCGGAATATGAACTTGAATGACAAAATCATGAATCTGACCAGAGAATACCTCTATTAGGACAGAATGCATAGTACCAATCAGACAGTGATATCAAATTTATTTCTCTCGTATTTCATAACAACAGTTTAGATGAATGGTCAGTATGAGCTTTCCAAAATCAAGCAAATCAAGCTTATGGCGATTAAGACATCTAAAGATTTGTTAATGCAACTTCGAAGTTATAGTTTTAATATACGTTGGCCAACGTTGTCTCAGTATAGTGTGTGTACGTTGAGTCAACGTCAGAAATATGACGTTAGCACAACATCCTTTAGGCTATCGGACTTACGTTGTCTCAACGGTGAAAGACTGACATTGGAAAAGCGTGTAAACAGTGTTTATTTAAAAGTATACCTTTCTTACTCGTTTTGACGTTACCTCAAAGTTAGAGAATTATTCTAGTAAACACTTTTCAACCTTGTTATGACGTTATGACAACGTTAAACAAACGATACAACAACCACTTTTCCACCTTGTTAAATGATATTACCCCAGCATTAGACCAATGTTTTAACAAAACATTGTCCTCCCTGTTATTAAGTTTAAAAATAATAATAACAAATATATCTTCTTTTGTTGTGTTTGTTTGTTTAAATTCAGTGAGCTGTCACAGACTGCTACATTTGCCAGACACAACGACACAGCTTACCGAAAGGATATACAATGTCTCCCGTCAAGAAGGTCCGCCTGCTTCGTTTGAAGTTGATCATCTTGATGGTTTTGAGTTGCCATCCATCAGCTGCAACCCAGGTTTACAGCGTCTGTTTGGAAACAGACAATGATATCATTTTCCGCTTCCCATTTCGAAATGATTCAGATTATTGTTATGATTTGTACTCTGGGCATTTTGTCTGCTTATTCTATACAAATGGAGAAGCGATCGGGGAAAATTGTCTTAAACCTGGACAGGCGAATCGTTTCAAAGTGACTGCAAACAACACAGAGGATGAGCTGATGGTGACTCTGACTGTAAGAGATGTGCGGAAAGAAGATGAAGGAAAATACATACTTCTTATCTCAGAAGACAGAGACGGTGAGAGGCATAATGACGTCATAGATGCTCACATTAACGTCATCGCTCCACCTGGACCGGCTCAGTGTGAGAATGTGACGTCATCATATTCCCCGGACTGGATCGAGGTACACTGCTCTGCTTTGTTAGGAATGAATTCAGATCCACAAGGATCTATCGCCTGTTTCCAAAATGGCAAAAAGGCGCCATATCTTAGTAAACTTCAGCACTCGGTGGATCACATCCAAGCTGTCTTCTGGATGGACGTTGATTCTTTTATCAGCTGCTGTTCATTTTCACCGCAGTGTGAGAAAGCTTCTGAAACATGTCTCGACTTCACATATGCCAGAGGGACTGCATCAATGTCGTCTAGCGAGAATGACCCTCAGACGGGTGGAGAAACGACTTTGCAGCAGTCTACAACCAGTTTGCTCACGGTGATATACACAGAAGGCCTTGGTAACAATAGACAACATTTCTATAGAGCTGTCTTGGCACCAATATCAATCACTGTCTTCTTTGTATTTTTGGTTGTCATTGTTTATATCTTTGTGAAGAGATCGTACTTTGCCAGTGAGGGTCATACAAAAAACCCTAAATCGCAGAATGGAAACAACCCCAGTAAAGGAGAGAAGTCAAAAGCACCACAATACGTCAAAGTTCCCATTAATGATCAGTATCATGAGTCTATCATATAAAAAAAAAATACAAGATGTAAATAAAATCATATTTCCCAATGGCAGCGATGATACATCCACAGAACACATATGCATGGTGCATTATGAATATGACAATATTATGGTCATTCATATTTTTTATTCTTGATTATGCATGTGGTCCTGAAATAGGTCCACTCATTCGACTTCACATCAGTCAGACCGCAGCACCCGATAATTCGCTCGTATTTATTCAACTCGTATGCAAGCCCGCTCGAGGCTTGCATACGTAATGAGCTGCGTAAGGGGATTTTGTCCTTTGTCTTTCGGCAACAAAAATACACCGTATATTCACAAATTTGGTATCAAATTCAAGGAAAATATATAAACTATCGTCACATGTTACTCAAATTATTGTGAATGAAAAATATCATAGCGTAATTTGAGCTTGAAAAATGATGAAAAAAGTGATTTGTGCAGTACACGTTCAAAACGCCAAAAGAATACCAAATTCACCTTGCGTCTCAATGAAAATGCATTATTTGGTAGTCCATCTCTTAATCTTTGTATCCATGTAAATATCTTGACAATTTGTTGCTTAATCCGGTCAGAACCAGTAGAATATACATCGATGTCAGTGCTGATCAGCTTGAAATCGTGCAATCTTAAAAGTAAGCTCTCTCATTGGACAGCGCTTGCATTCAGCGCTTGCATTACGTCATTACGCTGCTACATAACGGTTTCATGCTACTTGCGGTTTCTTGGCACGCGTGTAGTTCAAGCGCTGAATGCAAGCACTGTCCATTGAGAGAGCTCTTTCGCGCCACTGTACACTTTGTGTGGAGCATACTTCCGGCTTAGGAGTGAATTTTACAGACATTTCAAAACGGAGAAACTAGTATAAATCATGCTTGCGTCTCCTTGACTCCAATATATGATGAGCATCTAAGTTTCCTCTGTACGAAAAAGCCAAAATCAGAAACAACAGTTTTTAGACGACAAAATATTCCGTGAAAAGCAGGTAAAATTTTACAAATTCAACTGATTATATCGTCATGATAAGATCCGATATTATACACAGATTTAGTGTCAAAATAAAGATCAAAGTCTGGAGAACAATTGTGACCCAGTACCACAAAGCAAACACAAAGTCGCCAGACATGGATTTTTAGTTAAGGGCAGATGCTGAAAGAGCAGACTCTAAGCTTTAAAATAATGTATTACTCAAATGAAATGAACTCTCCTAACCTATCTAAATATTGGAAAGAAAGCACACACTCTGGAAAAGTGTGAACTGAGAAAAGAGGCTCTGACGTACAGTGTCTATTCAAGCGCTTAATCTTTACCAAGTCGTGCTGGCGCTGCGATGAATGGGACAAAAAATAGGATGTAAACCACTGGAGTAGCAACAATGAAGGAATTATCAGATTAAACTGAAATTAAGCATGCTCTATTAACACATTCTGTCCATAATTAATGCCAACGTTCAAAGCAGCAGCATCATCTTTTCAAAAAGTTATTAGAGTTGAAAGTGAAGAGTGTGTACAAGGTTTTTAAGAAATGAAAAGGGGACACCTAATTTCACTATTCTGCAAAAAAAAGAAATGTTCGAGATAAACTGCTTAAAAACACACTTTCCTGCCCGTTTTATGATCCCAAATTTTAGCATAATGTAGAAGAGGACTTGCTCTTTCAGAAAATATGAAAAAGTCAAGATCGGCTAGGTTGACCCACTTCACCTATTTTCAGTCCTCACACAAAATCAGTGTGTGCGACTTTTTGTTCGTTTTGTGATGCACGGTCACCTGATTATATCGTCACGATAAGATCCGATATTATACGCAAATTTAGTATGAAAATAAAGATCAAAGTCTGGAGAACAATTTACCGTAACTTGTAGCCATGAAGAATGTATGAACAAGTCGCTACACTGTGAAAACCATAGCCCTGTCAAACTCTCGCAAAATCTCGCACGACGAGACACCTTTCGAACGCAAAGATCGTCAACGAGAGTGCTGAATAAATCTTGCCGGATCGGCTCATTAGCATACGTGCTGCGGTCTGACTGACTCATTAGCATACGTGCTGCGGTCTGACTGACATATTCTAGAGGAACTGCATCGATGTCTACTGATGAATGATTCTCAGACAGGAGGAGAAACAACTTGAAGCAGTCTACAAGCAATCCGCAAACATTGCCATACACAGAAGGCCTTAGTAACAATGGACAACATTTATATGTATCTGTCTTGGCACCAATATTAAACTTTGCCTTTTTGGTGATATTAGCCGTCATGTTTTATAGCTTTAAGAAAAGATTCACCTGTGTCTTTAAGCATGTTCAGGGTCACGAAAAACTCTGGATCATAGGGCGGAGAGGACGGAAATATGACCAAACAAACGAGAGGTCAACACCAGAGCACTTTCAAATGAGGACAGGGTAAATCGACAGGTTTACGAATAGTCCCGAAATGATCCGAATAGCATATAAAGAGTTAAACATTTAGCAGCGTTAATACAAACTTAATGAACACAGCAAAACATGAAATGGCAACCCTATTTAAGACATTTGTTGGACTCAAATTGTTTAACTATAGTTAGGCCCTTTAATAACGGAAAGATTGAGTTTACTGAATGTTATCAGAGGATACATTGATCTTATAAGCTTTGACTTTCAGATTGTATTAAGTAATGTTATTTTATTAGGTTTATTGCAGACTTGCGAACGTGCAATCATCTTTATTTATCTTTCATTATTTCTATTTCCATCCTTTCACAAAAACAATAATAATTGTACATAATTATACATAACAAAACCAAAAACAGACAAAAAAAAAGAGGAGAAAAAAAAATTAGCAGGTGCACACAAGTTTGTGCTTTTTTAAATCTCAGATATAACATTGAATTATGCTATCCATATCACATACCAAAGAAAAGTAACAGCCAGAATGTCATGTCAAGGAGGCATGCAGATTTATCCACTTCTTTTCAAATTTACGTAGTTGTCTATTTTGAAAACTAATTTGCTTCTCAGTCACATATAATTTTTAGCTTTGACCAGAAGAGTTCAAATGATGGCAAAATACCCAAATGTCTACATGCATATATTATCTGTTTGGCTATAACCATACAGTGATTCAAAGGGGCCTATTCAGGCTTCCACCAAATACACCAAACAAGATCTCTTCTTCCTTCACTTGTAGATTTATGTCAAACCTTGTATGCCACCATTTCAAAAACTCTTCCCAAAAATCACATGCATGTTGACATTCAGCGAATATGTTCTGGTGTTTCCTCCACTTGCTTACAAAGGGTACACAATTCAGAGTCAACAATTTTCATTTTGTGTAATTTTTTCTTCAAAAGAAGTGTTTTTGTATTACTTTTATATTGGAATGTTCTGCTCTTGGCATCAGCTAAACACACAAAAGGCATTTTGTATATAAGCTTCCATGTTATATCATCTACCGCATATCTATTGCTCCTATAGATTTCCGATGTTGGAGTTTCGAAATTTTTGCCTTTCAAAATACAATTAATAATCTGCGTTGTGAGCTTCCCAAAGTCTACATCTTTGCCCTTAAAAACACAACTGAGTTTTAAGGCTGGTATCGTTTCCCGATTGGAAAGGCATCTCAACTTCAATTGTTTTGAGCACCGTTTCATACACATTGCTTTCCAACTCCCCTCCTCACCCATGTGTTGAAATCTGTCAATCTGCCTTCTCTATCAAACAAATCTGAAATATACCATAAACCAGCCCTAAAAAATTCTGCAAAAAACACAGTTCTACTATTTACTCTAACAAATTCATTATTCTATACGATAATCTCACTTTTTTCTTTATGTTTTGAATCTGAAAGTCGAAGATCAAAATAGGCACTCAGTATAGGGCCTATCCCTGTAAGAACTTGGGAACTAGCCCATTGTTTTACAACTATTTTTGGACAAATTGCAATATAAGATAAAATGACCTCCAAATTTCTTCATGAAATACCTAAACATAACTGACCACAGAGAGCTACTTTCATTCAAAAACCTTGAAATCCATTTTACCTTCAATGCATTGAAAAAGGAAGGGATATGTATCATATTTAAACCACCTTGTTCATACGAACCAATTAGGGTTAATTTTTTAACATATCTATTTTTTCCATTCCATACAAAATCTTTAATAACATTCTCTAATTGTTTCAGTATATAACTTGGTATTGGCAAAACTGACCCACAATAAACAGATTTTGATATAGCAAATGTTTTTACTATTTGTATTTTCCCTATCACACTCAAATTCCTTTTTCTCCAAACATTAAGCATAACTTTCACATCTACTAAACATTTCTCAAAGTTCAATGATATCATCTGTTCCATATCGGAAGACAATAATATGCCCAATACCCGAAAGGGTTCAGATGGTAAATCAATATCAACAGGTTTAAGTTTACAATTTCTTCTTGATCCCAAACACATAGCATTAGTTTTGCTTTTATTAATTCTAAGACTTGAGAAAAAAAGCAAAATCTTCAATCATACCAAACGCTTCCTTTGCGGATTCTAAATCAGCCAAAACCAAAGTGGTATCATCTGCGTATTGTACTATGTTTACTGCATATCCATCAATTTCATACCTCTAATTTGTTTATTTTGACGTATAGCACTTGCAAGTATTACTACACAAAGTATATACAAGTATGGAGATGTAGGGTCCCCCTGTCTTACTCCTCGACTCAGACCAAAATCAATAACCAGAAGTGTGACCATTACTGCAAACACAACTGCTTATATTCTTGAATGTTTGATATAACTCTGGAACTTGGGTCCAAACCCAAATCTGCCAAACACTTTCATCATAAAATCCCACTCTAAAGAATCAAAGGCTTTCTCATAGTCTAAAAAAAATAATAATCCTGCTATATTATGCATTCAAGTATAAAACATAATGTCTATAATAACTCTAATGGATTCACCTATATATCTGCCCTTGACAAAAAAAAAGGTCTGACAAACACTGATCAATTCATTTATAAAGTTACACATTCGTTTGGCAAAAACTTAAGTTACAATTTTCACATCCACATTCAACAGATATATCGGTCTTCAATTCTTTAACTCCCTTTTATCTATACCTTCCTTTTTAATCAGAATGAGAATTGCTTGCCTTTGTGAAGTAGACATTTCTCCTTTATCAAAACTATCCAATACCGAGTCCATTGAAATATCTTCGAAATCATTCCAAAAGGTCTGGTAGAACGTGCAATCATGCATTGGGAAAGTTCAGAAATAATAATATACGAAAAACGACTTTTAAATGTAAGTGCTACTCATTTAAGCAAAATAAATAGAGTTAAAAAACAAACAAACATGCAACCAAAACAAACAAACAAACAAGCAAACAAACAAACAAACAGCCGTACAAAACAATCGCCTCGGAACTGTCACAGTGCAAAACTATAGTAACAGGTAACTTAGTAGAACTAGAGGGAGCATTTCAGAGATTTGTATAATTTCACATGATGTAGGACATGAATCGATAGTGCCATGAATAACTTTGTGGGGTATTAATGGTCTTTGACCAGATAAGCCAACACTCTGTAAATCCAAAACATACTACACTAACCAAGGATGATTACATAGGAGGCTCACATATTCCAAAAATGTAACAATGTCCGTCCATCACAATACCAGTTGCGTAATAAGTTCACCCATGTAAATTTTATGCATACTTTTTTTTTGTTTCCTTGAGTACCAAACTTTGCTTTCTTATCACTTATGTAAAACTGCGATGCCATATTTCTCATCCTAATTATGATAAGATTTAAAACTCTGTACCTACTTTAACCAATGTATAGTTTTTCAAATGAAAAAGTCTAGAAACCAAGCAAAGCTGTTATAATACATTGTACATAGATGGACTTCTGTAATATCTCAGTGCCATCAAAGTATTCCAGACAATAATTTGCAAAAATGCACAATTGTGATCTGAATACATGCTCGTAAAAAAGAACGTGCACTTTGTGCTCGACCGTGAACAAAGAAAATGAGCCTTACGTGACGTCTTCTCACGAAGCATTTTTAAGGCAAATATTTTATTCCTAGTTTTTTTTCTTTGTACACATTGTATTGAATGTATGTTTGTTAATGCACGTAAAAAGCCGGAATCCGGCTTGTTATGTGTATGAACAAATTTCATTTGAAATGACATAAAATTTCATTTTATATTATAAAATGATAGGTCCATTAAAAGACTGTATGATTGACGTTGCTAATATTAAAACGTCAGCCTGTTTTACTCCAAGCAGCTTTCCAGGTCTTCATCCAGTGTAGAACCGCGTAGTACTTTAGATAGATCAGTTGGTATCGTCACCATATTTTATCCATTCTGTTTAATAATAATGCTTCCATGAATTAATGTCTGGGGACAGGAGTCCATATCATGTAGTATTGTGAGTTAGAAGTATTAATTTAGTGAGAATGAGTCTCTATAAATTGTGCTAAAGTTAAGCCTGATGTAACATGATACTTTTATACGAAGGCAACGGTTTGATTTAAAGATGCAAAGTAACGAATTAACCAAAGGCATTCAGTTGTATACATAAATTTATGAAAACATGACGATACTTTATACAAATAAGGCAAAGTAAATTATCAAAACGATACAAAAGAACTTGATCAAATGAACAAGAAGTAATACCCTTTCAGATGAAGGGATATAAGTTTCCTGTAATGAGGTGATGTTCGGAATGGGCGAGCCGACTCTGGAGACATGCGGCAAAATGTGGTTGATTTTTTTCCCCCTAGTTTAGTTATATTTTGAAGAATTACGAGATTATTATGGTTGCGTTTCGCGTACCATTTGAGATTGGATTTGACACAAAAGGATTAGTGACTGTTAGCAGGGGAAGAAATCATGCTGTCATGATGAATTGTGTCTGACGGGAAATGAAGCTCAACTGTATTATATTACGGTTCGGATGAATGCAGCAAGATGATATAACATCAGTGAAGTTTCTAAAGGACACTCTGACAAACCTTCAGTTCAAATTCAATTCAATACAATTTTTTTTTTCCCGAAAAGGACAAAGACTTTTCAATTTTTTTTTTTTTTGTACCCGAGAATAAGGGTTCGTTAGCCAGGTAAACTGAAACGATTATCTTTTATAATCGTGGAACCGTGTAGTAATAATAACTTGGTGTTATGAAAACTGGAGGGATAAAGACGAAATAATGATACGCAACACTCTGTAAAATTTGTCTTTTGTCTTTGCATATTTGTTAACATCATTGTAAGTACAACAGGATATGGCTAACAGACTGCCATGCTATGTCAATTGATTGCATTCTTGATTTCTTCTGTGATTTTATTCTGAAATTCTCTTTTTTATTTTTAAATTTCCAGTCTTAGTGACCAAACCATAATTCATATTTTTTAACGTAACTTCATCGACATATGAAGAGTTTGTTTGTAAAAACCGATAAGTCCATATTTGTCAAATGGAGATATTTGCGATTAAAGGTCAAGAAAAATAAAGAGAATAATAAGAAAAGTTTGCTTCTTTTGTCCATAACTTCAAAAATATACCTTTATATGTAGTGAACAATATCTCATTTAAAAGGTATTATTTTGTGCTTTATGACAGAGACCGTACTTCAAAATCTTCAAAAATGGACTTATCGGTTTTAACTACATACAATTGAATTGATGTTGAATGGCTGCATACAGTTGATATAGCGTGCCTTATTTTTTTTCTCGTTACCATGTTAAATAGCGTTTATAGTTAATATGCGCTGTAGTATATCAATGTATATCACAACGATAAAGAACATGTACCAGCAAAATTGTTTTAGTCAACGTTACTGGGACCTAATAGTTTCATCGAAATTTTAGTTTAATAGAAAATAACAAGTGGCATGAAATAGAGAGCCTTTTGTTTACCTCAGTGTTATGTAATGTTTCAATGTTTGCAAGGTTCACCGTGTATGGAACAAAGGTGTTTTTATTGCTTTGAATTAACAAACACAATTTGTATTATTTGGAAGTTTTGTGTGGACTCTTAGATATAATTTCTCTGACAGCAGGCATGAAACTTTCCATAACCCAAGTGCCTTGGTATTTTCAGAGATCATAGGACTCGTAAAAGAGTTCATAGTTAAGGCCTATATACAGATTATGTTTGATATGTCACCTACGAACGCCTGAACAGTGAAATGCATATTTTTAAATCAAATGTAACGAGATTTGTATTGTTTAAACGAATCTTAAAGTACTTCCTATTTCATTTTGTATGAGTGGCATGAATAATTATGTATCACCTCCAATATTTTATCAAAATTGAAGAAGACAGTGAGTAATATTGCAAATAATAGCATAGAAAAATAAAATTTAGATCTGTATCTGATAAAAAAGCTCTCTCAAACAGTGTAGAATGGGTGAATTTTAAAGATGTCATGGTCTTTGATGAAGAGAAAGTGGGAGAGAGGAAAAACTGTTTGACTGTATATGATTAATGTTAGATCAGTATTATGACAAGTTGCAAACTTCAGTCATGAATGAAGAAATTGGGTTACTTTGCTGTGGGGCGAAAACTCGGTGGTCTAGTGGAGATGACGCCTGTCCGGAGATCAGGAGGTCGTAAGTTCGAACCCTGATTGAGTATGTATGCCCATGATTTTTTATCATGGCTTCTACTAAAACAGTGTATACGTGTGGGTAATCGAATGTGTGTACGAACGTGTTGTCCTTGTCATATTTTCCCGGTACACGTGGTTCAGTGAGCAGTGTCCGGGCACTAGCATTGGTATTCTATATTTTTTTCCCAACCGGTGTATCTCAAAATAATTACATGTATATTGTTATAGAATAGTATATAATTTACTCATTATTTGTCTAGCGATCCACGTCCGACAAGCTATGCTTTTTAGTGGATCACTATTTTCCATAATCGAATTAATTTTCCGCTCTCCCACGAAGTATTTATGCAGTGTTTTCCTAAATATTGTACATGTTATATGTTGTTCTATAACTTGTCTCGTATATATATTACATGAATCTTTTGCAAACGTTTGAACAATATTTCATCACATGTATACTTTGTACTATGTTTTTTTTTTTTTTTTTGGATTTTCGTTGATTGGAAATAAACTATGATTGAATTGAATTGAATTGAATTGAAAACACTGATCAATTCAGTGCTTATTTACGTCCGTGAAGGGCAATTTGTCGATCAGTTGCAATAAAAACATCTCGATCGAAGAATTTCATGAATTTGAATAAGAGAATAAGTGCTGATACGGAGCATTTTGAGCAAGTCAATGTTAACATTTCGACAACAATCGACAACAATAAAACACATTCCTAACATTATTACTAATAATTTGTCATTGATGACTAATTCAATGAAAACTACAGGGCACTGTACGATTTTGTTCACGAATACATTTTTGTTTTTGTTTCAATGATGAAACATGACCTAAACAAACATGATTATGGCAATGTGGGTGCTCCTCGCTTTCTCAATGTACGCTTAGAAAAAAAAAAAAAAACCCGAAAGTAAACACTTTTTCGAGTTCATGTTTTTCCGTAGGAGCTTTTGATGAAAATCACTGAATTATAAATACCCCTTTAAAGATTATTCAATTGGCTATCAACCTGGCAGGTCAATATAAAGGGAAACAACTTTACACATGAGTGAACACATTCTTTTTGTCCTCCAGGGCACAAAAGTGAACATTGACACGTTGTCTTTCATTTGATCTCCCTTCAAGATAACAATGGTAACAAAGACTAGCTTAAACAATTAAAAACGCAAATGAAATAACCAAAAAAAAAATCTCGTTTTCTTTATCTCTTTATAACCTCAAACAAAATCAAAGTGGGAAACTAAAGGGGAAAATAAGATTTTTTTTTTTTTTTTGAGGGGGGGGGGACGGCTAAAACTTCAAATGACAGAGAGGGTAAGGGCACAAAGATGATTTAATGAAGAAAATATTTTTATATCATTCTCTTAAGTGTTTCATGAGACAAATTAGAGAAACACATATTACAGTTTTCCTGACTTTGGATTTGACAGAAGATTTTTTATTTTCTTACATTATAGCCTTAATTGATCTTTTGGGTTTTAAAGAGATCCTACACTTATTTTTGCAACAAAGGTTATTTGTTGTCCTGAATTTGTATTTTGTTTTTATTGTTACATAAAAGCGCACTTACGCATTAATTGCGATCTTACTTCTGGGCCATTGAGGAGAAAAACAAAGGTATTCACGTATGCATACAAGCTTCCTTTTTTATTGACACACCAGGTTGCTAGCAAGTGGATTTACATTTCATATGAATACATTCACTTTTAGCCAGAAATCCTATGAGAAATGTTAACTTGAAAAAGTGTTTTCTTTCTTCTTTTTTTTTTGCAAAGTGTATACACGAGTTGGACAATACTTGTGAGATCAGAGTGAAGTTATATCACGCGAGTGCTTGATATGCGTACTTTTTAAATTTATTTAACTCCTGTTTATATATATGATTATGTTTGTAGACATAAACAGAGATTCTTATTCTCTAATTATTTGATCTGCCTTAAAAAAAAAAAAAGCTTTTCGAGAATCAAACTTTTTTTTCAAGTGGAAAGAGCAGAACAGATGAAAAAAGGATTAAAGCATTTATCGAATTCTATGCTACTGCTGCCAGCTCTCATGAAATTGGCAAAGACAAGACCTTTAGAAAACTTTGACAGATCAAAATGTACTTTGAGTTTTTTATTGTAACAAAGCAATCATGAAAATAAGATATCGGCATCTCTCCTTTCTTCAAACAAATGACTTTTTGGACACATCCCCTCTAGCAGGGCTAGTTCAGCGCTGTTGATATGAAGGAGCCCTGCGCCATTGTTCGGGTAAAAAGTGCTCGGGGACACAGTGCATAATATGTGTGTCTGTTGGAGTGTTTGCGTGCACGTGTGTGACTCTGTATGTGTGTATGTTTGTCTACGTCTGAGTGTGTGCGTTTTTGTATAAAAGAAAGAGACAGTTTCAAGTGTGAAAGGAAGAGACTTTCAACGCGTATGCGAGTGACCTGCTGGCGCGTTTACGTTTTTCAACCTAGCAGGGGTTATTCTTAGAGAAATTGCAATAAACCTGCTTGTATCAGTGTATATCAAATAATTGTGACTTCGCACTGAGCGGATGAGGCGCGTGTCGTGCATGCTGATTTCTGGAGATCAGTGTTCGTGCATGCATCCGTCGACGCCAATGATGCATCCAGTGCAGGCGGGCAAAATACTATTGGCAAAATTACCCGTGATGGGTTGAAAACGCGCACCCCTTCACATGGAATCGCTGCCGCGGCCGCTGTCATGACATGCATCGGGCCACAACATTACATTGTTTGTAGGGCCAATCACCATGGAGTTATACACAGCCAGGCGAGGCATACATTATGTTAAGCAGGAAGTTCATCTGTCACGCGACCGCACTTGGCAAAGGGTCTACTATTAAAGTACATGATGTCATCTACTGTAGATGGTGATGTAGAAGATGTGGTAGAGGGCAGCAGAGGATGATCCGCCATTTTGGGAAGACGATATCGTGAAAGTCCTAGTAGAAAACCAGATTTCATATTTCACATAGCACCTTTACTATCAGGGAGTTAGGATCGGTGTGCTACATATATATTGTAGATGCTGTTCACTAACGCTTTGTGGATGATACGTCATTTCAGGACGATACAGATATAATACAGGTAAGTCAAAGTAGAATACATTTCGTATTACCTTAACACCTTCTATGATATTTCATATTGCGCTGTTCAATAATGATATTCATTTAATCATAACATAAACATAAGAATAAAGTGCAATAACAACGTATCGAGGTGTGTCTTAAAGTATCAAAGATATGATGTAACAGTCTTTTGCAAATGCTTTGCTCGGTTTTGACATTAAAATTCGGGCCAGGTGAGGTTGCTTACAACCAAATTTTATTGTAGATGAATGGCAATGACATCACACTTTGATATACTACATTAAACGCTCAATATTTGTAATCTCTATGCTCTTTACATAATTACCTGACTCTATAACAACGGTACATGGATAAGTCTTCACGAAATACTTACACGTGTTTACAGCTACACTAATATTAAAGGGGAAGGCTAGTAACTGATCAGTGGGAATCCGTGGAAATGCTGGGAGATGATATCGGCAATAATTATGGGATTCATTCAAGAGTTCATTGCATATCTATTGTTGTGTGAAAATGATTTGCTTCAGAACGGTCTCATATTCAAGTAATGTGCAGATTAATGCTCCGTCACTGACCAGGGACGCTAACCTGGAAGCATTAAACTGCACATTACTTGAATATGAGACCATTCTGAAGCAAATCATTTTCACACGACAATAGATATACAATGAACTCTTGAATGAATCCCATAAGGATTGCCACAATCATCTCCCAGCATTTCCAGTGATTCCCACTGATCAGTTACTAGCCTTCCCCTTTAAACTAGTACACTAGCTGATATTACTAACCATAAATATTAGCAGTATCAAACAAATGAGTAGTAAATAGTGCTGTTTCTTGAAATGTTTAGAATAGTATAGCGGAGAGGTTTTGTTTGTTTGTATTTAATGCGTAGCATGGGTGATGGAGTTCCATAGACGTGTTTTGGCGCCAGGGTTCTGAAGGCGCGTTCTCGTATATCTTATATCAGGACAATACTATGCACCGTATGATATATTAGTTACAGCTAATCAAGATGTTGCTCTTACAATGCTGCCAAATAAAAGTAAGAAAATTCTAATGTAGCAGCATGAAGTGGGAGAGTGAACCATTCCAGAGAGACACTGAAAAAGGTTTCAGAGAGGTGCAATACAATACGTACCCATCAGAGAAACACGTATCATATGCCTTATGAATCCGTAAAAGCTGCTGTTGATCAAACATGATTCCCTAGACATGGCCAGAGATCAAAGGCTAAGACAGCTGAGTTTAACTAATACTTACAAGCATACAGAAGCTTCGAAGTCCTAAGAAAGATTATACAGTCCACAATTTCATGAGTACACAATATTAAAAAGGAGACTCACATGTGAAAGGATAGGACTACCGATTTAAATAGTTTCACAATCTTCTATATAGTTCGTCCTGAATGAAACATCACCCACGAAGTACTATATGACACTCTTCCTACCAAAACTGGACCATTCTCCATTATAGAGGGATTCCAAAAAACAATTACTACACTCCAGACTTCCAAACATCTGAATCTGACAACATCCCAACTTTTGTCTTGAAGGCTCCACTTTTTCATCAAAATGTCCTCGATTTCTGCAATATCACGTAGACATATGTGGGGAAACAAGTCTGAGGTCTTCTCTAAATCTGTCACACCCCTTTACCATCAAACTACAATGATTTACTCCTGTAACTTCTGAGAATGATTATATCCTTTTATATAGCTGCAAAGAATCATTCTGCTTAACAATCTCACCCCTCATCGCCCTCCTCCTCTACAAATCAACCAGAATGGCTTACGAAAAGGGAAGAGCTACGCATCATCTCATGATACTTGCTTTTATGACGAGGTTTATTGAAAAATTCAAAATCTCGAAGCAGAAAATAGAATAAGCTATGTTATAGACTGCACAAAACGAATGTGTCTGATGGTGTCCACATGTACTAAAGTTATGTTATTTTTTTGTACATGTAACTATTTCTCTCTAGAAGAGACATATGCAGTGCTGACTACTGCTGTAATAAAATATCAAATCCACTTGTCTCGTTCTAAGTAGGGATGGTCAAACCGAATATTTGTCATTACACAGGCCCTATCCTCCAAGGAGACACGTTTTTAATTATATTTTTGTCATTCTTTATTGACATTATCAGCTGGCTATTAAGTAAAGAGGGAATATTGTCATCAAGCTAGGGAAGTCAAGTGCGGTGTTGCCATTAAATGCTTTGCATGCACCACTATATCATCTCATTCAACTACTGTCCGTATCCTCATATTAAATGATTATGAGACAAGTCATCTGTTACCTTTTAAAGAGATTAGTGATGTTACAGAAGCAGGTTTTTCGTATTTGTACTGGCTCGCATTAATTACCGTGGGCGCTTACACACATCCTATTTCAACGTCTCGGTGTTTCAGCTTTGTCTAATTTGTAATATCTTTTCCGTCTTGTTTCCTTGCATAGTTTGTCCCCAAACACAGTCAGTCCATAAAGTTTCATAGGTGAAATATTTGCAACAATGGAATAACTGAATATCTGAAGAAGTTGCCTCTTCGCAGTTTCGAGTAGAATATTCTTCCTTTTTCATCATATCATAATCTGTCAAATTCAAACGTAATTATTTTATCAACACCTTTGTCCTTCACGTGCACATTTGCTTCAACTGGCACTTGTAGTTTTGACATGAATGTTTATAATTTATTGATGACTTGGATAGTGAAATTTAGTAATTGAGATTATATGAAAGCTAATTAAATGCTTCTAGCGTTTAATGCGTGAAAATGAATGCTCGGAAAATGAACTTGAATGACGAAATCATGATTCTGACGGGAGAAACCTCCTTTAGGACGGAATACATATAGTGCCAATCAGACAGGGATGTCAAATTTATTTCTCTAGTAATTCATAACAACGCTTCAGATGAATGATCAGTTTGAGTTTTCCAAATCCAGCAAATCAAGATCATCATGCTTATGGCGATTAAGACACCTAGAAATTTATTAATGCAATTTCGAAGTTATAGTAATACTATACGTTGGCTATCGTTGTCTCCGTATAATGTGTGTACGTTGAGACAACGTCAGAAATATGACGTTGGCACAATATCCTTTAGGCTATCGGACTTATGTTGTGTCAACGGTGAAAGACTGACATTGGAAAAGCGTTTAAACAGTGTTTACTGAATACTATACCTTTCTTACTCGTTTTGACGTTGCCCCAAACGAGAAACGTTCTAGTAATCACTTTTCAACCTTGTTGTGATGTCATGCCAACGTTAGAAAAACGATATAACAATCACTTTTCCACCTTGTTAAATGATATTATCCCAGCGTTAGACCAATGTTTTACCAAAATATTGTCCTCCCTGTTATCAAGTTCAACAAAACTAATTACAAATATATCTTCTTTTGTTGTGTGTGTGTGCTTTTTTTTTTTTAAATTCAGTGACCTGTCACAGACTGCTACATTTGCCAGACACAACGAAGCAGCTTACCAAGAGGATACACAATGTCTCCCGTCAGCAAGATCGGCCTACTCATTTTGACGTTGATGATTTTGAGTTGTCATCCATCAGCTGCAATCCAGGTTTACAACTTCTGCATGGAAACAGACAATGAAATAATTTTTCGCTTGTCACTTCAGAACGATTCAGAGTATGGTTATGAAATGTACTCGGGGGGGAATCTTGAATGTTTATTTTATAGAAATGGAGAAGCGATCAGGGAGCATTGTCTTAAAGCTGGACAGGCGAATCGTTTTACAGTGCGAGCAAAAAACAAGGAGAATGAGTTGATTGTGACTCTGACTGTAAGAGATGTGCGGAAAGAAGATAAAGGCCCTTATATACTTTTTGTTAATGAAGATAGAGATGGTGAAAAACATAATGACGTAATAGACGCGTATATCAATGTAATCATTCCACCTGAACCGGTTGAGTGTGTAAAGTCGACGTCAACATATTCCCTGGACTGGATGGAGGTACACTGCTCTGCTCCATTAGGAATGAATTCAGATCCACAGGGATCTATTGCCTGTTTCCAAAATGGCAAAAAGGCGCCATATCTTAGTCAACCTGAACACTTGGTGGATCACGTTGAAGGTGTGTACTGGATGGACGTTGGGTCTTCTATCGCCTGCTGTTCATTTACACCACAGTGTGGGAAATCTCCAGAAACATGTTTCGACTTCGCATATTCCCAAGAGACTGAATCAATGTCTACCGAAAATAATGACCCTCAGACGGGAGGAGAAATGACTTTACAGCAGTCTACAATCAGTCCGCTAACAATGGTACACACAGAATGCCCTTGTGGCAATGGGCAATGTTTTAATACAGCTGCCATTTCAATATTAGCCATTTTACTAGCAATCTTAGTAGTTCTTGTTGTCATAAAATGTAACGTTATGAAGAGATTCACCTGTGCCTGTACGGGTGAAAAAAAGAACCTTGCATCAAAGAATGGAATCAACCGAAATATGAGTAAAGAAGAGAATTCACCACCACAGTACGTCAAAGCTCCCATGAATGATCCCAATGGCAGCAATGATAGTATTGCTAATTACACCCGGCATGGGGGTCCTATTAATATTCAAGATGAAATAAATGAAATGAAAATGAGTGAAATTGTAATGAAAAATGAATTGTGAATATTGAAATACAATCATTTTTTTTTTCTACTCTTGGGTGCGTATCTGGCCCTGAAAAAGACCTATCAATTCTCGAACTTTCTGCAGGCATGTTCTCACTGTTTTCAAGAGAATGAGTAATTCAAGGAAAATCCGGATTATAATGATCCTTAGGAAGGATTCAAGGGTTTGGGGCTTCCTGTTAGGAAAATTTCTCATTGGCTGAAAGGAGCACAGTAGGTAGGCATGCCATGGTAGAGTGCACACAGTCACCTCCTGCGGGGGAGGGGATCCTGGTGTCACCGTATGCTGCACACATTGTACAGTTGTATAGGATATCTGATTGTAACCAGCTATTGGATCAAAATTGTCTGAGGGCTAATTGGTGTTACTTAGCCTCTCTATCGAGTAGAGTTAGCGAGATATTGCTCAGATGGAGGCTCAGGGGGAAGCTCGTAGAGATTCTCTGAAAACGCTTATGTCACTTACTCCAAGACGCATGCAAAGACGTGCTCGCCTGATGGAGAGACAGAGTATTTTGGAATACTGGCTAGGGTACTTCAAGGAGGCACATTGGCACCCTTTCTGTTTATCGTACGTAACCCTTGACTATGATCTGAGGCTTGCCATCAATGGCAAGGAAGAGGAGCTTGGATTTACATTGGTGTCCCGTCAAAGCCGTCGTGTTCCGCCTGTAATGGTCACTGAAATTGATCTTGCTGCCGATATTGCCTTAATATCAGATACGACTGAAAAGACAAGGGAGCTGCTGTTTCCAGGGGAAAAGGAGTTCAGAAAGATTGGTCTAAGGGTCAGTGCAAAGAAGACAAAGGTGATGGCATTTAATATCGACGACACCACTATCACAACCTCAGACGGTGCAGTTCTCGATGTGAAGAACGACTTCAAGTATCTGGGCTCCTGGATTGCCTCGACAGAACAAGACATCAGGATCCGACGTGGCCACGCATGGAATGCTTTGCACTGTATGAGGAAAGTGTGGAAATCCCAACTTAGCGACGACATATAACGGCGACTTTTTGTCACAACAGTTGAGTCTGTATTACTGTATGGAGCAGAGACGTGGACACTTACAGCCAAACGAGAGAAAGCATTGGACGGAGTGTACAAACGCATGCTCAGGATAGCCCTTAATGTGTCATGGAGTGACCACGTCAGAAATGATGACTTGTATGATACAATGCGCAAAGTGTCTGACAAGGTGCGTGAGAGAAGGATGAGATTTAGCGGGACACTGTGCGCGACATCCTGAGCTATCTCGCCAATTCACTCGTATACTCTGGGAGCCTAAACAGGGAATTGCAAAAAGAGGAAGAAATAGGGCCACTTTCATCAGTGCACTGAAGAAGGACGCAGGCCTTGAAAGTACTAATGACCTATAAGGACAGTCATGTTAGATAGACAGGTTTGGAGGCGCATCTTTATTTATGGAACCCAAGTCCTCGAATTAGTAGTAGTAGTAGTAGTAGTAGGCCACTATCTTGGGGGACTGTATCATGCATCTCAATCGCCAGAGCTTCTCTGACTCGTCGTTGGTATCAGCTGGGGACTTGAGTGATGAGTTTGCTTTCATCCCATAGGATCCTGTGTTGACAGGTGTGGGCATGGTGGATAATTGCAGATTTATCCCTTTAATCTCGTCGGCCATAGGCCTGGTGCTCTTTTATCCCCATTCCATATGGGAATGGGAAGTCGATGGAGATGTCAGAATTCAGTATGGAGTGGGTTAACCGCGTGGTCAAGGATCGCGCGCGCTCTCCCCAATGTATACATTTAATACCGCATGCACAGGGAATGCGGTAAAGAAAGTTCTTGGAGTGTCGTTTGTAATTTGGTGTGGTGAGGATTGATTGAAGTTTTTCTGTGACGAACTTCAATTTCGGCTTCTCTCAGAATCCTCTTGATCTTTTGGGAGGCTGCTCTCATGTCTGGGAGGACAACTCTCGACCTCGGCTGGGTTCCACTTTAGTTCCGCAATGACGGAAGCGCAGGGGAAATGTTGCATGAGGGATAGCTGTTGCGTTTCAACACTTGCTTGATATGCTTCAGTTCCCCTGGTAGGTGGGTTTGGTCGCTGATTTCGTATGCTCGCTTGACCAAGGTCTTGTTGATCAGGGGCGTAGATCCGTTTTTACGATATGGGGGGGGGGGGGTGGCTGGACGAAACTTTGAAAATGATAATGTGCCAGGGAGCGGAAGATGTTGGGCGGGGGATCAGAGGGAGATTTGCATATTCAGACCTGAAACTCAGCGATCTGGTGCACATTATTTTGGTGAATTTGTTTGTTTTCCTTTTCCAGATTGTATGACAGCTGTTTGACTAAATTGCGGTATTAGCCTTTTTTTCTGCGTGTGTGTCATGACCGTGTACTAAGTACAGTTAAACTCGCATAAGTCGATCTTCTCGGGACTGAGCAAAACACATCGACTTAGGCGATTTTCGACTTGCGCGTAAGTCGAAAAAAATCGACTTAGAGTTACACCACATATACATATGTATAATGTACTAGTACATGTATGTTGTCTACTCTGGAGCCGAGAGCTGGTGCGATGTGCCCGATATTTTGCCCTTCAGCAAGAAACTTTATCCACATTGATGCAGGCCAGGGCTCCACACTAACTTTTACTTTTATGAAATGATTGATTTTATTTTTTGATGGCCCGAAAAAAACAAACAAGCAAAACTAAATCGGTCCTATACTAAACATAGAAAAATAAATATTAAGTATCACTGAAGTGAAACAGGACGGTACCCACGTCTAAAATAAATAAATAGGAAATCTAATAATCTTATTCTGTTATTCTGAGTTCTATAAGATTTAGCAAATAGGCTTATAGATTATTATAAAAGTTGATGCCTATTTAGGTGGCCAAAATTGACGTTTGAAATGAGAAAGTGGGAGCATTTACAGACATTTATTTTGTAAACATCCGACATTTGTTTTAGCATCGTAAAGAGCCGAAAGTTACCGTTATTTATTTCTGATTGTAAATGCAATCATCCACAATTTACAAGTATGAACACCTTCCGGAGCCGAATGTTACCGTTAATCATTTTAAAATGTAAAAACAAGCAATCGACATTCATTCTAGGATCTTACGGAGCTGAATATCATCCGTATTCATTTCCGAACGTGAAAGCAAACATCCGCTTTTTATTTTATCATCTAACTGAGCCGATTGATACCGTTAAGCATTTCCAAATGTAAAAGAAACAATCTGTTACTTATTTTAGCATCGTACGGAGCAGAATATTACCGTTAGTCGATCTCCAAATTCAAAAGCAAACACCCGACATTTATTTTATGATCGTTAAAGGAGCTGAATGTTACTGCTGTCCACTTCCGAAAGTGAAATGAATCATTTGACAATTATTTCAGCATCGTAAAGGAGCCGAATGTTATACTGTTTTTCATATTCGAACGTCAAGGCAGACATCCGACATTTACTTTACCATCAAACGCAGCTGAATTGTATCGTTATTCATTTCGAAATGTTAAATAGCAAATGTCTGATATTTATTTCAGCATCTTAATTATGGAGCAGAATGTTACTGTTATTCACTTCCGAACGTAAAAGCAATCATCTGACATTTATTTTGGCATCTTCCGGAGCCTAATGTTACATGTTATTTACTTTCGAACGTAAAAGCGAACATTCGGCATTTATTTCATCATCGTACGGAGTTGAATATTATTGTTATTCATTTCCGAACGTCAAAGGGATCATTCGACATATATTCTAGCATCTTCCGGAGCTGAATGTTATTGCTATTTACTTTCGAACGTAAAAGCGAACATCCGGCATTTATTTCATCATCGTACTGAGTTGAATACCATTGTTATTCATTTCCGAACGCCAAAGCAAACATTTAACATTTATTTCAGCATCTTCCGGAGCTGAATGTTATTGCTATTTACTTTCGAACGTATAAAAGTAAAAACCCGGCATTTATTTTTTCATCGTATGGAGTTGAATATCATCATTAGTCATATCCGAACGTCAAAGCAAACATTCGACATTCATTTCAGCATCTTCCGGAGCCGTTTTTTATCCTTATTCATTTCCGACCGCAAAATCAAATATCTGACATTAATTTCCGCACCGTACGGAACTGAATCTTACCATTATTCATTTCCAAAAGTATAAGCAAACATCCGACATTTATTTTAGTATAACACGGAGTCGAATATTACCGTTATTCATTTCCAAAATTAAGAGCAAACATCTGACATTTATTCTAGCATCTTATGGAGCCGATTGTTACCGCTGTTCATTTCCAAAACTGAAGGCAAACATCCGGCTTTTTTGGTGGCCCGGCGTGCGTTTTTGGTGACCCCGGTCGCAAATTAACCATTCGCGAAATCGTGATTCGATTCGCGAAAAGACTCCGCTAAATATAAGGCATACATCGCTACACTCGGCCGGGGTATCACGTCGTCCTTTCACCAGGTCTCGTTACAAAACCAAAATCTGGCGTGAGTTCTTGCGTTACCTATCATCGTTAATGTTAACGAAACATCGCTAATTTGCGGTAGGGATCGTAAGTCATCGTTACTACAAACGTTCATTTTCCCGATCGTTAGTTTGCGTTACTAACGATTCAGGTGAAACCACTTGCGTTAATGAAACGTTAATGTTTATCAACGCAAAGTTTCTTTTGGTATATACTGTATGTAAACAAAAACTGGCGTCTCGTGATTTTGACAGTGATTTATTACACAATAAAATCTTATTCGACTTAGGCACAGTGAATTCAATGTTTTTTCCGTGAAAGTGTTCTTGGAATTTCATCGACTTAGGCGAGTATTCGACTTACAAAATTCGACTTGTGAGTGAATTAATACACGTAAGTCAATGGGGAAAAATCGGGACTTTTTAAAATCATCGACTTACGCGATTATTCGACATATGCGATGTCGACTTAGGCGAGTTTAACTGTACATAATTATGGAAGACGCCGGGGAAGGGTGTCGGAGGCGTATCCCCTCCTACACGACGGAGCATTTGCATTTGTAGAATGGAAATAATACGATCTGATTCACACTTTTTGGTGGAATATTCGAAAGATTTTTAAATCATTCCCAAAGTGTACTTGTTCCCTTGTAGTGATTTTTTTTTCTCTAGTTACGAGACCTTGGTCAAAGCCTTAACCCCCCGGCGCTCCCCCCCCCCCCCTTCTGGATCGACGACCCTTTTGCTGATCTCAAAACGGATAGTTGGTGGTATGAACTGTAACAAGGATACCGGTCCAATTCATTTCCACGTGAACTTGAGTTATGACAGACTCTTCTCTCTCGAGGAAGCCAATAGACCACTGATCCTTCCTGATTTTTTTTTTCCACCGGAGTTTTCTTGTATTATACCCATTCTCTTCAAAACGTGAAACACATCATTACCGAAGTGTCGAGAGTGTGGAGGCCCGTTTCATGGTCACAAAATACCCAAGAAAGAATACGTGATGCACTGTGAAACCTTTACCTGCATGCTAAACATTGTACTGTGAATTTTTTTAACATGTTATTGTGCACATCAGCTCGAAAATTCCCCGCGGGAAGGTCACAGTAAACATAATAGACTTAAATGATCCTATTAGACTATGGAAGTTTAATCATTGTCAGTGCAGTCATGACCTGAGAAAGTACACATATTTAGTGTGTGACAAAAAAAAAAAAAACACACCCAGAGAGAACAAATTCAGAAACGCGCACAATGTGTATTTACATCATATAATAGTGCATTTGCGAACATGCTAAAGTAAGTCTCAGCTGGGGAAAAGAAAAAAAATCCTCGCAGGAGAGTCACATTACATGAAAGAGGTTTTTGATCAGATTCGGGAATCAGATCTTGGCTAAAATTGGCCATTGGTATTATATCAGTATTATTATTTGAAGTGCAATCATGAACTAAGAAAGTATCTAATACTAAGAAATGTATAGATTATGTATACATGTGCCACAATATTGACCATGTTAATGTACTATTGCAAATAGTTGGAAATAATCCAAACAGGAGGGTAACAGTATGCCCTACAAGTTAACAGGTAAACTTGTTCGTAATGAAAAGCTCTGGACAAGGTAATGCAATAAGTTTTACTTGAAGTGATCCACTATCAAAAATAATTGACAATAAGTGATATTATAAAATAATGTCATTATATTCTAAGATATAGCAATGCAATTTTCTGATCCTGATATAGTTGTCACCTGCGTGTCAGTTACATTTCTAGATTTTACAGTCATACAGAGCTCTAAAAGCAGTGCCAGTATATCACATGCATATTATCTTTCGGGCTACAAAAGTCGTGTTCTGAATGCATGTAATGACAGTCATAATATGTTTGACTATCAAACAGAAGTGAGCTTTCACTGATAATGTCTTTCCACTAATTACGCATGTTTGAAATTCATAAGAGATATACCCTTTCTGCTCTAAAGAGATTCATCATTCAGTGCGATATATATATATATATTTTTTTTTTCATTATTATTTGTAGGAAGTGTGAGCACGATTTTTCCCTTTTTTTAGCGTGTGGGATATCTTTAGAATATAATTGGGCTGGTTATTTATGTATATATGTAATATATATCATAAGAATATGTCATTATATTATGGATATGTGTTGCGTAGAATGATGAAAGATGGCGTGTATCATACTTCTGTATTTTGGCAAAAATGTGTAGTAATATTTTTGTGCCATATAAGAATTATTCATATTCATTTGTGATCTTGATGTTATTTTTTCACAGCTCATTGTGTTCTCTTTGAATTTGGAGGTATTCATATTTCATTACAATGTATTTACGCCTTCGGGCTACGAGTTTGCAAGTTTTCTTTATACTAAATACTTAGTAAATATTTCTGATTATAAATCATGAGACCATGTGTTTCACGTATCACACGAGTGTGTAATACACGTGCAATACTAAAAGGTATAATAAGTTTGTAGTGCATGCACAAATGCTCCACAAATTGTCTTAAATGTTGATCTACAAGCGTTCTTAAGAACGTCTCTTTTCATTTGCTGTCAAGCAACATGGCTGGTTGGCCTGGATGGTCCACTCTGGCCATTTAATTGTCTTCTTTAATGAACTCATACTAAACACGAAACTTGATAGCGCAAAATCAATACAGTCCGTATTGTATGTAAGCAAACAGAGCATGTATCGTCTTGGGATGTAAAGGAATATGCTGCTGATATGTATTATGTACAGTTGTAAAAAATTAATCATGAATATTGTTAGGTGGAATCTTTGTAACTATGAGACAGATGGAAATTATTCCTCCCTTTTATTATCTTTTTATCTCGAGAATTATTATATTGTAAGGGTTGCAAGCAAATCAAGCTAACCTTTTGTGTAATTAAATGCGTCACTAATACATGTTGTCATACACTGTAACGCAGGCTTCCGAACGTCACGATTGCCCGATCTCAACTGATCGTGGAAGTTTCGTTCAACCCATGTGAAATTTCACATTTGGAGACGAGGTGATGCGAGTCGATACGAGTTGGTGCACTTTGATGCGGTATGGTCACGATTGGTCTATTTCAAGCAATATGATCTGCCACGATCTGGTTTCCCGCTTAGATACGATACGATACAATTATCCCGATTGACTCGCCAATTGGGTCCCGATCTCACATGATCATAACGATCAGGGTTTCCGATCTGTTACGTGCAGACACGTCTGGATACGTTCCAGTACGATCTTCTTGAACCAATGCGCGCTGTTGCGATAGGATACGATATCTTTGGTAATCGGGATCGGGAGCAAAGACGATTTGAGCCACAATTGGATCCTGACTAGTATAGATACAGCCCACTGACCGCGGACTTCATTGTTTCTCGAACTTCTACGGAGTTAACATCCCAACAAACAGACGCTGGAAATGACAGAACTTGAGGAAGACGACGTAACACTTGCAATGTTACTTTTTGCTTACATTACCGCCAGGGAGGAATTAGATGAGCAGCTAGACCAGCCACAACCCAAACCACGAAAGGTCATCCAGGAGAGCTGCAGCCAGGCAGTCTGGGTACGACCATGGTTCACAGAGGGAATGAGACAACAGTTAATTTGGTCAGTTCTCCAGCCTTCTAAACACCCAATTGAGACTGGATGATCCAGTAACTTTCCAAAAACTACACAAGGCTTACACTGTGGGTCTTCAATGAAGTCTTGCACAGGTTAACCCGAGCAATAGAGAGGGAGAGAGAACACATCACTTTCAGTCAACCTGTTTCACCTGGACTGAAGCTGGCAGTGACACTGAGGCACCTTGTAACAGGTGACAGCTATCGGTCTCAACATTGCGTATGCCTTCAGGTGTAGAGTTTCCAGCATCTCGAAGATGATTCTGGAAGCGTACAAAGACGAGAGGTTCAGCCCACCCGTGACTCCTGAGGCCTGGAATGCCGCAGCTAGCCAGTTTGAGCAGAGATGGAATATAGTTTGGGTTCTGGATGGCAAACACATTGCTATCAATTAAGAAGCCACCGCACACTAGCAGCCTCTTCTACAATTGCAAAGGTTGCTTTTTGATACCATTGCTCGCTCTTGTAGACGCAGATTACAAGTTTGTGAGTATCGAACTTTGTGGAAAAGGACACAATAACACATGTCGTGTCAGATGCTCAGATATTTGACAACTCTGGGCTGTTCAACTTCTCGGAACGAGAAGTCCTAGGGCTCCCCCAGCCTGCCCAATGATATCTGAGACGACATGCCCTTCTTCATTCTGGGTGATGGCGTCTTTGCACTCGGAAAGTACCTCATGAAGCCGTACTGCTGAAGGAGGATGACCAGGGAAGAGAGGATCTTCAATTACAGACTTTCACGGGGGAGGAGAGCGGTGGAAAATGCCTTTGGGATCCTTGCCAGCTATTCAGATATCTCCTCAAAACTCTAGAGCAAAAGCCCGACACTGTAAGGGACATGGTGGAGGCAGCAGCGGTTCTACACAACCTCGTGATGCAGAGGCATCCAGATAAGTTCCTCTTCCTCAAGTTGAAATGAAACGTGTGCTCTCTGCAAGTGCAGAGTGCCTATTATGAGAACTCGTTACAGATCTTGGGCATCAATGAAAAAAAAAATGACTACTTGTATCTCTTGACACATGGTTATTACCTAGGCGTATTTGCAACTTGAATATTTTATCAAACGTATGATAATCTTTACTTGGATTGCTGGTTGCATCTTTACACTGTCCGTACACATAAGATGAATCGAAACCAAATTACTGGGCTATTTATCAAGAATGATATAATGCGTGGCTATTGGAGAATAAGGTTTAAGGTTCATCTATAATTCAATCCTGTAAGTGCTATTTTTTTTTTACCCTCTGCCAACCATTTTGTTTAAGTTTTATGGAAACATTTCAGATTTTAGTTTGAATGTTAGACTGTATTGTAGGTTCTGGGTCCTCTAACATTATGAAGACCTGAATATAAGAACGACCCAAGTCCAATTTTTGGCCAAATTCAGTTTGACATGGGAAATTGTAGCTTATGCATGGACTCATCTTGTTTATAAATGATAAATCCTAATTACCCCGGAAGTGCCTGAAATGAATGAGTTAAATCTTATATGAATGTAAGAATGAAGGACTTGGGTCATTCTTACATTCATATTATAGCGCCCTCTCTCGTAATCTAATCTCTATAGCAGAATAGCATGTATATGAATCAAAGAACGACCCAAGTCCATTAAAAAAAAAAATGATTCAAAGAACGACCCAAGTCCATCACACAAAATGGCCTCTCCACAATTAATGTAAATGTTAATTGTCATAATAATATATGTTCTGATTTGTATGTACAATGTTGCCTTCCCATCACTGTTAAATAGAACATTATTGGACAAATAAAAAAGATAATCCTGGTTTTTGTAAGTTTACTCGAAATGGTCTTCCATGGACTTGGGTCGTTTTTATATTCAGATACTCATATAAACGTTGTAATTTGTTTTTCCCATTCGCTTTATGAACCAAAACTTAAGAATTATGTAAAAGAAGAATCGCTTTTTCAAGAAATGTATAAAGACTGAGTCGGTTGACCATTTACATCCATTTTGAGTCCTGACATGAGATCAGGGGTTGCGACTTTTTATGCCTCCGCCACGAAATGACGCCGGAGGCCTCATGTTTTCGGGTTGTCCGTCCGTCCAATCGCCGTAATCAATTTTGTGCACAGCGTAACTAAAAATCCGTTTGAGGTATCCCAACGAATCTTGGCATTTGTATGAGTGGGCGTATAGTTGTGCCTATCAACTTTTGGGTGCACATATTCAAGAGCGAAGGTGAAATGTTCACTATTTCCACCATAATATGTGCAATGCCTGAAGTTTTTTTTTTTCTTCAAATTAAAGATTTTCTAGAGAAAGTTTCAGGCTATGAGGTCAAAGGTCAAGTGAATATTATGTTAATATTTCACTTTTTCTCGGAAATTTGTCAAGCTATCTTCATGGAACTTAGTATATGTCTTATGCACGCACCGACTGACAGTAATTGTCTTGGAAATTTTGGGGTCTTGAGTCAAAAGTCAATGTTTAGTGGTAAAGGTCAACTCCTCAAAAATTCACTATTTCTCTCATATGTACGCAATGCCTGTGTCAATTTCCTGACACTTAAGTCTTTACATGCATTGCCCAATAGAGATTTACTGGAAAGGTTTTTATCAGAAGGTCAAAGGTTAAAGGATCAAAGGCCAAGTGAAAATGTTAAACTCTGTTCTACCTCCATATCTCTGAAGTGACCAAGGTATCATGAAGATTAATATATGTTTATCCATGTACTGCCTGACAGTGATTCTCTTGGGAATTTTAGGGTCATGTAAGGGTGAAAGGTCAGGCATCAAAGGCAGGGGTGAAATTTTAACACTTTAATACTTAAAAAATCAACACTTTGTGACAAACTTGTCGCTCTGATATTTTTTAGATTATGTGAAACTGTTGTCACTCATTGTAAAGATGTTGTGGAGACCTATTGGAAGAACCATGTATTGTGGTGGAAGCACACCATTCGCCTTAGCGACATTTCTATTTGGTTATTTTGTGATGCTCTGTCCCAAATGGTAATTTTATTATGAAAATATTGGTAAAACATGATAAACGATAAAGCAAATGTGAACATTGTTTTCGGGAATAAGATCATATTGAAGGTGGAAGAGTGGAAGAAGGTAAATGAGGCTAAGGAGGAAGGAGAGAGAAAAGAAAAAAAAGAAGATGAGAAAAGGTTGAATCAAAAGAGAATTTTAAGTATATATGTAGAAGTAATGATAATTTCATGTGTATCCATGGAAGTAGAATAGCGATGTTTGAGAAACAATATAATGCATAATCATACAGATTTGTTTTTTATTGATGAATGACATTTATAGCATAAACAACTGCTTTTTCATCTATCCCGTATGTGTATACACCGCAAACTCTATATTCTATTTGTTTTTGTAGTTAATATCAATGTCATTGTGCAATATTCAAGATAAATATTTTCAATATTTTTGACTCTGTGTATCTATTTTGTACAATTAAAAATGTCAAATCATTCAACCTGAATTCATGTAAGATGTCCGAACGTACGCCTATACAGACTGCTATGGATGTTCTTCAATGAAATGCCTTTGCAATTCCATTCAATGGAATTCTAGTTTGTTTTTTTTTTAGTACTGTTGAAACATCAAATGCTTTGCACTCTATATACGCAAGTGCGTATTGACATTGCACGATGTATTTAAGGCGACTTACTGTGCAATATGCTGTGGTTAAACCTTTATAGATGTATACCAAAATTAAAATTAAAAAAAGATAAAATTGTTCAGCGGTCAAGAATTTTTTTACAATGTGTGCTTATTTGGTTGTTCTTTCATTGTTATTTAGGCCTATTTGAAGCATAAAAGGTTTATTATTTAACGTAAGTACGTATTGAGAATGCATTGTCAAGTAAAAGCAAATCTACGTCTGCATGATGTGTATCACCCTCCCCATACCCCCTCCCCAAATACACACAATATTACTACTGTTGTATAAGGTTCTAGACTCTGTAACCAGCAGATCCCAACACCTTACTTCAATGCAGATGTTAATGATTGGGTGTCGTAATGTCTTTCTGGTTGTCATGCACTTTAAAATCAACTTTAGAATAAGTATTGAATTAAATAAACGTAGTACACACGCAAACTTGCATATGCCTGACATCTCATCTGATCTGCCTATTTGCCGATAGTGCAATTTCCTACTAAAACATCGACAACCAAAACCAAACGCAAAATAATGAACACGATCTCAGCAGAATTGGAAACTGGGCAAAAAGATGGATGATGTTTCCAGCACAGACAAACGCGAGGTACTGGGTGAGCAACTCCCCTCTTGAGGAAAATCCATGAAGTAGGCCTTTTTGGTGTAACTACCAATTTTGAAGTGGTCCCAATACATTAATAATACTGTCAACAAACAAATAACGTCCTTGCATTTCTAAGGTACAACCTTCACATGAAATTGTCTGAGGGTGTGTACAGTTCTGGTTGAGGTGAGGATTTAGCTTTTAACGTTTTGCGAGATATTCAGAAACTACTCTGTGAGATGTCAAAGAGCATTCAATTTTAAGGGGTGTCAAAATTTATTTGATGAAAATCGGTTTCAAATGGCTGAGATATCCAAAAACAAAGTGGAACAAAGAGATCCTAATAAAAGGCATGGCCTGTCGCCTTTCATTATTATCACTTTTTTTTTATATCTCAGCCATTTGAAAACCAATTTTCATCAAATAAACATTGAATCCTTCTTAAAATTACATGCTCTTTCATATTTCATAAGAGGTTTCTCATTATCTCACTTAGGAATGTTAAAAACATGAATCTCCACCTCAGCGAGTACTGTACAGTCTCTTTAAAGCTACAGCTTACAAAACATTAGTTCATCCAACCGTAGAGAATGCCTCTTCTGTTTTGTCCCCACATCCAAGAACCTCATCCCCAAAGTGGAAATGGTCCACAAAGGAGCTGCGAGATTCACTCTATGAATCGCTACAATAAAACACCAAGTTTCACCAAAATGCTGCAAGAACCTGATTGGACCACCCTACAACCGTGCAGAGAGAATGGCAGGCTAGTAATCCATTATGTTATTAAAAATACACAATAATCTTATTCATCTTTCGACACGGAACTATAATATCAAATACGTTACCAAGTCGTCGAGAACCACCAGCATCTTATCGTCATTCGTTCTTTCCGAGAAAATCAGGAGCTGGGATTCCCTGTCCTCTGACTTTGTTGCAGCGTCATCTGTGAGAGCTTTTCGTAACCGAATGACAGTTAATAACAGTGGCCAGTCTTTGTTCTTCGTATTTCCTATCTATGTGCGGAAGTGTGCTTGTAAATATTATTTTGTGAATAAACTGTATCGTAATGTAAATAACACACTAAATGGGCGTAAATTGCGGTAAACACACACAGTCTGAACGTTCAGTTAATTGAATATGGCAGACTTAACTCCATAGAAGAAGAAAAGAAGAAGAAGAAGAAGAAGAAGAAGAAGAAGAAGCAGATGGAGAGGAAGAAGCCATTACAGGTGGCCCGATGGCCCGGGGTCCCCAAACATAGATGACAGGCTTGCACTTTAATTCCTTTCTGTGCCAAAGAGTCTAATGTGCACTCATTTCACACACATATCTATGTCCAGAAATTAATGTGGCACACAAAGGCCCGAATTCACGAAGGTGGTACAAATGAAACCATGGTTTAAACCATGGACAAAAACCTTGGAGCGCCAAGTGTCGCATGGAATATTTTGTTACGAAATCAGTCATTTCGTCGATGAAATGATTATTTGTAAAGAAATGACAACATTTTGTAACTAAATGAACATTTCGTCCACGAAATGATCATTTCGTTAACGAAACGGTCATTTTGTCGACGAAATGACCAATTTCGTAAACAAATATTCCGTGCGACACTTGGCACTCCATGGTTTTTGTCCATGGTTTAAACCATGGTTTCATTTGTACCACCTTCGTGAATTCGGGCCAAAGGGTTAATAAGGAAAGATTAATTTTGTGTCAATGTCCCGCCACCAAAAGTAAGGGCAAGTCAATGTGTTGTGGTGAATCTTAAGCCTATAGTATAATGAATGACTACAAGTACACATAATAATTCAGCTTTACCATAAACGACGACATTTCGAGCATGTATCTCAGTAACTGGGGTTTCAGCTATTATGAATCCACTTGTGAGCAGCTGCGTCCGCACAATTGCGTCTCGCTCCGCTGCACACTTTGGCTCATGAATTGTCCGCTCCATGGAAGGGAGTTCAGGGTTCTTACTATACTTGCATAATGCACTAGTAACATGCGATGTTCAAGGGAATCGCACATTTACAGTATTCTACCTATGCATGTACATTGCGCTAGTACGCTGTGTAGATGTACACATTGTATGCATGCACAAACCAGACAAAACCTCGCGGTGAGTCGTTTCCCGCCCTGTTTCAGGACTAAATCAGGACGCGTCGATTAACGTACACCTGGCTCGAAACTGTTGTGCCAGATTTCGACATTTGATAACAGCATATATTCGAAATGTTTCACCACATATGTGATGTGCTCATTCTGCTGGCGAAAATAACGTGGGCGAATTTGAAAGCGGTTTATCGCCTCTTCGTTCAGCCACCAAAAGTTTCTGTCGAAGGGAAGGTGGTGCTGATCACGGGAGCCGGTAGCGGGCTGGGCAGGGAGCTGGCTCTACGGTTTGCCGCTGCAGGAGCCCGGCTTGTGCTTTGGGACATCTCGGATTCAGGTTGGCCAATAATAATTACCAAATTTAGCTAGACATCCTTCTGAATAATTCATCTCAATCATTGGATTGAGGGACTTTTCTATAATTCTGTGACCCCAAAGAACAATGTGGTATATGCACCAAAGATGGCTCAAACGTTGTTCAACCTCATGGTGTATTCTGCCTAATGAAATACTATAACAAAATGACATTCATTAATCTTAGATACAAGCTGTAGATATTTATTTCTGTTGTTGACAAATTACCTTAATTCTCAAGATGGTATGTTTAAGAAAAAAAAAAGAAGTTCAATTTGGTTCAATGACCTGTTCATTGACAGTATGAAATAAAATAAAATAAAATAAAATAAAATATTGTTTTAATTGAGATATCATATCTACTTTCAGAATTATATACTGCAAAATCGTTATCATACCGTCCTGTAATGATAACTCTCCTGTTCTCTCCTTTCCCTATTCATCAATGCATCCCTTTGATCCCTTTGTTTCTTCATGTCCTTACAATAATCCTGTTCTTGTGCTGTTTTATCACCTTTCCAACTTTCTGACGGGTTAAGGTAATCAAGCCACTGCAGATCTGATTAAGCAAGCCCACCCCGACAAGGAGGTTCACCTCTACCAAGTTGATGTTTCCGACAAGGAGGGGGTTAAATCAACGGCTCTCAGGTGAATTTTTCAATGTCCTTCAATTCTTGATGCATTTCATACCTGTGCACTTAATATAGACAAATTTATGAAAGTGAAATTCAAATTCATGAAATTCTTGAGTCGAAAATTTTTTATTGCAACTGACCGACAAATTGACCTACATCGAGATCAGAGTTTTAGTAGTAGCCATGATAAAAGAAATCATGGGGGTACGTACTCGAGGAGGATTCGAGCCTACGACCTCCTGATCTCCGGACAGGCGACATCTCCACTAAACCACCAAGCTTCCGCCCCACAGCAAGTCCTGGTTTTAATCCTTATAGCAAGCAGCGGGTACTGCGTAATTATTCAAATTCACTAAATAATAAAAGTCATGAAATACGCCACTGCATCTATTCTTTTTTCTTTGACAGCTATTTCATGAAAAAATGAAACAAATTAATTTAGTTCAGTCTAAAAAAAAAAATGGTTTTGTTCTCCTTGGAGGTATTGCATACCATGTAGGCTTACTCTACATACATTTCTGTAATGACTTTTGGAAAAGATATGAAGAAAGAACAAACCAATAAATGATAAATAACCAAGAATATTGTGAAACATGTTGTTGAATGCGGTACAGCTCTAACGTGTTTTGGCAATACATTTGATCCAAGGGCATACAGGTGGTATAATAATATAGTGTTATTATATCAATCAGTTTTCAATGATGTTTACAAAACAATTTAATTACAAAGTTGCGTTCAGTGAAATGAGATGAGTTGAACTGAGCATCTCGTCTTCCAAGAAATGTATATAAGCTAAATAGTACGGAAGATTTTCATCATCGTCGCAGGTGTTTGAAGAAATACGATAAAAGGAAACCTCAAGATGATTTTCAGATTTTTTGCATTTGAACTATAAATTGATTATACTGAGTACAAAGTTTTAGAATTTATAGTAATTGGGATGAGGAATCTAAAAATGTTTTCAAAATCTATAACAAATTGCAACGAACAAGGATGATGACATGGCAGCCTCAACATAAGAATGCATAAGTTGCGCCTCAAGGAAACAAAAAAAAAAATACATGCATGGATTCTACCATGGACCTACTAGATATGAACATTCATCATTTCCTTGATTGATGCATGCCCCTGTCTATGTCAAAAGCGCACAAAAGCATTTTAATATTCTTCCCCGCTTCGATGGTTTATGATCTCCGCCGGCGGCAAGCCGGGGTAAAACACATTGCAGCTTTGAAAAATCTATTAAAACTTAATGCGCAGAAGATAACAGCTGGAAAAAGAAAAATGCATGTGCAGTTGTGGTATGTAGTCCATGGGCCAGGCCAGATATTGGTTCCATCTGAGGTGGCAAAACCTTTTTGGTGTCATTTTGTTTGTCGGGCATAGATATGGTTATCAAGCTATGATAGCATTTCCAAATGAGTAGCTTAGTCATAGTAAATGAATGTTTAACCAATTTGGTCTCGTTGTTATATCCCTATACTTCTGAATCGAAACTAACCGCTATACAAAGAAGAGCACTGTCTTCTGTATGTTCCATAGAGCGGTAAAATGCAGCTCTATGGTATGTTCACAGGTGTTCTGTTGAAAACGCGGTGCGCTTAGTCTTTATTCAAGGCAGCGAAGGGAATATCCAAAGGTTATGATGTCCACAACGCTTAGTCTTTATTCTAGACGGCGAAGGGAATATCCAAAGCGTATGATACAGTGTATATCCTTTTATCTAAAAACAACAACAACAACAACAACAACAACAACAACAAAAGCAATTCCTCGTGAATTTTACCGTATCTTTCAATTATTTATCATTTTCCGGCGAAAACGCTACGGTGAAAACGCTGATACCACGCCAATGTCGCTTTATTTCCCTCCAACAATATAAGATAATGCAAAAACAATGTACCGGTACACTACGATACATTATAATGAATGATATTGTAAATGAACAGAGTGATTTTTGTTTAAAACTGATGTATTTGTTGATAGGGTAGTATAAAAACAGTATAGATAATCCCTTTTAAGAGGAACTTTAGATATGATAACGGCACATTGGTCTAGATAAAGACTAAGCGCACCGCGTGACAGCTGTGGACATCATAACCCTATGGATATTCCCTTCGCTGCCTTGAATAAAGACTAAGCGCACCGCGTTTACAACAGAACACCTGAGGACATGTAGAAGGCAGTGCTCTTCTTTGTATAGCGGTTTAGTTTCGATTCAGAAGTATATGGATATAAAAACGAGACCAAATTGGTTAAAAATTCATTTATTATGACTAAGCTACTCATTTGGAAATGCTATCATAGCTTGATAAGCATATCTATGCCCGACAAACAAAATGACACCAAAAAAGGTTTTGCCACCTCAGATGGTACCAATATCTGGCCTGGCCCATGGACTAATGCTACAAATACTTTCGAGTGGCGGCATCGAACGTGACTTCAAAGGAAATACGACAGTTGTGACTCCATTCTCTTGAACCTCCTTGGTCCATTCGTTAGTAGGTCCATGATTCTACACAGGTGAACTTGTGAAGCGAGCGGTATTGTAATGGAATTATCGCTACATTTCTGAAATAAGTGACTCTTGGTTTCTCTGCTCAGTGACCACAATAAATTCCACAAATCTATAATTGGGGCTGCCTATTTGTGTCCTACATGATGTCGAATTATGGAAATCGTCTGGGATGCCCCTTTAATCTTTTGTTACACGAAGCGGGATAAAACGAAGACGCAAGCCCTGCTTGCCCTCGCCGCCTGGCAAAGTAACAGCTTTCGAGCGCTGCAGTGTACCATTTAGTAGCGTTAGGAAAATTGGACTCGGAGGTACGCCATTGTTCCCCTTCGCCGGAGCGGAGGACGCGATATACATAATGGTCTACGCGTTAGCACTTAAGTCAATCATTGACGTTCCCGCCAGAGAAATGGGCTACACCTAAACATGTTCTCGTACACGTGTTCGCGGCTGTCGCAGTAATGACGTAGAGGGTGATGCTATTAAAGGAAGAAACGGTATATGAACAAAACGGAACAAACAATGCTGCATGGCGAGAGAGACAGCATAATTATTCAGTGGGTATGGAGGCTGAACAACCTTGTTTCACTGCATTAATAAAGACCATAATTTCAATTTGTTTTATAAAACACCTATAGATGTATAATCCTATCCACTGTCGTCAATGAAATAATCTGACAAACACTTTTCAGGCCATTGCGAGTGGATATGGGCTAGATGGAAAGCTTTTGCGAAGCATTAAAGGGGACACAAACCCAAAGAACAATGTGGATTGAGTAAAAGCAGCAACATTAGTAGAACACATCAGTGAAAGTTTGAGGAAAATCGGACAATCGATGCAAACGTTATGACTTGTTAAAGTTTTGGTGTTGGAACCGCTGGATGAGGAGACTACTAGAGGTTATGACGTATGAGTGGACAACAATATAAAGAAAATATGAAAGGAATTCCACAAAAATTCCCTTTTCTGGCAAAATGAAAGAGTACTTGACTAACCGCTTTCAGAAAGCAGGGGAATAAGTGCTACCCCTAACATATGTCAGTATCAAGTTGATGGAATGTGTAATTTTCGTGAAAAAATGAATTTTTATTTAATTCCCTTTATTTTTTTCTTTATATTGTAGTCCACTCATACGTCATAACCTCTAGTAGTCTCCTTACCCAGCAGTTCCAACACCAAAACTTTAAAAATTCATAACTTTTGCATCGATTGCCTGATTGCCCGATTTTCCTCAAACTTTCACTGATGTGTTCTGCTGTTACTGCTTTCACTCAATCCACATTGCTCCTTGGGTTTGCGTTCCCTTTAAACATGGGCCTACATAGTTGGTGACGTTATATCATAACCAATCCGAAATTCTTTATTCTCAATATGGATAGACCGATAAGTGTTAGCAATTCCTTTTGTCAATACTGTCATGTGATACTGCTATAAGCTTCTGAGGTCATGACGTCAAAAGGAAAAGGTCAGAGGGTCAAAAAGACTAAAAACAAGCTTAAACTTCCAGTAACTCCATAGATGATCAGATTTTCACTTACTGCATGTGCAGGGTGGGTTTATAAGAAAGTACAAAAGATACTTTTTAATTGGGGGGGGGGGTTGAGGTCAAAGTACAAAGGTCATGTGGTCATTAAGGACATAAACGAGCTTGATTTTACAGTAACTCAAGCGTGGATTATCTGATTTCCACCAAGCTTCAGGGTGTGTTTAAAATGCAGTAAGAAAAAAGTTTGAGGTTATAAGGCCAAAGGTTATAAAAGACATACAATAAGCTTGATAAGCTTGATCTTTTAAATGGATGATCACCAGACTTCTACAAAACACGCATGATAAGCTTATAATGAAATGCAAAATTAAGATTCAGTTTGGGGGTCATGAGGTCAAATTTAAGGGCAAAGGCTGTGGGGTCAAAAAGAGCACAAAATAGGTTTAATCTCAAAATAACTCAAGAACAGATATTCGGATTCTCATCAAACTTGCAAGGTGCTTTATAATAAAGTCAGAAAGAAACAATAAAATATAGGGTCATTAAGTCAAAGGACAAAAGTCAGAGGGCTTATAAAGACATGAAAAACTTAATCTTCCCATAGCTCAAGAAAGGATGACATGTCTTTGACCAAAGTGAGATTAAATGTCAAAGGCTATAAACGATATGAAATAAGCTTATTATCTTCCTAAAACTTAGCCATGGAAGGTCGAATTTTCACTAAACTTGCCTCCGAAATGTGTCTGTATGTCCCTATACCACTTTGTTTATGTTGAGGAGTGACACGACAATGTTAATTGCTATGGTATTAGGGACCTTTAGATTTTCGCGACGGGAACGTTCAGAGAAAAAAAAATGTTCTGAGCATGCGCAGAATCGCGAGTCAAGTCAATTTATTTTTAGCTTGCGTCGCCTGAAGTTTTCACTACGCGTACTGGGCTATTTTTACGTCCGCACAGTTTGCAACGTAGAGAACTACTTCATGCACCGATCATATGGGGGCGCCATTTTATTTGTTATACGTTGCGTCTCAGCGTAATCTAAAGCTACTTTTCAGCACGACGCAGGGGAGAGGAGAACGTCCAGCGCAAGCGTCGTCTCAAACGTCCGCGCGTCAAAATCTACAGCTCCCTATTATTTTCCCTCAAGGACTTAGGGTTCGTGATTGGGTTGTGATAGGGTTTCAGGCTTAGTTTGATGGGAGGATTACGATTAGGGTTAGGGTTCTTCGTATATGGAAAGTATCTTTGGCTTGGCGTACATAATATAATTCATCGGAACAACTGTCGCGGGAGCAATTGTCATGGAACCGTGTTGAATAAAACTGCCCCTGAAATAATATTTCAGTCGGGTCTACTCTCTTCGAGTGCTCCTTTACTTATTATATGTGACCCTGCATCACAAAAACCAACAAAAAGTCGCCAGACATGGGTTTTTAGTTAAGAGCAGATATTGAAAAACCAGATTCTAAGCTTTAAAACGGTGTAGAACTCAATACAAATGGACTCTCCTAACCTATCTAAATATTTGAAAAAAAAGTACACACTCTGGAAGGTGTGAATTGAGAAAAGAGGCTCTGAAGTAAAGGGTCTATTCAAGCGCTTAATCTTTAGAAACCGTGCTGGCTGTGCGATGAAAGGGACAAAAACAGGATGTAAACCACCGCAGCAACAACAATGAAGAGATTATCAGTTTAAGCTGAAATTGAGCATGCTCAATTAATCGCTCTACTCCACAAAAAAGCGGTTGTGGAAAAATTGACGAAAACACACTTTCCTGTTCGTTTTATGTCCCGAAACATATGAATAATGCAGACGAAGAATAGCTCTTTCAGAAAGTATGAAAAACTCAAGATTGACTTGGTTGACCTGTTATACCCTTTTGAGGTCCTCATGCAAAATCAAGGACTGCGACTTTGTGTTCGTGTCGTGATGCACGTTCACATATGTAATCAACAATTTTTTCACATAACTTTGACATCGTCATACCTGACCAGATTTACGTAACTTACATTGAAATGAACTTTGTAGAGACCCAACTTTAATGTAGAAAGCTTTTACGATGTGCGGCGTTCAAATGTGAGATGCAAGTCAAAACGACCAAAACAACTGAAATACCACATGCAAGACAGAAAATATTAGAAGGGAAGAAAACTGGAGATGTGCACCGAGTTATAATTTACTTATCTTTTTCTGTAGGGTGCAGAATGAAGTTGGGCAGGTGTACATGCTCATCAACAACGCTGGGGTCTTGGTGGGCGAGACTATCCTGGAGCTAACGGAGAAGGAGATCGAGAGAACAATGAACGTCAATACAATTTCTCAGTTTTGGGTGAGAATATAGGATTATCCTTTTTGTTCTCGTATGATGTTTTTCTTTAGGTTGTATAATATCCACTAGCTTTTTCGTGTCACCTACATGGGGTTATAACTAAAGGGATTTGTTTGTTTGTTTTTTTTGTCTTATTCATTTCAACGAGATAAAATACCACTAAGCGACATAAAGTGGTACAGTGCAAACTTTAGATAACATTCACAACAAGAGAAAGAACAAATATGCTTTATCCACCGTTTCCCCCTCAATTTGAGTGAACTAGATGACCTGACGAGATTTTCACCATATTCTACATGAGAAGTGAAGTGAGATCTTTTCCATGATGCGGTATTAGTTGGGACTGTCGCACACATAGAAAGTCCATTTTGCACCCTTTTTGAGTATCTGTTATGTGATTTGCATGTTTTAAGCGAAAGATACATCTTGAATAGACACAACACGAGCTCATCCCCATGTGGAACTCAAGCCCAAAACCTCTGGATTATGAAGCAGACCAACTATTGACTTGTAGACAACTTCATTGTTGTAAGATATGAGTTATAATATATACTAAGGTATACCATATTTAAGTTTAAATTCAAGTGTATTTTATTTTCTCCTCCTCAGCATAAAATCTTTTTTTTTTTTGCATTTCTTTTTTGGCAACTAAGCATTTTTGGAAATGAAAAATAAAGTTGAATTGAATAGAATAATTAAACACATACACACAATGCGAATGAAAAGTGACGAAATATCAACATTAATAGTAAAAGAGAGTGCATTATACTTTTGACGGGGATTGCAGAAGTAGGTATTTTAGTGATAAATTGTGGAATGATGGAGAAGGGGGCACTAAACAGCGAAGCTTGCATAATTATGGTTTCCACAAATTACGATATACAATGTTCATTAAAAAAGGGGGAAAAGAAAAATTAAACGTGGTCACCAAATCCAGATTGCTTAATTACATTGCGTAGTCTATTAACCGAATTGAATTGATGAATGTATTCATGGTTTTTTTAATCCTGTCTTGATTCTAATTGAATAACAGTGGGTTTCACTTAGGACTAAGGGTCATACCTATTTGTGAGAAAAAAAAAAACCCTCCAAAACAACGATTTTACTTCATTTATTTCCACAATCTGATATGGAAGAGATGCCGAGGATATGCAAACAGAAAAAAAAAGAACGAGCAAACAGCTAGTTTAAAAAGTAAAAAGAACAAATCAACAACAACAACAACAACAACAACGCCTAAGGTATTATCTGCCATAGTTTAACCCTCTGTGTGTCACGTTAATCACTTGCCATTTATGGGTTTTCTGTGAACAAAATTTGTTAAGGCGTTAAAATGTAAAGGCGTAAGCGGTCATAATTCTATCAAAAACCCTCTTCGTTAGATGGTGCGAGCTTTTCTGCCGGCCATGTTGGAGGCGGACAGCGGTCACATCGTCACCACATGTTCCACGGGTGGCGAGAGTGGGATGCACCGAGAGACCGATTACTGCGCCTCCAAGTTTGCCGTCTTCGGGTTCGACGAGTCGTTGGAGCGTGAGCTGAGGGATGTGTACAAGAAGTCTGGCATCAAACAGACCCTTGTTTGCCCACACACCATGGATACGGGTTTGATACATTCTATAGAGCAAAGGTTCGTGACGTAGTTTTATGGCTTACGATTCGAGTAGGGAAGTGCAATAATCAGTTTCTATTTTTTTTTCCACAAAGATCCACAAACACTTACAGTACCTACAGACAACTTTGAATGAGGAATTACTTGTCTTAGTTGCATGCGTAAGAACAGATTGAGAGTTAATTATGACAAATCTGAAAGTATGCTTATTGGTAATAAACGTATGTTGAAAAGATACAACAGATTGTATTTGAGTATAAAAGCTCACGAAATTAATCAGGTGAAAAGTTTGTAATACCTAGGACTTTACATCGATGACGAACTCAAATGAGACGTGCATGTAAATTTCTGTGTGAAAAAGTAGACCGTATGATTTCCTTCCTTCATCGCTTGAGACATTTGTTGTTGTTGTTGTTGTTTTTTTGTTTAATTTATATACCGCAATGTTATTCTTCCGCATAATAGATTATACAGATGTGATTTGGGAGTCCCCATGTGAAAAACATATACATCAACTGCAAAAAATGCGAAATAGAGCAGGAAAAATTATTCTGAAAATTAATCCTAATCCACACTTTTCTTTCTTGTTGTTGTTTTTAAACAACTTCTTGATTAGGAGTATAATGGTGAGGCCTACATAAAGAAAATTGGTTTTTTGAAAACCAGTTACCATGTCCACTCCAGAAATATGTATTCTGACATCAAATTGTCAATCAATCAGATTCCTTGGGTGGAGCAGTGTTCATGAGGCAGCAGATTTTATCGTCGACCAGGTTCTGAGAGAGGCCCGCTTCGTCTACTTCCCTCGAATCTACCGTTACGTCTCCTTGGGGAGAGGGTATGTATCATCGCGGGCCGTTGGTCACGTGAAGGGACAAAGACTGGTCATGTGACTGACGGACCCTTTCACAGTTGAAAAAGCAGTAGCTGCAATTTATTCTAAAAAAAATCACACGAAAGGATAAATAATTCAGCTCTTGTCAATGACCGTTTCACATTGGCAGTCTTAGCTGCCATATTCATGTATGAAAATCAAAACATATATTATACCAAAGCCAGAATACAGGGGCAGCTAGTTGAACAGCGTAGTGTGGCATTTTGCGCACAAGAACAAGAGCTTTCCACAAGTATATATAGGGCTGTTAGTCAACTGACAGACATTCAATTCTTCTTGTCTGTCATTTGCCTCGTTATACCCATGCAACACAACAATTCCTTGGAAAGTTCCTTGGAGTCCAATTGCATGATGTCATCTTCTTCTTTCTGTTTCTCCACCAACAGCAGTAAACTTTATCTTCGAAAAGCCTGATCATATTTTGCAACCAGAGCAATCAAAGAGACCGTTAGTTATTTTCAATTCAATTCAATTCAAAGGTTTTATTTTCACTTCTTTCAACAGAATGTACAAAAATATAGATTCGACATGCGTTTGAAGGAATGATACATAGATAGCAAAGAATAACATTTGTCAATAATCATTACAAAATTAGGCATTTTTCATACAAACATATTCATACATTCTGCGAAAAAAAAAAGTGGAGGTACCCACTCAAAAGACTATGCTTGTACAACGTTGGCACCTCACAGGAGGAAAAAAAAAAGGTGAAAACTTAACTACAAGTGTGCGGGATGAAAAAAAGAAGTGGAAGAGGGGAAAGGGAAGAAGCAGAAATACAAGTAAAGAGACGAGACAACTAAAAACAAAAGCCTAGATCAATCGATACATTCAAGATCAAACCAACAGAGACTATTAGCCATAATTAGAAGTGTAGAGCGTTGAAAGCGACAAGAAAGTGATATATACAATTGTATGGAATGCTGATACATATTACATATTATCTGCTCTGTGAAGGCACGTGTGATAATGTACAAGTTTGCAAGAAGAAAATTTTGGGTTTTTTTATTGAAAAAAGAGAGGAATTATTACACTCGATGCAGTTATTCACTTTCCTTAAGCATTGCATGGAGGCCAGTATTCAGGCTCGTGGAAATATTTATTTTTCTTAGTTATTAATGTATTCAATTATTTATGCAGTGTTTCGTTCATTTGTATCTACATTTTTATAAATATATTTGATGTGAAAGGAACATAATTATTATTGTATTACTGATATGACATTAAAGACATTGTTATCATCAAGTTATTATGGTTATTATTATCATCGTGATTGTCATAATTATGATGATGATGAGTCAATTTCACGTAGAAAAGAGTGGAGGGAGTTCCATAGGCGAGGACCGATAGAGGAAAATGCCCGTTCTCCGTATCCCTTGAGATGTGTAATGGGCACCTGGAGAGTAATGCCAGAAGAAAGAAGGCCAGTATCACAGTAATCATCACTTTTCTCATCATTACCACCGTCATTTGTAACGTTAGTAGGCATCATTAATACTTCATAATCATCATTAGGTCATTTTCCATGATAGCGATAGCAATTTCGTCATTTTTTTTCTCCTTACAGACTTCTTCCCTACGAAGCTCGCATGGCAGTGATGGAATTCATTAACATTCAAGTCTCGTCTCAGAAGGCATCCAAGCCACACAAAGAATGACTAAGAGTATAGCAGGATGAGGAGGGTATAAATAGAGACTTTTCGATTTCACGTTATGGACGAGGACGTCGACGTGATGACGTAATTTTAAGGAACTAGTTCCAAATTCTCCAGCATGTCCAACGCCAGAACCAAGAGCACGTGTTCAGGTGATTTCACGTCCTCCTAGATTGAGTGCGGGCGGGGTTGACGGGAATGACGTCATCGCTTGGCACGCCAATCGTCAGCCCGCTAGAGGAGACGGGGCCATGACGTCATAACACTTTTGCCTTACTATCACTCGACCTGAAAACCCTGAGGCAAGATAGACGGAGCTGCACCTTGTCACATGATATGCTTTTCACCAATCAGTGATAAAAATCTCACTTATGAGGTATATAACTACAGGAATATCGCTAAGCTAATACCGTGTAATGAGTACTGTATCCAGTGATGTGCACGTACACACGAGCAAGGCAACCGTATACTAATTGTAGAGTGCCTTACGAGTCGTCGCAAAAAAAAAAAAAAAAAAATACAGCATGCACTTATCCGATATATAAAAAAAGAACACAAAAAACCGGTTAAACAATACCAGTCCAGGAAAGTCACCCTCATGTGGCTGTGTGGCCGAGTTTCTTCTTCCACTGGGGGCACCATGGTGGCTTGACCCAAGATAAAACTAAACCTCGCTATCACTAGTATCAGAATACAAAATTAAACTTCATATCTAGCTAAACCATAGGTGAGAATAAAATGAAGAGCTCAGTTGCAACAGGTACTACATCCATTTTTAATGAAAATTTACTTTATGTACTCATTTTTAGGACCTCTTTACACTTATACTAACAAAGAACTGAATTTCCAACCAGAAAGCGTTTAAAAATCACATTAAAAAATCACTTAGTTTTCAAAAGGTACTACTACAATGGCATCATCGGGAAATTGAACAATCAGAGAGCAGTATTGACTTGACCATCTACCATTGTCTCCTGACCTAATCTGTAAACAATAGAAGTTGGCTTTTGGCTTTTGGCTTTTGGCTTTCTGTTCAAATCACCATGCAAATCTGACAAATATCTTGAAAAAAAAAAAAACTCATCACATTTTGATCAAGAAATGGAGGAAAATGAAGGTGACAGCAACGTAGTCATGTTTGTGGAAACATTCTGATTTTTTTTTCAGCATAGGTTTTGACACCTTATTCTTTATTATGAACTTTTTTTTCTGAGTGATGGTTATTATTTCTTGGTACTCAATAACATTACTGTAATAATTAAAATTCTCATAAGCTCCTTTGTGGGGATATTTTTGAAAGAGCTCCCTTTGGAGACTTCCGATATGAGCTCCCTCCTGGAGACATTATATGTTAGGCCCCTATATCTAATATCCGTGTGATATCTTTAAGATGTATATTATGTGTGATTTTATGTCAGTGTTGTCTTCGGCAAATAATTTGTTTTATAGGGCCCCTTTTTTCTCTCTCTTCTTTTCTCTAAAAATAACAGAACAAACTATAGATGGTATGACAAATTTATAAGTACTTTTCTTTCAAAAGACCAGTAACTGCATCATTGTACAGACATGACAATTACTCACAAAGCTGTGACAGAAACCAAAAATTTACTCGGCTAGCAAACCCAGGAGGAAACATCGCTTCATAGTCAGTCGCCACATAAAATGCGAAGGTTCATGTAACAGAATGGAATTGCAACAAGCGCTTTCATTGTGCTATGGCATTCGGCGATTTCATATCAGTTTGGGCAGTTTCATGTGCCTTTTAGCAGAATATAGGAACAGCTCGGCACATAAAGAGTGAAGTTTTAATGAAAATGTATTTTTTTGTGATTTTATATTCTGTCTCTTCTATTTTGTGCCTTGTCTATGATATATAATTTGTTAGTTGTTGATATGTAAGTTTATTTGTTATCTATAGATGATATATTATGTTATGTACTTGCTTTGATTGGACGGGCCAACTGAAAAACAGTCGTAGCTGATTTCAGTACAGTGACTAAATAAAATGAATGAAGGAATGAATGAATCAATTTTTGAGACTATGATATGTTTACAAGGTCATCCCGGCTACCACGGAAGTTACAGTTCAGATAGGTGCGTGCAAGTGATTTGGAGAGAAAGTGAAACATGTGTGTGTAATTCAGTCAGACAGACGGCGTGCAGGGGCATCTTAGCCGTGTTTCTGGCAAACGGGGCTGTCGTGGTCAAGGAGACCATAATGCAAATCGAAATGTCAATAGAAATTATGGTGTTGGTCTTGTCCGCAAAACTACTAATCAAAGGTCTCCAAAGACTATGGCCAAATTTGAACGTGGGTCGTTTTTATATTCAGGTTTTCTAATGTACTTTACCTAGAAGGTTACACGTAAAGACATGCAAAGTGAGGGAGCGTTTCACTCAATCAAAATCACGTGCTCATGAAGTTTTTATAAATTCCTGGCTACCATCGGATCGGCTTTGAAAGCAAAACATGGTAAACTCGTATCATGGTTGCAACGGGACGCAAACATGTGTTAACAGTAATGATGATAATGAATGAAAAAACTAACAAGTTTTGCTTTCTACAGGAATTTTTGGAAATCACAGTGTTGGTCTTGTCCGCAAAACTACAATCACGTTGAGGAAACAGTGGAGTTCAACTATGAGAAATCTTTACGCCATTCGGAGGTAAACAAGTACAAACACTTTGCTGTACGTTACCAATAAAGTTACACGTTCTAATGGCATTACACCGAGAAACTTCTTGGCAACTTCATGCGCTCATGAAGTGCTAATGAGAAATGACTGGCGCCTTTCAGGTCGGCGGTTAATGCAAAAAATCAGCAACAAAAACATAGTTGTCATAACGACATCCAAGAAACATGGTAAAAAAATAATAACTTTTGAAGCAGCTTTAGTGACACCGGATCCATTTTAGTATTGCTTTGAGTTTTGTGATCAGTAAAGAAAGAAAGCTGACAACATTAACAAAACTACACATTGACTTATTCTCTCAAACATTATGAATCACTTTTCTTAACTTGAAACTTGACCTCTTGTATGGAAGTTCATATCATTTTTATTTGTCTTTTCCATATTAAGCGAAACAGACTCGCATAGAATTACTGAGTCAGTATAGTTAAGTATAACAATTATATATTATACAGTGTGTTACATAAACGACATTTCCCACTTTTGATCCTTAAAGTTCGAAATTTCTAACACTGGCAGTGATAAATGGAACGATACTCTAATACTGTGCAATTTCATCGGAGGTCATTTAAATACGAAAGCATAATTCAGTTGAGTTTCATTATTACAATTCAAGATTTATTTCTATGTGAGGGTTAAGATTTCGCTCTGTTTTTAACCCTCTTTACAAAACTTTAAGTTTGCACAGTTGTCATGGGTATAAGAGTCTGTGATTAACACTCAGGCAATGGTCCTGAATGGCCATGGTTTGAGTGCTCTTATATTCATGTGAAATTCCACCATTACACCTAGTTTTTATTGATCCTGAAATATAGCAGGGCTCCAGACTAACTTTTATTTTTGGTGGCCCAAAGGCAAACATCCGACCTTTTTTGGTGGCCCGATCAGGCCACCAAATTCTTAATTTCTGAAATTTTGGTGGCCCGACGTGGTTTTTGGTGGCTCCGGGCCACCGGGCCACCGTTAGTGTCGAGCCCTGAATATAGTGTAATCAAGCACAGAACATATGCTTACTTTTTTCGTGTGCATGCATTTTCACTCTTTATCATGAATTCAGACTAACAGTGTCCAGGGAAATCCATCATGAATTATTGATAAGACATCAATAAGCCTTGGGGCAAGAGACCAGGAGCCTATTCAGCAGAGCTCCGAAAAGGTGGTATTCCTCATGGAATTCATGTCTACTGTCCAGGGTCATTGAAAACAAATAACACTCACATACAAATCTTTGTTCCTGTGAAAAGTTAAATTTTGCACTGAGGGTTCAAATATGACCGAAATCTGGGTCTTGATTTTAAAATTAATTATTAATTCCATGAAAACGAATTTATGCTTTCATATTCAAATCATGTCCAACTAAAATGTACACAATTCAGCTATCATACATACATTAATGGCAGTGTTATCTATAATATAACAGTTTTCGAACAACTAAGTATTAACACCCAGTACTATAGTATAGAGTATCCTATAGTATAGTATAGTATAGTATAGTATAGTATAGTATAGTATAGTATAGTATAGTATAGTATACAAATGATGACTGCTATGAGGGGCACAGTTAAAATTATGGGCCCAAGGTGATGTGAAAACCGTAACTATGCCCGAAGCGAAGCTGAGGGCATGGTTTTGGTTTTCACATCACCGAAGGCCTACATAATTTTAACTGTGTCCCGAATATCAAGCAGTCATTATTTGTTTTATATACCGAAAATATAGATTCCGAAATATAGATACCGAAAATATAGATTCTAGTCTCTTTTACAGCACTCATAATCAATGCTGATCGACAGCGCGGCGGTCGTATCATTGGTGCGTACATGAATGTGTACATAGGTATATACAGTGTACGGGGTTGCGACTGTCTCCAAACGTATTTACAGGGCACAGTGACCGCTAGTCTCTTTTACAGCACGCTGATCGAATGCGCGGCGGTCGTATCATTGGTGCGTACATCATGAGCGATCTATGTGTACGGGGTCGCGACTGTCTCCAAACCTATTTACAGGACACAGTTGATGTACTGTGCCCCGGTGCCGGGCACAGTAGATCAAAAATGGGGCACAGCTATTTTCATGACTCCGCTTTTAACCAATCAGATGAGAGGATATAATATAGTATAGTATAGTGTAGTTTTATAGCGTAGTATGATAGAGGTATAGCATAGTGTAGCGTAGGAGAATATATAGGAAAGATACCAGACGATGTTATTTCAGTAAAGCTATTTCTCTCACCTGAACTTTTCTTTTTCAAGGTTTTTTTTTTTCACAGTGAGAAAATTTTGGCAATTTGACTAGAAATATCTGATAGAAAAAATAAATAAATAGTGTGATAGTATTCAAAGAAGTGTTGCTGCAAGTTGAAGTAGTTTTCACATTTTTTGGCAGATTATTAAAACGGATTCACACACCTGTAATGAAACAAAAACGAAATCTACAAATAATTTGGGTATAAAAGAGGCCGAGTGTATGAAATAATTCATTAATACCTGTCACACTTTTTACTAAAACCTTTGTTTTTTCATTCAATAGATGACTTTACCATCTCGACTGATCCATTGCCTAGAGACCAGAAGCACTTGAATGGAATAAGACAATTGTTGTAAGAAAGTATAACAAAAGCAACAACGACAGTGGCACAAGAAATTCTAATTAGTGACAGACGCAGATATGGTTTGATAATATGGAAGCCGTCATGACAAACATGTTACATTCAAGTTATCACACATCTGTCAATCCTCCTATCATAGCAACCACTAATTTGTTAGCATCATCTGATTCCTTGTTCTAATTTGATAGTGCTTGAGGAAGAATTTCTATGCCCCGAGTAAGTTAAATGGTATTTCTCTTTTGCATTTTTTACGTTGATTAAGATATATTCTACCTCTCTATTTCTTTTTTTTAATTTTTGTATATTCAAGCAGGATATTATGTGTTATCATATTTTGTTTTATACTTCAGGTATTTTAATCGTTGCCATAATGGATAAGAACAATACATAATGTCTAGAATTCTCTCACATAAAACGACGGACAGATTAATGTGAATTATCTTCATGATTAACATGTCTTTATGTTGTTAACTTGATCCGAAATTGGAATTTGCAGTGTATTATAATAATGTTGTTGATCGCTCATAGGAAAATACATTCATCCTGACTTTTGATTAATTTATTGGAAATTACTTTTCCAACAAATGTACAGTTCCAGTTATCTAACGAAGGAACGATTAACCTTGTGAAATTCACGCTGTTTTGATCGTGATTGTGGACGGTTTCTGATGCCATTATTATATGAGCCTGAAAGTACGTGTTTAGTTGTCGGAAGTCATGGATATAGACAGTAAAAGGTAAACACAAAGTGTCAAAGTCGGTCCTGTGTTTTGGCAGGGTGCTAATGACATGATAATAATAAATAAGTCTCGCGTCAAGATTTCCCTGTCAGTGTAGAATGCAAATGCTGCTCCAGTGTGGGGCTTTCCGGCCAGAGCGCATGTCCTATAATCATTCCAAACATGATATTGCATGCATCAGCTGAAAGCTGAAAAGGCTGTCTCTTAACAGTAGGAAAAGTTACATCCTTCCATCACGCAAATCTCCAAAATAATGAACCAATAATGAAGTAACCTGCCGCCTTTCTTTTAGTCAAATTATATTTTTATTAATGAACCCTCGAAAATGTGACAAAGAACAACCTGATGCCATCGATTTCGACCAAAAAAAAAATCAAACACCACTTAAAATGTATTGCACAGTTTAATGCATCTATCAGAGTTGAAACTAGCTGATATTAGTATAGATTTGTCGATTTTTATTCAACCATTAATATCATATAATCTATCTGATTTTTCCTTTAACAAGCTTCACTACAACTTTGTCTTTCAAGGATGAATGAGAATGTTAGATAACACATTCATATCTCATATGTTCATCAAAAAGTTGCAGCTCATCATAGAATATGCATTCGTTTAGTGAATACATCAATTTCGAGCAACGGCTAATAGGTGCTTCTGAGATGGTACTGTATGTCATAAAGAGCATTGTAATGATCACTAATTGCGGTCACTTGCCTCTCATACTACAATGTTAAACACTTTTTATTTGAATTCTTTCTGAACTTCAGTCTCTTTTATACCATGATAAAACTTTTTTTTTTTTTTAAATTTGCAAAATGTGCATATTTCTGTTTGTCAAAATTATAGCCACCTTAAGAGAAAGCAGAATTACGGACACGTTGAGTAGATACAATGTCGTGTACATGTAGGTGAATTTCCTTTTTGGCTCAAAGAGTTACGCATAAGAAAAAAAATGCTCATGGTGTACTTTACCTAAATGTTTACACGTAATGACATTCAAAGTGAGGGAGTGTCTCACTCTTTGAAAATCACGCACTCATTAAGTGCTAATGATAAGTTAGTTTTTGGCTAATATCACATCGGCATTTCATGTGAGACATGTTAAACACGTATCATGGTTGCAACGGCACGCAAACATGAGTTAACAGTAATGGTAATAAAAGAAAAAAAAATACTTATGCTTTCAACAGAAACTCTGAGGCATCGAAAGTACTTACAGCCTTCCTTTGAGTTTTGTAATCAGTATGGAAAGAAATCGCCGATGACGGTAGTCAGCTGGAAGGTAGGTTCGCTCGCTGGAGGTATTCTTCGTTACAGCTTCCATGATGTTAGATAATCATATCCGTAAGACAATATACTTGACCCTACGAAAGGGAGAAGTATAATTATTCTAAATCCTCATGGTCAATTACTCTGTATATCGAGGAATATCTGCATTGATGTCATATCATTTTTAGTATGAGTGATATAATGTGTATATATATATATATGTAGATATATATATATATATATATATATATATATATATATATATATATATATATTGTAGGTTTCACTGCTAATAGCGATTTTTCCAGTTCTTCTTGTGTTTCCTGCAGCTCCAATTCTGCCATTTGCGTTGAAAAATGCTTTGGGAAAGCTACTAGTACCTTGGAGTCATTCCCCCTCCACCAAAATAAAAGAAAGAAGAGAAAAGATAAAACAGCACATTTAGACTTGCTACTGCAGATTCGATGATAAATATGTTTATTAGCTGAAATTTACTTTCTCTTAAAAATCCAATCCTGTCTTTCAGGTTCCAGAAGTTCTGACTCCTCGTGTGGTGGATTTGTCTCCCCTTACCCTAACTCCAAAGTTTATTTGGGTATTTTGTTGAAATTTGACAACCACTTCGGAATATGTTCTTCCTGTTAGATATTTGGTTGCATGTAACGTTTACGTGGCAGGTCAGTGTGTTCATTTCTGTCAGGTTATTATGACATTGTAAAATGTCAAATGATTTGTTGTATAAAAGGCATGCCTGCTTAAAAGCTGTGCCGTTGTGAAAGGTCTACTGCCAGGCTAGATCAGATAATACTAGTATGTTCGTAGTTTCTTTATAGATTGCATTCTTTTTTTGTTCTTGTTAAATCTTCCGTAAAAAAAAAAATGAAAATAATATACAATTCCCAGCAAGAATCCACGTTTCTGTAATATTACAAATTGCAGGAAAAGTACCCTGTCCATCATATTGTTGGAAAACTGACGCGATTGAACTCACATAGGGTGCCTTCGAATCTTACAGAAGCAGTCCCATCATGAAAGCGTCAATTTGTCTTGTGATTGCCAGCATTGCAGGTGAGTTTCTCCCAGTACCTCACTATACAGTCCATTTGTTTATTTGTCAGCGAACAGTTCCCCTCCTCACTTCAACAGACATAGACGAGGACATAAAAAGGGCGTTCTTAAAATCCAGTATTATAATGGATTATGTTGATGCACTTCCATTGCGTAGATACGTGAGACCTTTGAATAACGTCAGTAGACATCAACAAATCCGTATGCATGAATACCTTTGAAAGTCGAAACAGTTCAAGAAAGAAATGCCTTTTCTTCGAGAACAATGGCGTATTGCGTATCTACTGATTAGTTGACTAGAACATACTAACATTTCCTCGATTTTTTTAATTTTTCCCTATTTTTTAAAGGTCGGCTGGTCTTTGCTAATTACGTAAATCAGGCACACAAACACAATGAAAAGTTAATGATAAACAGTGGACAGATGCAGACACTATTTTACAGTAATGGTACTTTCCCTTAATACCTTCAAAGAAGGTTGGGTGATACGAAAGAGCCGTGTAGGATATTATTTATGTAATTCTTTGACTGTTTGCATGTTTTCACCCTTCTGTGAACTAAAAAAATTGCACTCACAGTGGGTGTGCGGTATCTCTTTGCGAATTCTGCCTCATGCCAACCTGTAATCTGCGCAGACGGTAGTGAGATTGAACTTGAACCCATTGTAACGCGCATGAATCGCCCGCCTTTTCGAGAACTCGTCTCTTCCCAACCCAGACGGAAAGGCCCCGCAGGTAATATTAGCAAAACACAGTTAACCCGTTCCATGCGGGAACCTGGTGACCTGTGTATTAAGTTTATGGGAATTTCAGTATGGAAAGGGTTAGGAGACATGATAGAACATGACAGAACATGGCAGGACATGAAACGAACATCATTTCTCCTGTATTTGACTGGTGGTGAATAATCAATTATTCAGTGAAAACCATTTGATTATTCAGGACAAACCAGGAGCATTTATATTATAGTTCCTTCTTTCGAACGAGTCACTGTTCTGACGTAATATCTGAAATACAACTTGTGATAGGGCCCTATCTTAAAACGAGGGTATGCACAATTATCATTGAAGATATTCAGTGGATGGTTTAGGCGATTTACATTCAATTTAATGAATCTGCAGTGCCAATTCAATCAAAGACACTTTCAAACTTTGTTAACACTTGTCTGGTGTAGGCCTATCAATATGAAAATGGAAAAAGAATTGAAATATAGCAGAATGATAAAGTGGATTCTTATCCCAAAACTGTCGACATTTGTCCGGCGTTTATGATTGCCTTAAAACAAAATAACAGTTTCCACCTTTTCCAATGTTTTCAATTACAACTAGTTAGAAAGAGCTATCGAGTATTGTCCAATACTTCAGCTACAATGAATGCAAACTGATATTGATTTTTTTTCGATGTAAACAAGTGAAGTAATTCCATTACTTTGGGATGTTTTTTGAAAGAAAAAGAAAAGAATAATAAGTTCCTATTTGTCCCCGCATTGGATATCTCCATAATCGGCAAAAATAGATAGTATCAGAGGCAATCACCCCTAAAAAAAAAAAAACAACAACAACAACAACAAAACAAAATAAAACAAAACAAAACAAAACCTTACAAAGCAAGAACAACAAGGAACAACAACAGAGCAAATAACTAACACCTGGTACTCCATTAACTGTATTAACCAGGTTTAATCCTATGGTTCATTTGACCACCATAACTGCTACACTCCCTTTGTGTCTCTTCGTATTTCTCACGCATACAGAAGACACCATTGTAATCGTGGGTAATGGCCAAACCATATATGTGGCAAAAGGAACGAAAGTGGATTTTACGATATACAACAACAACAACAAAACAAAATAAAACAAAACAAAACAAAACCTTACAAAGCAAGAACAACAAGGAACAACAACAGAGCAAATAACTAACACCTGGTACTCCATTAACTGTATTAACCATGTTTAATCCTATGGTTCATTTGACCACCATAACTGCTACACTCCCTTTGTGTCTCTTCGTATTTCTCACGCATACAGAAGACACCATTGTAATCGTGGGTAATGGCCAAACCATATATGTGGCAAAAGGAACGAAAGTGGATTTTACGATATACCGCACACTTCCAACGGTAGGCCGGAACATAAGAGATATAGCATATGATCGACAGGATCAAATAGTCTATTGGACAACGGTTACCACTGCAGCAGCAACAACAGGTCAAATCCTTCGGGCTGGCATTAGCGCCGGAGAGCCAGAAACGGTGTACACTAGTAGGTTCGAGTGTTGATAATGCGTGTAGATGATTGTATGTTGGTAAATGCGGAACTAACGCAAAAACAGTGCACTCCCGTTATAACGAAATGCTCGCGACCGGCAGTTTTCTTTCAAGGAAACCACGCATATATCATATTCTGTTTGTTGAATACTCATATCATACACTGGAAAACTATGTGAAATGGGATGGTACCCTTTTAATTTGGTTTAAATATTACATTTAAAAGAGAGCATAAAGTTGTTTGTACTGGCATTCATGTATAAAAAATGATGATTTAGGATTCGGCTACAGTACGTTATTCCAAAGGTTTGTTTCTTACTAAAATTCGTTACTCCGAAGGCTGCTTATTCCGAAGTTTCGCCAATTCCGGGATTCCGAATGTTTGTTCATCTGAAGTTTCACTCTTCCGAAGATTCGTTATTCCGAAAGTTCATAATTTAGATAGAAATATATTTTCCGAAGGTTCGTTGATTGGAAAATGAAATGAGATTCGTCATTCCAACGGTTTGTAAATCAAAAACTGAGAAAGGTTCTCTATTCCGAAGGTTTGTTAAATTGTTCTGAAGGTTTCATAATCCGAAAATGAAATAAGTTTCGTTATTCCGAAGAAGATTTGACGAGTTTGTTTGCAAAAACCGATAAGACCATTTTTGAAGATTTTGAAGTACAGTCTCTGTCATAAAGTACAAAATAATACCTTTTAAAGGGGAAGGCTAGTAACTGATCAGTGGAAATGCTGGGAGATGATTGTTCCAATCCTTATGGGATTCATTCAAGAGTTCATTGTATATCTATTGCTGTGTGAAAATGATTTGCTTCAGAACGGTCTCATATTCAAGTAATGTGCAGATTAATGCTCCGTCACTGACCAGGGACGCTAACCTGGAAGCATTAAAACTGCACATTACTTGAATATGAGACCATTCTGAAGCAAATCATTTTCACACAACAATAGATATACAATGAACTCTTGAATGAATCCCATAAGGATTGGAACAATCATCTCCCAGCATTTCCACTGATTCCCACTGATCAGTTACTAGCCTTCCCCTTTAAATGATATACTGGTCACTACATATAAAGGTACATTTTTGAAGTTACGGTCAAATAAGCAAAACATTTTTTATTATACTCTTTATTTTTCTTGACTTTAATCGCAAATATCTCCATTTGGCAAATATGGACTTATCGGTTTTTGCAAACAGACTCTTCATTTGTTAATCCAAAAAATGTGAAAAATTAAGTTATTTCGAATGTTGGCTTATCTTAAGATGATAATAAGGTTTGTAATCCCTAAGTTTTGTTACTGCACTCACCTTTTTCACTTTTGGGATAGCGAAACTTTTTTTTTTATTTTCCGATTAACGAATGTTTGGAATTCCTATCATTTTCGGACTAACAAACCGTCGTAATAAGAACCATATTTCATTATCGGATTAAACGAACCTTAATACCGAACCTTTGGAATAACGCCAAAATGTTCGTAATAACAAACCCTATTTCATTTCCAAACTAACGGACATTTTTGGTATATCAGAATCTGTGTGTTTTGTAATAAAGAACCTTCGGAACAATAAAACGAACCTCATTTAATTTCAGATTATTGTATAACAATATTATTGTATATTATAATATAATTATTATTTAATTATATTTTATATTATTATTTTATCATATTTTATATTATTATTTTATTATATAATTATATAATATTATTGTATAACAATAACGCAAGTCCCTCTCGGAAACTGTGCGTGACACACAGAGCGAACACACAGTGATGTGAAGCGTTCGCTCTTGCAGAGACGCTATAAATGCTTGTTCCGCTATACGTATTTTTTGAGAGCGAGCGGCATTTCGTTATAATGGAGCACATTTCTTTCGTTTTTCTTTGTCAGTGGCGGCCGGAAAAGACTTCGTTGTAACGAAAATTTCGCTATAACCGTGTTCGTTATAAGCGGAGTTTGTATCATAGACTATAAGGACAATAATTTTGGGACCAGAAGTTTTACTTCGTTAAAACGAAATTTCGTTATAAGTTTTCGTTATTAAGTCCACCTATTAGAAAACGTCTTGATTCTGTTCGATTGCCATAAGTTTTAACTATATTTGAAGGGTTTGTTTTCAAAAATCGATAAGTCCATTTTTGAAGATTTTGAAGTACGATCTCTGTCATAAAGTACAAAATAATACCTTTTAAATGATGTATTGGTCACTACATATAAAGGTACATTTTTGAAGTTATGGTCAAAAGAAACAAAATTTTTCTTAATATTTTCTTTATTTTTCTTGACCTTTAATCGCAAATATCTCCATTTGGCAAATATGGACTTATCGGTTTTTGCAAACAAACTCTTCATTTGTATAATTGGGACCAAATGAAGAACTTGCCTCCAAAAGGCGCTAAATCCATTAAAAAAATCCTGGATTTAGCGCCTTTTGGAAGCAAGCACTTCAAATACAGCATGGTTTGGAATCGATCTTCATCCCATTAGTCAGTGAAACGCCCAAACGCTTATCCATTTTTCATGTTTTTTTCATATAAAATATGTAATAACGCAATTTTAAAGAGATCAAAGGTAAAAAAGGTTTATCAGAATTATTTGTGTGACACGCCATTCTCTTGGTCTTTACAGGCGTTCAAATAAGTGAAACCTTGTGATAGACAAAAATAAACATGAATTAAGTTGTTTTTGTTTTTTCATCATTTAGAAAGTTGTCGAAATTTGAGCAATATTGCTGTACCTTCCAGGGAACCATGGGCAATTATATTTACGAAAACTTCAGTTGCCGAAGGGTTGATGACGATTCCATAAAAATGGAAGAAAGTAATTCATTCAATGACGGATTTTTTTTTTTCTCTCTCTCCCCAGGTGATAATTGCTACCATCTTGCTCTTTCTGAATCAAAGCGCGCTCTCTTCGTTAGCGTGGAATTGCAATGGCGTGGTTTGGGTAAGAAATACGACATCATTGTCGTTTCTCTTCAGAACTCCACGCTTTTCGAACGCGTTGTCAGGGGTACTTTCGACATAAGGGGCATCGCAATTGACGACGTGAAAAGGTGAGTGTGTGTGTGTGTGTGTGTGTGTGTATAGCTTATGTTTAGCCTATGTCACTATTTACAATGATTATATTTCTCAAGTTGTAACATTCCTGAAACATTGCTAATACGTACATTGGAATGACAGGTTGCATATTATCAGGTGATTGGATAATTACTGCAAAAAGAAAGTCTAACAATAAGGATAATGATAATGATAATGTTAAACGATATAAATCATAAAGAAATAAACTTACACAGATTATCAGGCTTTCCCGCAGAATGTATTATACGGAAGCTTTTGAAAATGCTACTGGAAATATGCCAGCCACTTATTAGTGACGTCATTGGTAAGCAAAAGAAGGTGTCAACATCTCAAATTACGAATAATGGACAAACGTTTTGTTGCCATCTTCGTTCTTCTCATTATTTCAGTTAAACAAGGATATACATTCTTAACCCACAAGGCAATCTGATAAATTTCATCTACAAAATCCTAAAACGGTGATGGCTCTGAAATCTATCAGACACTCTGGACCTGATATTTGGAACTCTCTTCCTTCAGAAATTCGAACTTTAAAGTCTATGTATTCTTTCAAGAAAGCTGTAAAGACAATGCTGCTCCTTGGATATCAGTGATCTTATGATGTCATTGCAATTGTATTGTATTGTATATTAAATTTCCTCGTTGAATTATCGCCGTTCAGAATTTATTGCGTAATGTTATGTAACCGACCATGATCTGTAACTGTTCACCTGTACCTCGGTGATAAAATATTTTGCCATGTTTTACTATTCAGTGATCCAGGTGATGTAACTTTGTGTATTAGGGCGGACGTCCACTTGGGCGCGGACAAGCCCAGGAAGGGTTGCGGAAGCAAATTCTGTCATTTCGGCATCCTGTCCGCGTCAGACGCGGAATAAGTGTGTGAATCGGCTTGTCCTGGGATATTCCTAGGAATGTCCGCGGACTGTCCGCGGACTGACTGCGGACATTCCTATGAATTACTCCGGAAGAGCGCGAAATACCTCGGAATATGCTAATCGTAGCCGGGCAGCGCGGAAACATCTAGGATTACACCAGGAATGAACGCGGACAATCAGGATGCCTTCCGGACAACATAAGTTAGGCATGCGGACAAACTGCGGACAGTACCAGGAAAATGGAAAGGTATAGATTTGGCGCTGACTTTGACTTTTCCTCATTTGACTGCTAGCCGTCATTGATGCTCCTTGTTGTGCTTCCGCAGTAGCTGCTAATATTTTGATATGATTGGTCAATATCATTTTACAAATGTCACCACCAAAAGTCGAAGAATAGGACTGTCTGCATGTCGGCTGACGACTCATTTTTTTTTTTATTTATTTGTCTCATCTGGGAGAACAATCTTTTCTCTGCCTACAGTCACATGGATGATATTCGCAAACTTTTTGAACCATATATATATATATATATATATGTATATATATATATATATATATATATATATATATATATATTCTTTATTCCCTTTTTTAGACCTGTGCTTTATCCATCGTGAAGTATATACATGTTTTGTCTGATACTTCTGCAGAGCATGCCAAACTTACCATAATCATTAAATTTGTTTTTCTTTCTCTCATTTTTACTCTTGTGCATCTCTAACTCTCTCATATTTTGATCACTTTTGAACATTTTGCAATGATTCAAGTCCGAGAAGTTGTTTTTTTTTTCATGCTGAGAGCTTATAGCCTATTTTCAATGAATGTAAAAATGGGGAAATATTTTTAACCTACTTTAATTTACTTTTTTTTTTTGGGGGGGGGGGTTCAGCTGAGCTGTCAAATTGGACAATCGAGTTTATTTGCAACTAAAACAAAAAGAGAACATAAAATCATTAGGTAATAACAACTACAAAAATCATTCAGGTAAAGAATATTTTTGAAATGATTTGTGATGCTTAGAGTGTACTTAAATATATACACTCAGCAAAAATTACAAAAAAAAAGAAAGAAAGAAATTAAACAATTTTTCGAGTTCATACTTTATTGCTTTTTCTCTTATTTCACTTGAATTTTGATTTGACAGAAAATTCTTCATTTTCCTCCATTATCTTTAGCTTTCATTGTTATTTTGGGCTTTAAAGATATGACATTGTAATGAGACCACAATTGAATTCATGCTTTTTATTGTGATGAATTTGTCTTTTGTTCTGATATATTGTATCATTGGAGAGCATTTACGTATGTATAACAACTTGTTCATGTTTATATAATACATTAACATTTAGCCAAAAATTCTATGCTTTTTTTTTTTCCTGAGTGTATTTCCACATACTTTTGTGATTTTTCAGCTGGGCTAGCTGTCACATGGGACAGCCTAGTTTGTTTGCAAATAAAATAAGAAAACAACATAAAGGAAAATGTACCATAGTAAGTAATGGGAACCATGAAAGTCACTCAGATGAAAAATAATTTCTGAAAAGATCAAATCAACATAAGAAGAGTTTGTTTGCAAAAACCGATAAGTCCATTTTTGAAGATTTTGAAGTACGGTCTCTGTCATAAAGTGCAAAATAATACCTTTTAAATGATATATTGGTCACTACATATAAAGGCACATTTTTGAAGTTATGGTCAAAAGAAGCACATTTTTTTTATTCTCTTTATTTTTCTTGACCTTTAATCGCAAATATCTCCATTTGGCAAATATGGACTTTTCGGTTTTTGCAAACAAACTCTTCATAAACTTATTAGGAGGTTAGGAGGGCTGATTTCACTTCTTTCTGGTTACTATTGGCACAGTCTCTACTACCTTCTTCTTTGCCTTCTGGGACCGGGAACTCCTTAGATTTACCTGTTCTTCATCACTAGACGAAAGGTGTGCCTGTGATGGGGATATTTGCATGGGGGCCTCGCCTCCCTTCTTGCTCTTTTTGCGTTTCATTGGCATGACGCTCGCGGAAAGTGTCGACACTTTTGTGTCTGGATAACAAAATTTCCGCATCGGTTCCGGACACTTGCATATATAGATCCGCATCGGCTCCGCGCTGTCCTGAAACATTCCTGGTGTCTTCCGCTTTCATTCGCGAAGCTTCCCCACACCGCGGGAAGCTTTCCGGAGCGTGTGCGGAAGGAGCGGAAGGGTTCCGGACAAGCGGGACATCCTCAGGACATCGTCAGGACAAGTCGCCGAAGGTGTCAGGAAGTTCATTTCCGCGTCCAAATTTTGGTCTCGATCAAAATTTGGACGCGGAAATTTTTCTCTCTCCCGAAGGTGTGGAACACGCCCGGACATGTTTAGGACAGTGAGCGGACACGTTCAGGACCGTGTGGACAGGTTGCCGAAGGAGTGCGGAATACCAAATTTGCATTCCGGGACCTGTCCGAGTCTTGTCCGCGCCCTAGTGGACGCCTGGTCTTAGCGAAAGCAGATAGACCTCTCCTCTCTCCTTTCTCCTATCCTATCTCTATGCAAGTCATCCCTCCCCCCTATTTTCCTAATATGTATTATGTACGAGGGCTGCATGCAAATCAAGCAATGCTTAAGCTGTAGCCCTTCTGCGTTATTCATTGCATCACTGATATGTTCTGTTGTACATTGTAAAGGCAATGAAGAACTGTATTGCTGTATATTCTAAAGGTAATGAAGAATCTTACCTTGTTAGCAATTATGTTTATGTATATCCATTTATATGTATGGTACCATCAATGTATATGATATATGTGTATGTATCTACAGGAGCAATGATATAATGCAGGAACCAATAAAATCAAATCAAATCAAAATCAAATCAAAGTCATTTGTACTCAAGGGAAGCTATGGAATTGATTTCCTTTTCCTATTACTTCGTTTCATTTATTTCCACATTAAAAACAACAATCATTACATTTTAAGTCATAGTATAAACATATTCATTGTGGGGGACCAACTCAAGCCTTCAGGCTTGTTGGGAATAGGCCCCAAAGTAAATACAAGACTTTCTCAACTTAAAATGTAGGTACAGAATATATAGAACACAAATGGTAAGCAGTTAAAGCAGGCTGAAGAAGGAAAAATGAAGAGTAAAATACTGGCAGAATATACAAAAATATATTTCTATTAAATACGGAAAATGCGTCTGAAGTTGTTTCTAAACTGCCGTAATGATTTGCAGTTTTTCAGTTCCTTTGGTAAAGTATTGCACATAATGGAACCTTGATTAAAAACAAAAAAAAAAAAATGTTGACTTGGCTAATTCGGTTCGGTAGCGGGGAGGATGAACATTTTGTTGGTTTTCTTGATGAAAGATGTTAAGATGAAAACGATGCTTAAGGGGGCTGGTAATGCGCCAAATAAATACCGTTCCATAAAACTTCCTGCTTGGAAGCAGATTTCATCTTGAATTGGTCATACATTGTTTTGTTTTGTTTTGTTTTTTTGAATAATGCAAAAGTTTGCGACAAATATTGTGAGTGAGCTGTAATACTAATAGCTTTATTTTGCAACAAATGAATATGTTTCACATTCTTTTTAGTTGAATGACCACAGGCGAAAGTACAATAACTCAAACGAGATGAAATGAACGAATTATATACGAATTGCAACACATGTTTAGGTAAAAATATCCTTTTTCGCAATATACCAATATTTCTGGACAGTGTGTTGCAAAGCATATTAACATGACTATTCAAAGACAGTTTATCATCCGACATAACACCCCAAAACAGTATGTTTATTACTCGTTTTATAATATCAATATTGTAATATAAGACGAAATTATCAGTACACTCACGAGTCCAAAATGATTATCATGAAATTTCCTGCATTCAAAATTAACTTATTTGCCTGCATCCATACATCTAATTTCTTCAATTCTATATTCATGTTTTCAAATAATGATATATCCACGTCACTCATAAAAACGTTTACACCATCAGCAAACAATAAATTATAATGTAACAATTGAGAACAAAATCCAAATAGAAGAAGGCAAAGAATGAAACCGTGAGGGACTCTACATTTTACCACCTTATAACTGAATTTGAAACCTTCTATTACAGTATATTGTTGCCCATTTTGATATGTAAATAACTTTCAAACCACTTTAGAGGTATACCCGTATACCATAATGACTAAGCTTATGCAATAAGATACTATGATCAATACAGCCAAAGGCTTTTGACATGTCAATGAAGACGGAGTAAATTCTTTGTTTTCAATCCCTTAAATGGTATTTTGCATAAATTTTGATGCCGCGGAAGAAGTGGAGTGCCCGTTTCTGGAGCCATACTGATTTGTAATGGGTGTATTTGAATCTTGAAGGAATGCAGGACCTCTATTGTAAATACATCTTTAAAATATCTTAACAAATTAATTAAGAATAGATATTGGACGATAATTACTCATAATACTTTTATCACCTTTTTAAATATTTTTTGATTACACGTGCAATTTTCACATTATTTTGGAGTATGCCAGCTGATAAACTGATGTTGAAAATGTCACACAATGTTCTCACAATAAATGGTATAACTTGTTTCACAACCCGGATACTTATAAAATCAGATCCTGCACTAGTGTTACTTTTTTTTATCTCGGAAACAATAGATAAAATTTCATGTCATGTGATGGGCTTATGGAATATTGATGAATACACGGGGTGCCTTAAAAGGACATAAACGCACCATCATCTTTAAAACCTTCATTTATTGACAAATTATAACTAATGTTTGAAAAATAATCATCGGAAAACATTTGAAATTTCAACTTTATCTGTGACCAACTCATTGTCTATTATTTTTATTCAGTGTGAGCTTAAATGTCTATTCTCATTATTTTTTATGAGCCCATTAACACATTGCCATATTTCCGAGTATCAATCTTCACAATATCAAATTTGTCAGAATAATATTTACATTTCACTTTTTCATCCTATTCGTAACATAATTTCTGAATTGCTTATAAACATTTTTACGGCATTTAGTTGAGTTTCTGAAATACTTCTTATACAAAGCAGATTTTATCCGAGATAAGTTCTGTAACTGAAAAGTCATCCAAATTTTCTTATTCTTTTGTTTTACAGGTATTTTCATTTAATGGAAAACACTCATATATATATCTATTATCTCTTGCATAAGATTCATTCACATAAAGTGTGATTTCTATTGATATACATTGACTTTCATCATAAAATCTATGAATAGTTTCATTGTTGATGCATTTTGTACTGAAACAAGTTTCAGAGTTATCCTCTGGAGGTAGAAATTCAGTCATAATGACAAAGACCGACAGGTGGTAACTTACGTCACAAAGAAGTATACCAGGTGTATAAAGAGTACCTGTATTGAGGAATATATTGTCGAGAGTACTTTTAAATTGTTTGTTTTACGAGTTTGGGAGCTTATCACTGGATAAAATGAGAAACATGACACACAATCAAAGCAGGCATTAATAGTTAGGTTTTGAGTAATTTGAGAAAGGTCAATATTGATATTTCCCAAAATACAAAAAGCAAAACTTATGAATATCAATTTCATCAAACACTTGCATTATTTCTAAAAAATAAAAAATAAAAAAAAATAAAAAGAATAAAAAAAACATGCATGGAAGCATGTGGTGGACGATAAATCATTCCAATTAAACTGTTCTCGCCTTTACGTAGTATTTCTATGAGTAACTTTTACAATTGTTGTATTCTCTAGTCAAGTCTAATCTAACAACACATCGAACAGATTTGAGGTTATTCAAGCCTGTTCCACCTGTTCCATAAATTCTATTATTGTTTGAAAATAAAATCTTGCAATTGATACATTTATAAAGAAGGTGACTTTGTTAGCCATTTTCAGTCAATCCTATTATTTCGAATTTATATTTCAAAATATAGATATATGACTCAATGCTGTCATTTTTTTTTTAATAATACTACGACAATCAAAATAACCAAAAGTGTGATGCTGATACATCTGATTAAAGTTATGGTTAAATTCACTAGGGGTATAATACTGTTTATATACATTTTGATCCAAATTTTTATTTTTCAGCAATTCTAATAACAGATCAGAATTATGGGTATAGTATACTGTTTGTTATCACTTGTGTCATACTCAAAGAATGAAGCCCATGCATCATAATACTCTTCATTTTCCGCGGTATGATTAATTAATTAATTCATTCATTTATTTATTCATTTCTTTGTTTTGTTTGAGTAGGGTAGCTCTGCCAGTGGCTAAACACTGTTATTATCAGAGGCCCTACACATACAATACCGTTCATTACGAAATACATACATTGTGGAAACATTGTAACATAACATACACTTGCGGTACTCTTACAAAATGGCCAGATAGTTGTGTATTGAGGAGGTAGAAAAATACATAAAGCTTCATCTTTAACGTTCAAATTTACTGAGAAGGTTATATTGAGATATAGTGAGATGATTAAAAAGAAATGTCTGGGTTACATCACATGTATTGCATAGGCCATAATTCTTGTTTCAACTTTAATCAGTGTCATATCTGATGATATAACATTCGTAATAACCACCTAAATATAGCATTGTTTGAGAAAATGAATAAGTACATAGAAATGATTAAATTGAAAAATATTACCAACACAGATAATGCAATTTAATCTTTCTTTACTTTTACCACATGAAAATTCAGATTTATCACATGAAAATTCAGAAAAGCTCAAATTCAACAATCTTCACCAAGAAATGAATCGTAGTTACAACATAAAAAGGTTGCTTTGGTAGCAGTTCCATATCCTTACGTAGAGTAATCTGATCCCATGCAAATACATGTATTATATCTGTACAATGGTGCAAAAAGGAATGATATAATGTTCTATATTTACCAGAGCATAGAGAAGAAACAGGGACAGGACAATGAGATACATCAACAGAGATATCAAAATTCATGCCAGAAATTAAGGTACCCCCCAAAAAACAAAAAACAAAACAAAACAAAACAACAACAACAACAACAACAACACCAACGACAAACAGTAAACATTTGTACAATACAGGTAAGGAGATGGCATTGAAAAGCAACATCGCAATCAAAATACCAATTGGTTCTGGTCATTGTAGGAATGGAATATCATTGGAATTTCAATTTTGAATTTGAAGAGAAACCAATATTTTGAAAATTTTTAAACAAATCATACTGAACAATGTTGATGACATAAGCCGGGTTCACACGTTCAAAATAGCGGGATGACTATCGCTTTCCATATCTCGAGATTTTTTGCAACCGTTCACACGCTCAAAATTAGCGCGATAGCGATCGCGCTCGTAATCTCGAGTTTTTTTGCAAGCGTCCACACGTACAGAATTATCCCGCTAATTGCCGATCGAGATAACAGCAAAGCCTGCAAACTGGGTCACACAGCGCCCTTCCCTATCACTGCCTGTGCGCACTTCCGTTTGTCCATTGTTATTTGCGCGTCAGCGGTGTGGTTCCCGCGCTGTTGTTGTGGTGAAGGCCCTCTTCGCAGAGGCCTCGCTGTTGTGATGTGCGCATTGCATGATGGGATATAAAAAGTCGAGATTCTAATCCCGACCGTTCACACGTACCAGCACGGGGCGAATTATCCCGCTAATTGAGGAACTAGCGCAAGATTTCTTGGGATTAGCATCGCGATGCTTATCGCGCTAATTTTCGGGGTTTTTTTTCTGTCCACACGTGCAAAAAAAACTCGAGCTGATACCGACCGCGATGCAAATCTCGAGATTTGTATCCCGCTAATTGGTGTACGTGTGAACCCCCCTATAGAAGCTCCACGTATTATTTTCAGAAATGAGCACTATAATTCCATCGCAATACCGCTTGATTGACAAGTTCACCTGTGTAAAAGAATGTATGCCTACCTTCTTCTTTTGTTCTGTTTCCTTGAGCCCCAACTCATACATTCTTATGGTGGGGCTGCCATGTTATCAGCCTTTTTCAATGCAATTTGTTATGAATTTTTATCTGAAAATCATCCGGAGGTCTCCTTAAGAGCGCTGAAACTAGCTGAAGAGGTAAAGCTAATAAAAGGAGAAACTTATACTTTTTATTACCTTTTTACAGGTATCTTTACTGGGCAACTCGAAATGAAATACATCGTCAGGCTATCGATAACATCTCGGCAAGTGATACTGAAGTTCAACTTGGGAATAGAGGAGATGCCCCTGATTTCAAAAGCATTGCCATTTACGGAGAAGGTATGAAATATTATTTCCCCGACGGTAAAATAAGAAATGTATTAAATGCAAGTTAGAAGAGAAACCGAACAAAAAATTAATGTCTACTCTTATGAGAAGAGCAACAGGAAAAAGTCGACGAATGATCATTGATATAAATGTCTGGGGTACATCTAACACTGCATGTATTGAGAACCGAATGATGTTACCACTCAAATGATTTTGAATAAATTAATTATTGTCAGGTACATTAATCCCCCTAAAAATAAAGATTCCGTCTTTTTTTTTTAATTGCCCGTTAATAAAAATCAGAATGCATTAATAGCAAAATTGATGTATTTGGTAGCCTAATTTTAAAGTGTTTTTTTTTAATATATCAAATATATGGAAAGCAACATTTACCAAAATCCAAATAATGACGTTGCTACACATAATTCCCAGCGAACAGAACTATTTTTCTTTCAGGAATTTCTCTTAGGAATTATTTTGCAAAAAATGGGTAGAATCCTATTAATCGCAACATTGCTAGAATCCTGTACACCCATGTTTTGGCTGTAGTCGGGAAGAAATGTTTCAGACCCGGAAAAGTTGTTAAGTACAAGTTGATTTTGTTGTTGTTGATTCGTGTTCTAGAAGGGTATTGAAGTAAATTCAGCTTGGTTGCCATCTTGGCAACTTTGGGCAACTTCTTTTATTAGCCTACTTAGCCTAATGATATAATAAGCATTTGCGCAATATGTAACAAATTTTCAGGTTGAAACCTGGAAACCAGCCAGCATGGTTAATTAAATGTTTATTTTTTTTCTATGATAAGGAATGCATTCATAGCAAAACTATCCATCTGACGTGATATAAGTGTCTCAATTAAGAAATTATCATCACGAGCTAATTTGCACAGTGTACATTGCCCAGTAGAGGGGTCATCCCACGAGACCGACACCCACGAGTCATACGGTCCACGAGACCGACATCAAAAATAGGTCCATGAGTCATACAGCCCATGAGTTATACGGCTCACGAGTCACACAGCCCATGAGTTCGACACTAGGCACAAAAGGCTCACGAGACCGACACTAGGCAACGTAAGCCCACGAGACCGACACTAGGCAGAGAAGGCTCACGAGACCGACACTAGGGAAAGAAAGCCCACGAGACCGACACTAGGCAAAGAAGGAGCACGAGACCGACAGGATGAACAGCACCATCTACATATCAATTACAAATAATGTACCTGTACAGGATGTTCCATTAAGAGGAAAATTACATACTGGCGGGTGCAATTTCATTACGCTGTCGAGCGAGAGATTGTTACTAACTAATAACAGCACCATCTACAGATCAACGACATTAAGTATGTATTTCTACACGTGTGTCTTTTAGGGGGCAGTCACGCTACGGGGAGCTACATTGTTACCATTTTTTCTTGTAATAGAATTGTCCTCTTCATAGGAATACCCCCCCCCCCCCACCCCCCCAAAAAAAAGAAGAATGAAAAAGTGATAGAGAACAAGAATAATGAATCGTTTACTTTTAGATGCCATCATGCTATATTTAATAGGCATTACTAATTTCTACTTAGACTTTACTTCTACTTTTTTCGCCCTTTTCTTGCTCGCTTCACAAGTTAAGTAGGCCTTATTAGATATCATATCTGCCTGTTTAGAGCTCAATTTGTAATTTTCTCTTTAGCTTTAATATATGAATTTCTGCGGATGAAAACTTTTTTTTTTATCGCAGCGATTCACCTCGATTTCAGTAGCTTGTGTTTGCAAATTTATTCTTCTCAAAAGAGTACATCTTTCTTGAAATAGAAGAGTTACATTCATGGATGCATCTTCTTTTTCCAAATTCTTAACGCTGCCTTAATTGACGATTACATTATTTTCTGTATCTTTTTTTTATTATTTCAACACCTTTGCAGATGATTAGTCCCCCCCCCCCCCCATATCATGTAAAGCCGGTGTGCACTACAACATCGACCATTTTATGAATAAGTTTTTGTAGTGAACTTCATTTCATACCTGGGTATATTTCTAGCTGGTCGATTTGAATATCCACATAATTTTATTTTTTTTTCGAAGTAGGTGTACTGTTGTGGGCCTTGCAGATATGGAAACGAGGGTGTTTTGGCATTTTCGAAAGCAATGTTGAAACATCTCATGCACTTTTACTGAATTTTGTTTATTTTTTTTTCACAACACTCACATACGCAAACACAATTAAAGATCTTATGAACCCTTCAGGGGATGAGGGAGGGCAATTGACGGAGTATTACCCTAGCAACTCTCCTTTTCCATCACTTATACCTTCGTTATGCCATTATCTGGACACCCTATACAATTAATTGGTCTATAGTTGGCGCTGTTCACTCTGTCGGTCTCGTGGGCCTTCTTTGCCTAGTGTCGGTCTCGTGAACCTCTTTTGCCTAGTGTCGGTCTCGTTAGCCTTTTAAGTGTAATGTTGGTCTCGTGGGCTTTTTTTGCTTAGTGTCGGTCTCGTGAACCTTTTTTGCGTAATGTCGAACTCATAGGCTGAACTCGTGGGCTTATTTTACATGATGTCGAACTCGTGGGCTTAATTTACTCAGTGTCGAACTCGTGGGCTGTATAACTGGTGGGCTGTATGACTTATGAGCTGTATGACTCCTTGGCTGTATGACTTGTGAGCTGTATGACTTGTGGGCTGTATGACTCGTGGGTGTCGGTCTCGTGACGTGCACCCTCCAGTAGATGGTGCAGTACCATGTATAATACATATGACCTTGAAAAGTTGTTAAGTATAGACGATTTTTTGTTAATTTGTGTTTTATAATGTATAGTGCGGTAAACTATGCTTCGTTACCAACTTCTAGCAGTCTTCGGCACTTAACTTTGAAAGTCTAATTAGCATATTCAGCTAATTAGCATAATATACAATATATTGCTACTTCTGATTCAACATACCGGAAAACACAGATAAAATGTTTAAGGGTTTTATTTGAAGAGAAATCGATTTATAACAACACTTTCCATTTTAAAATGATGTAAGTATTCAAAACATGCCAAAAGTAGCATAATGAGCAAATTTACATACATACACTAGTCCAGTGGATGGTATCATATACCAGGTACATGACAACGAATACAAAGTTGTTTGGTAGAAGACTTTCCCTTGATTTAGCCTTGGACAATATGTGACTACGCATCACAAAACGAACAAAATGTCGCACCCATTGATTTTACGTGAGGAATCAAAAAAAGTCAAATGGGTCAACCAAGTCAATCTTGAGTTTTTCATATTTTCTGAAAGAGCTATCCTTCTTCTAAACTATTCATCAGTTTGGTATCATAACATGAATGGGAAAGTGTGTTTTTAGCAGTTTTTCTACAACCCTTTTTTAGGGGAGAGTAGAATGATCAGGTATCTCTTAGACGCCCCTTTGTATTTCTTAAAATCCTTCACACACTCTTCACTTTCAAGTCTAATAACTTGTGAAAGGATAAAGCTACTGGTTTGAAAGTTGGCATTAATCATGAACATAATGTGTTAATGGAACATACTCAATTTCAGTTTAATCTGATAATCCCGTCATTGTTGTTACTCCGCTGGTTTACATCCTGTGTTTTTTTGTCCCTTTCTCTTTCAGAATCTGTCCCCCCCCCCCCAAAAAAAAAAAAAATCCATGTCTGGCGACTTTTTTTTTTTTGTTGGTTTTGTGGTGCAGGGTCACATATGTTTCCTTCTTTAGATTATGATTTAAAGCTTATTCATCCAATTAGCACAATATGTAATATGTTGGTAATTTTAATCCAGGCAGCCTGAAAACAGTTCATTTAACCCTATAAAGCCCAAAGGGGGGGGGGGGGCACATTGTGCCCCCCCCCCTACCAGATTTTCATTCGCCACTCCTTCGCCCTTAATCCAATCTTAACCAAATTTGGTGACTTTTCCTAAAATCTTATTCCGAACATTTTGATATATAAGTTAGCTATATTTGATATTGCTGGTTGCCATGGCAACCATAAACTGACAACCATGTCAGTCAGATTTTGCGTATTTTTCTGTCCCAATTCCAATTAACAATATTATAATGTATGAAATAGGCATTTCTTGGCTGAAATTTGCTGAAGAAGCAAAATGTGAAGTAATTATGGCCCTGAAATGTTTTTCCTATTATTTCCTTTGTTTTTCTATGACAACGGCATAAAACAATAGACATAATAGAGATACTTGAAAATAACAGTATTTTCCAAAGATTGCTGTTCTATTTTGTGTCATTTTGATTCATTCACCCACATAATACCTCTAATATCATTTGTTTATCACATTATCAATCTGCAAACTTAAAATTCCAATATTATGGGAATATGAAATATGATAACTATGCATGTACCTATCCCAAACAATACATCACAGGTCTCATAATGTATTTCTTTATTTTGTTATGAATAGCGCCCCCATGTGGTGACCTTGAGAAATTTCAACCATAACAAAAAATGAGTTTTGACTTACACATCATTTGTGGCAAATATGAAAAATATTGGTCCATGATCAGACATATAAACTGGGGATAAAGAAATTATACAGAAAAATCATGATTTTAGCATATTTCCTATGTATTTCTTTATATTTTGGTGAATGGCGCCCTCTATGGGTGACCTTGAAAAAATTCAAGTATGCGGTCATGTAGAGTATGAGTTGCTCTACCCATGTGCCAAATATGACGATGAAACATCAAACAATAACAAAGTTATATAGGGGGGCACAATGTGCCCCCCCCCCCCCCTTGGGCCTGGGAAGGGTCAAAATAGCTTGGGCTTTATAGGGTTAACGTTAACTAACGTTTGAATGACAAGCATATGGCGAACCTTTCTGCGGGAGTGAAAGGACAAACAAAAAAGGGGGATGGAGGAGGGAATTCCCCTTCCCTGATCTGATACTGAGCCAATCAATCAATTTTACAACTGTTTCATTTATCACATTATTTGAAACTGTAAAATCTAAGGTCTGGGACAAATCAGAGAAAGTATTTGTTTTAATGGAGATGAGTATTGTTTGAAATCGAATTCACTCTTAATAAATCCTCAAGATCATTTAATCTTTTGTGTGCCATACGTCTTTATGGACAAATTTTATGAACAAATATGTCTTCATTAAACTTTGTCGCTTGACTATTAGACTCCTCGCTAACACGCAGGCGTTTTCCGAAATGAACACGTCTCTTCGCGTGCCCTAGTCACGTACTTTTCGAGAAGTGACTGGGGAAAAGCAAAATTATATGGAGCTGGTGCATGGCCTGATTTTCGTTGCAAGCTTCTCGTATTGTGAATGTTGTTGCGGAGCAAGGGAGGAGCGTAGGTGTCTGTCTGTCTCTGTGCAATTGTGAGTGCCAGCTACATGTGTAATGTTCTTTTTCGTGTTACAAGTCAGTACACATACATGTATTTTCATGTTTAATAACTCCCCAAATAATCGGTCTTCTTGGCAAATTAAGCAGAGAATGCGATTGGCTGTAGAAAATTTGACATACATGATTTCTTAAAGTGTTATATCTGTGATAAAATGTGGGTAGAAATTCGATAAGAAGAAAATTATTTACCCTTTTATGCAATGAGGCAACCCGATTATCAGGTAATTTTAATGTGCATTGGAACTGACTCTGACATTACTACCCAATTAAATGGAGTACCCGTTTAAGCGATGCCCGATTACACGGAGAGTACTGTATAATAAAAGTTTTGTTTTTGTTGTTCTCGTTGTTGATTTGTACCCCTATATTGAAGAAACCTAAACTTGGTTGCCCCTTCAAGAACACATATGTGACCCTGCATCACAAAACCAACAAAAAGTCGCCAGATATGGATCTTAAGTTAAGAGCAGATTCTGAAAAAGGAGACTCTAAGCTTTAAAATGATACATAACTCAATTTAAATGGACTCTTCTAACCTATCTAAATATTGGAAAGAAAGGACACTCTCTGAAAAGTGTGAACGAAAAAAAAAAGAGCCTCTGACGTACAAGGTCTATTCATCATCTTCATGCGCTTTACCAAGCCATGCAAGCTGTGGGATGAATTTAACAAAAGACAGGATGTTAACCATCGAAGCAACAACAATAAAGAGATTCAGATTGAGCTGAAATTAAATATGCTACGTTAACATAATCTGTAGATGATTATTGCCAACTTTCAATGCAGTAGCATTATTTTTTCTAAAGTTTATGTACCACGTTCGCACGTCCGACTCTGTCGACGGCGTGCCAACTTCACATATTCTGCTCAAACGCGCTAATCCGCCTAATCCGATCGATAAATCGCCAAATGCCGCGGTACAATGAAAGCGTTTCTCACGCTTCCGTACCTCTCACATAATAGCTTGCATTTCATGTAGTGATTGACTATCAACAGGTGTTCTCTACTGAATTTGAGAGTAATTTCTAAGTTTCTGTCATTATTTTGTGTGCAAAAGTCAGCCTTTGCAGTAATTCAACTATTGGTGATGTGAAAGAAAAACAATCATAGATTTTTCATACAATAATACATCAAAGCAAAGCTTGGCATATTCTCTACAACCTAAATCACTATTTGCCCCAGCTAAACAGAAATCTAAAGAAGTTACATACAATTGAAAAACATGTTTTCTCGAAGCATGAAATCGTTAGTGTCTCAGAATAATGTGGCACAAAGGGTGTTTCCATCATGGCACATGAAGAGTTAAAATGAAAAGTATGGACAGGGTTTTTAAGGAATGAGAAGAGGGTTCTATGAGAAACACCTAATTTCACTATTCCACCAAAAAATTGTTCAAGAAAACTGCTGAAAATACAAGTTCCTATTTTCTTTATGATCCAAACTTAAATATAATATAGCAAAAGACTTACTCTTTCAAAAAATATGAAAAATTCAAGATTGGTCAGGTTGACCCATTTCATCTATTTTCACACCTCACATAAGATCACTGTATGCGACTTTTTGTTCGTTTTGTGATGCACGGTCACTTAATATTATATGAACAACAAGAACAAAAACATGTACATAACAACTTTTCCAACTCATGTACAGGTTTCTTGAGTCCGTCTACTTGTCTGCTGGGAGGGTGGAAATAGAATATACCTTTCTTAAGGTGGGGGCGCTGTGGCATAGTGGATAAAACTCCGGACTCCCGATCGGAGGACCCGAGTTCGAATCCCGCCAAGTGCTTACGTCCTTGGACAAGATGTTTTACCCACTGTGTCCCTCTCGACCCAGGTGTATAAATGGGTACCTGGCAACGCTAGGGTAATAATAATGGCAGGGCCCTCTGGTAGAGCAGTGGCAACACTGAAGAGGCTACCCTGGGTAATTAAGACCTTATTATTATTATTGTTATTATTATTATTATTATTATTATTATTATTATTATTATTATTATTGTTATTATTATTATTATTATTATTATTATTATTATTATTGTTATTATTATTTCTGTTATCAACCCCAATTTTGCGCAGGTGAACAACCAAGGAAAATAGAAACTCGTAAAATAAGAAACTAATACTAAGACAATCTTAAAATGGGAGGTGAAAGGAAATGCTACCTTCTCATTGATTATAATTATTTCTTGTTATCTTCAACATGCAGCTGCATATGACTTAAAATGTGTCACTTTTGTTGATAACGTATAAATGATATGAAACATGTTCCTAATGTTTTATCTTCTTTTTTGTTTGCAGATGATTCAAACGTTCTTTTTTTTCACATTCATATCCTCACATTTTGATGGTCAACAATAAATTCAAGACTTCACGAGTTGCTTGATTGGATACGAAATTTTGGAATAGATTTAGGCATAGCTTAAAATAGCCAGAGTTTGAATCGTTTTAAAGTCGAGTTAAAAATTTCTCTCCTTAAAAAAAAAAAGGTCTTTACAAAAACTCGTTTGAACGTCATAATTAAGTATATTTTTCATTAAAAAAAGAATAATTCTCTGCTGATTTCTCGATGATTGCAAAAATACCGGAACGTTTAATTTGAATTTTCTCTAATTTTATCCAAAAAACTTAGCCACTCTGTTGACTCAATACATTTTCTCTTCACTATCGACATTCTTTTTTCTCTTCACTATCGACATTCTTTTTTCTCTCTCTCTGTTCTCCAACCGTGATAAAATTTCACGTACTCTGTTTGGGGGAATGCACTCTACAAGTATTGCTTCTTCGGCACCCCCCCCCTCCCAATTTTTCCCTTCTCTAAACTTCACATTTCTCGTGTGTGTTTCTTTTCTTTTCACCCTATCTATTTCATGTCCATAAATGTCATTTATCTTATCTTGTAATGTTGACATATGAAACAGTATGTGTTTATATCTTATGAGAAAAAAAAAGTGCTTGTAAAAGTTTTGATGGAGATGAAAAAAAAAAAGAAGAATGCCACGTCTTAACCCTATAAAGCCCAAGGGGGGGCACATTGTGCCCCCCCCCCCCTACCAGATTTTCGTTTGCCACTCCTTCGTCCTTAATCCGATTTCAACCAAATTTGGTGACTTTTCCTAAGATCTTATTGCGAACATTTTGATATATAATTTAGCTATATTTGATGTTGCTGGTTGCCATGGCAACCATAAACTGACAACCATGTCAGTCAGATTTTGCATCTTTTTTCTGTTCCCATTTCATTTAACAGCATTACGGTGTATGAAATGGGTATTTCTTGGCTGAAATTTGTTGAAGAAGCAAAATTTCCTTTGTTCTTATTATTTCCTTTGTTTTTATATGACAAAGGCATAAAACAATAGATATAATAGATGTAATTGAAAACAATAATATTTTCTACAGATTGCCCTTATATTTTGAGTTATTTTGATTCCTTCACCCAAGTTATGCCTCTAATATCATTAGTTTATCATATTATCAATTTGCAATCTCAAAATTCCACTATTATGCAAATATGAAATGTCATAACTATACATGTACCCATCCCAAACATTTCATCTCAGGTCTCATAATGTATCACTATGTTGATATGAATAGCGCCCCCATGTGATGACCTTGAGAAATTTCAAACATAACAAATAATAAAATTCCACTTGCTTATCACTTGTGGCAAATATGAAAATGATTGGTCTATAATGAGACATATATAATGGGGATAAAGAAATTGTACCGAAAAATCATGTTTTTAGCATATTTCCTATGTATTTCTTTATATTTTTGTAAATAGCGCCCTCCATGGGTGACCTTGTGAAAATTCAAATGTATGGTCATGTAGAGTATGAGTTACTCTACCCACGTGCCAAATATGACGATGATACATCAAATAATAAAAAAGTTATATGGGGGGGGGGCACAATGTGCCCCCCCCCCCCCTTGGGCCTGCGAGGGGTCAAAATAGCTTGGGCTTAATAGGGTTAAAAGACACACAATATACATGAGAGGGTCGTGAGTGTCGAAAAAAAAAAAAACAAAAACAAACAAACAAACAAACAAACAAACAAACGAACAAATAATCAAAAACAAACAAAACAATATCAAATCAGACTGTGACGTGCCGTTCCATTGATTTTGTTTCTTATCTTTGTATTCGATTTTATGGCTTCTTCTTTGTGAACGAAATACAGGACAGCGCCTCTTCGTCCTGGACGAGTTAATTATCAGGCGTTTGGAAACAACAGGCTTTGGGTGGGATAAAATAGTTAATATCAGGGAAGGCTTACGTCAATCGGACCTTGCTGTCTCGTGCCATACGCTATTTGTGGTTGGTATCGACATGGATCATCAAAACAACATAATGGTGGAGGTTTTTACCAATCCAAAATCTGACGTGGCGAGTGTCCTTGTGACCTTTAAAACTGATGTTTGGTCCCGTATCGCTCACATAGCCGTCTCATGTGAATGATAGAATGTACTGCCACCGAAAGCTGGGTAATATCTCTGTGATCACCATAGTCACATAGTTAAAGTTACAAAATAAGTGTGTAAAGCCGTATTGGTGAGTATATTGTAAAGTCTTATCAGATCATCTTGTAATTAATCAAGAATCGAGTAAAACTAGTATCCTTATCCACGTTGATGAAGATACATTCACTTTTTTTCCTGTAATTCTTTATGAGACAACTCGATTAAAGAAAAATGCCTCGTCAGTTTCCATTCCCGAAAGTGGGAGAATCAATTGTATTTGTGTGTTTATCAATGTGTCTAGTATGTACATAATTAGAATTCGTTATTACAACGAGGTGTGATTACATTGTAAAGGTTTTTTTTTTTCAACCTATTTGGATGTTACTCGTAGAGAATTTGAATAAACTTTAATTTTGCCACAAAAAGCTACTGACTAAGCTTCTTGAACATTTCGCAGACTGATTAAGCATGGTCATAATGTAGAGGGGTACACGTTCTTACTTGAAGTTGCTGAGGGAAGCGTTTTAAAACCTTTAAAGTACATAACTTACATAACTTATCTTCAGTTCCAGCACATTTTTTTTTTATTATTTTCACTTCACATTGATGGAATATACGAAACAAAAAAAGTCAAGATTAAAAATGTATTATACAATGCATCATGACTACAAGCTTGAGTTTCATGTCCCTAAAATATTTCATTCATGCTTTGTAACTCCTTAATATTATTGTAAATTTCATATTACAACATTGTATGGGCAACTTCAGAAATCACATTGATAGTATATTACTTCTTCAAAAGAAAGCTACACGTAATTGCACCAACTCAGGTTTTTTTTTTAGACCATTCAGATCGTTTATCCGCAAAACTAATAACTCTCAAGGTAAATGAAATTATTTTTATTATTTGTTTTTGTTTGCAAAACTCACTCTTTACGTTTCACTTACATAAGTGTCAGTTGCCACTTTCTTTTTTCTCATTATTTTAATTAAACAAGGGCATACGTTCTCATCCCACAAGACACTCTGATAAATGTCATTGATATAATCCTAAGACCGTGATGGTTCTGATATCTATCAGAAACACCTAATCCGATTTTTGGAATTCTCTTCCTTCTGACATTCGAAGTGTAAAGCCCATGTTCTCTTTTAGGAAATTTATAAAAACATGTTGCTCTCTAGATATCAGTAAATTTACGCTGTTAGTGTATCATACATGATTTTTTTTTTCGTAGAAATATCGCCGCATTTGATGTATTACGTAATCATGTAACCGACCATGATCTGTAACTGTTTACCTATACCTCGATGAGTAACTATTTTGTCATGCCTTGCTGGTCAGTGATCAAGATGAACTACACTTGTGTTAACCTTCATGAAAGCAGACAGATTTCTCCTTTCCCCTTCTCTTTTCTTCTATCCTATCTCTACGCAAGTCATCTGTCCCTCCTACTTATTTTTTTTTTCCGATGAGTATACGTACGCGAGGGCTACACGCAAATCAAGCTACGCTCATAAGCTACACTTAGAGGTCCTGTTTAGCCTTGGGAACAGTGATTTAAAAAAAAAAATCAAGATATGACATTTAATGCATGTGTAGATCTGATGCACCATAAAACTTAATATCTTTCGTGATAAAGCCTAAAATATGAAGAGCTATCTGTATTTTTCTCAATAATCCGTAACTGTAGACGATTAAGTAGGTAAAGCGTTTTTATTATGACTATTGTTCACATTTTGCATGTTTAACAATACTTAACATCAATTTTACTGATTCGAATTTTTACAGTAGCTGTTTCTATCCCTAACTCACATTTTAGAACCACTTTAATGCACTAATGCTATTTTTTTTTTTTATTTGTGACCGTGCACCTCAAAATGAACATAAAGTCACACACACTCATTTTGCGTGAGGACTGAAAATAAGTGAAATGGGTCAACCTAGCCGAACTTGACTTTTTCATATTTTCTGAAAGAGCGGGTCTTCTTTTACATTATGCCAAAATTTGGTATCATAAAACGGGCAGGAAAGTGTGTTCTTTTTTAGCAGTTTATGTCGAACATTTTTGGTAGAATAGTGTGATTAGGTGTGTCTTTAGAATCCCTTTTTCATTTCTGAAAAACATTGTCCACACTCTTTACTTTCAACTCTAATAACTTTTGAAAGGATAGTGCTACTGATTTCAAAGTTGGCATTAATTATGGACAGAATGTGTTAATGAGGCATGCTTAATTTCAGTTTAATCTGATAACCCTTTCATTGTTGTTACTTGGTGGTTTACTTCCTGTTTTTTTGTCCCATTCATCGCACAGCCAGTACGGTTTGGTAAAGATTAAGCGCTTGAATAGACACTGTACTTCAGAGCCTCTTTTCTCAGTTCACACTTTTCCCGAGTTTGTGCTTTCTTTCCAATATTTAGATAGGTTAGGAGAGACCATTTGATTTGAGTTATACATCATTTTAAAGCTTAAAGTCTGCTCTTTTAGAATATGGTCTTAACTAAAAATTCATGTCTGGCGACTTTTTGTTTGTTTTGAGGTGCAGGGTCACATTTCTGCTGTATTATTCATTGTATTGCTGATAAAGTTATACCGCACATTGTATAAAGAATGAATACCCTGTGATATGGGTTTTGAGATACTTATAGATACCGAGTAGTTGCAATCTTTTTGAATTTAGAAGGGTGACGTAGAAATTGTTTTGTGAATACACAGTTTGTCTAATAAATTAATGCTTTAAGCATGCTTTCATGGTTCACATTAATAGTTATCATCAGATGAATAATCGGAAAAGTGTGTTTCTGAGAAGACATCCTGTTATTTTATCGTGTCATTGGAGAATAAAGCTATGAATATCAGCACAGGAAATCTACTCTCAAGTCATTTAATACTTAAATCTGTGTTGTGTGTGTGTGTGTGTTTGAGAGAGAGAGAGAGACTTTGGGTGCAGTGGATTAGAAAATCATCTTTTAAAGATGTTAACAATGGAACACATGCAAAACAAAATGTGATTAACTTTTGACAATATGGGAAGGTAAACTAATTTTTCTAGCATATACGCAATTAACTTAATAACTGGAGAGCAAATGACTTGTAAATTTGCCATATGTCATTTTAAGAATGATAGCAACGCGATTACAAATTTGACTTACAATGGATGCGTATGTGTAAGTGATCATTTAGATTCACGAATTTTTGTTTTTATTCTTTACCTATCAGAACATACTTGTGTGTATTCGAAGTACTACAACCGACAAATAATTTCACATAAGATCATTCAATTCATATCCAAAGCAAGAAAGGTGCGTTAATAACAAACCAAGGAGGCAGCATTCACCATGACAAAAATTAATTTAGTCGCTGATACTGTATTTTCAATTGCGGCCTAGGTGCAAACATGCGTGTCATCTGCACTGCACTAGTAGCATAATTATGTCATCTGCACTCCCCTATTATGTACTAAGTGACTCTCCACGGCTATATGAGATCAAGGTCATTTCCCTGCTGGGTTGTCCTCCCATTGGTGGATATTTGGCAGGTCTACAACATTCCCTTCCTCCATGTTCTAGGAGTGACCTGAGGGGTGAGTGTCCTCCCTCTTCCGCCACATTGTAAACACGTGATGTACACACACAGACAGCTACATTATCATCGATATTGTGTGAGAGTATTAGATGGATTATCACATGTACCCTCTACGTATCATACCATGTCGTGTCACTGGACAATCATGTGGACCAAACGCTGACGTGAATATAAGTTTAGCAACATCCATTTATTGAATTCATGATATTTTATGTTGAAAAACAATTAATTTGTATCGATATTGCAAAGTACCTTGAAATTTTCAATTATGTTCAAAATAGTTTAGAAAAAATGGTGGATGTGTAAGTCTCTTTACGATTTCTATTTAAACATTGTGATTCATAAAAGTTTGCATTCGTGTACATTCCATCTTAATTTTTGAGCAAAACTAGCGCTATTTTTAATCGAATTTCAGCGTAAAACTTCATGGTCGAATATCCCGTGTACTACTGCGCTAAACCAACCCTCGAATTCACAGCTGATTTTTTGTCCCCGCCGAACGAGTTCGAGCAGGGAACTATGAAACGGGCTCTGTACGTGTGTGTGTCCGTCCGTCCGTCTGTGTGTGCGTCCGTGGTGTGATCAAAATGTTCAATTTGCTACTTCTCTGTCATTTATGAGCCGATTTTGATTCCGTTTGCTTTATATGATAGCACTACATGGGAGCTTTGAAACTGTTACACAGAATTTCAGTGGTGACCTTTGACATTGATTTTTGAGCTATATTGTACATTGGCTACAAAATGCTACTCCTTCGCCATTTCTAACCCGATTTCGATTCCATTTGCTTTATGTGATGGCACTAGGTGAGGGCTTCAAAACTTCTACACAGAATTTTGACCTTTGACTTCTTTGACCTTTGACCTTGATTTTTGACCTGTATTGTATATTTTGCTACAAAATGCTACTCCTTCGCCATTTCTAACCCGATTTCGATTCCGTTTGATTTATGTGATGGCATTAGGTGAGGGCTTCAAAACTTCTACACAGAATTTTGACCTTTGACTTCTTTGACCTTAGACCTTGATTTTTTACCTGTATTGTACATTTTGCTACAAAATGCTACTCTTTCGCCGTTTCTAACCCGATTTCAATTCCGTTTGCTTTATGTGATGGCACTAGGTGAGGGCTTCATTTCATTGTAAACGCGCAAAAGGTCAATGCGGTACCAAAATCGGGCGCGCTTTTGGCCAAGCTCTGTAGATAGTAAGAAAAGGCCGGGCTCGGCCGCCGCTCGGCCGCGGCCGAGCCCGGCCTTTTCTCACTATAAACGCAAATTGGGCCAAATGCGGTACCAATTTGCGACCGGAGCGCTCCCAATTATAGTCGTTTGTTTACAAGCAGAGCGCCACTACGACAAAATATTGAAGGTTTGAATTTAAAAGCCCGGGCCGAGCCCGGCACTGTAAACGGACAGAATTGCGGAGCCGAGTACCGCAATTGGCACTGTAAGCGGGGTCCAAGTCTGTTGATTCTACACGGTTTTTTTTTTCATTTATCATTATTTTTTTAAGCATAAGTAAGAGTGGAGTACCCACGTGATCTAATACTCATCGCACCATTTCCCGAATATAAATGAATAAAAACTTTCACTGCCATGCGCATTAGTCTTCTTTTACAGCCGGTATTCCATAAGAACAAGGTCTTCTTTCTCCAGAGTAGCCTCTTCACTGTTGCCACTGCACTACCAGAGGGTCCCACTTACTAGTACATCATTACCCTAGCGTTGTCAGATGACCATTAAAACACCTGGCTCGAGAGGGATATACACGATGGGCAAAAACGTCCTATCCAATTCAAGACGTAAGAACTAGTCAGCAATTGAACTCGGGTCCTCCGATTGGGAGTCGGGAGTCTTATCCACTATGTCACATTGCCCTCGGGAAGTTTGGCAAAAACAAACAAACAAGCAAGCAAGAAAGCAAGCAAACAAACAACCCAAACCACCCGGAGGATCTCGATAAGCGTTTTTAAAGAGCGGATTCGTCATGTGACCGGAAGCTCCTAAAGATTAATGATTTCCATCCTCGCCGCATTTACGTGATGGTAAGTTGACCAATCCCTGCCAGTAAGCCTGTATAGATCTGTAGACATAGATATAAACATAATTTATTCACAGGGCCTTATTACATTTGAGGCATGCTTCACACAATGTCTCAAGATCAGTGGGGTATCTGTTTTGATTATTACAGACGGATATTGAGTTCATACCCTGAATCCACCAACTAACGTTCACATTGATGATATTACGCCCTCACCCCGTACGCACAGCACTATAGGTCTTAAGGGATGACGATTCCATTCCCAGGAGGGGGTGTGGTAATAGAGCGATGATCAAGAACGATGCTTCGTGTTCTGCAGACAAAGACCTGCATTCTGCACTGAATATGTGAGGGGTTTCCTGCCTTACGTGCTTTATGCATATACGGACGCATATTTATATCAACTTGAACCGAAACTGATCATTGTCAGGTTTCGTTGTACTACCATCTATGCGACATGCTTCACCACATATTAGCTGTGTTTATATTGCTAACAAAAATAGCGTGGGCGAATTTGAAAGCGGTTTATCGCCTCTTCATCCAGCCACCAAAAGTTTCTGTCGCTGGAAAGGTGGTGCTGATCACGGGAGCCGGCAGTGGGCTGGGTCGGGAGCTTGCACTACGTTTGTCCGCCGCCGGACCCCGGCTTGTGCTGTGGGACATCTCGGATACAGGTTAGCCCAAACGCCGTTCAGTGCTGAGTAGGACCTATTTCATACTTCAGTGGTAGTAGCATCTTTCCAGTTAGACGCTTTTTCTTTTTATAAATCTGCAACCAAAATGAACAATATAAATTATTATATGACCCAGATAGGACGCACATATAGTTTTCAATTCTGCCTTATGAAACCCGGTATAATATGGAAAAGCAATTAGTGAAAGAGCAGACTTTAACGGAAATCCACCAACAATAAATAGATGCGCACCTCTCAAGGTCAAACTACAGAAATACAATCTCTAAGGTTATCGGTAGGTTTAGGGATATGCTAAAAGAAGTTGTTTGTAATGGGCCGAGGATTTAAAAAGAGTTTGCAATACATGTACATCCGCGGGGAACTCCTTTCCGTGTTTGATTGACTGATTTGTGTGTGTGTGTGTGTGTGTGTGTGTGTGAGTATTCATGTATTTTTTTTAAACTTTAAACCATTTTAGATGTAAGCTTTAAAGCGTATTTTTGGCAAGTTACTTTGATCTCGGGTAATTTCAGCTATCATTAATACAGGAATCGTATTCATAGGAAGAGACGGGGTGGGAGGGAAACGAGAGGCGAAACAACATAACCCATTTAATATCTTTTTTATGCAAACACCACATGCACTATTTTCTCAGCATTACCCTCGCATATTTCAAAATATGCAGTTTACATAGTTTGCCTTCTTTTATCATGGTTCCAAATAAGCGGAATATCCAACTTTATTTTTTCTTAAAAACAGGCAATTACTGACAGTTGACTGATATGCGGCTCCATACAATGTACTCTCGTCTTTTTAAAATCATCTACTTTTTATCTTCACACTATGTAATAATCAGTTTCTCCCCCCCCCCCCCTCTCTCTCTCTTTCTCTTTTCCTTCTTTCTTGCTGTATAACAGTGAATTATAGTGTTGGGTTTATAATAATAATACTTTGTCAAGGGTGTTTATTTCGGATTAGTTGGTTTCCATATCTTAGTTTTGATTTGTTTTGGTTTTTTTTTATTCCGCTTCTTATGTATAACAGTGTATCAGTCATGAGTCATACGAATTGTTGTATTAAATGTAAAGAAATGGACCCATTACACAAATGCTCCAAGCATTGCTTTTCAGCGTTTCTTCCATTTGCAGCATTTCCGTATACTTACAATATTCTGTAAACTAATCTTTAATTATATATTGTGATGTAATTTATGGATTGAGTTTCTGTAAAATAGCTTCTGTTGGAGATGGGGAAAAAAGACAAATGAATGAAATGAATAAACGAATCAGTGTATGTACTTTGACCTCTCGACCTCTCTCTCTTAGGTGTTCTAAAGTCTGTTTTCCTTATCTATTTTTGACCCTACGGTACGAAACCAACACAAAGTCGCCAAACAGGGATTTCAATTTATGGGAAGATTCTGAAAGAGCAAACTAAGGTTAAAAAATAATGATGTAGAACTCAATTTACGAGGACACTCCTAAGCTATCAAAATATTAGAAAAAGCAAACACTCTGGACAAGTGCGAACTGAGAAAAGAGGCTCAAAAGGGACAACGTTTATTCAAGCGTTTAATCTTTACCAAGCCGTGCTAGATGTGCAACGGATGGGACAAAAAAAACCCCAAAAAACAAAAACAAAATAGGATGTAAATCAGTATAACGGAACCAATGAATGGATTAGTATAGATTAAGCTGTAAATGAGCATGCTCTATTAACACATTCTGTCCAAGATTAATGTCAAGTATCAAAGCCATGGCAGTGTCATTTGAAAAGTTATCATATTTGAAAATGAAGAGTGTGTAAAGGATTTTTAAGAAATGAAAATAGGCCTCAAAAGACATACCTAAATACACTATTCTAAAAAAAAAATAAAAAAATAAAAAAACACCTCTTGAAAACACGCTTTGTCATTTATTTTATGATCCCAAACTTAATATTAATGTCAAAAAAAAGTTGCTGCTTCTGAGAAAAAAAAAAAGCAAACTCATTATAGAATCGGTTCACACGTATTACCATTTTTCAGCCCTCTCGTAAAATCAAGCGGAGCTACATGTGATGCACAGTCACATTTGGTGCAAAGTGTTAAAATTCTGACTTTGCTGCAACTATGTTATTTGCGATGAACGATTTTAGTCAGTGAAGCCTTTGATCCATCTTTCAATTCAAATCAAACGAACGTCATTTTTGTTCATTGCCTGCTCATTGATAATAAATGTTATCATGTATATTCTATATTATCATTTTCATAATAATTACGTGATGCATACTGCACCTATAGTGTTGAGCCTCTTGTGACTTTTCATTCCCATTCATTCATTCATTCATTCATTCATTCATTCATTCATTCATTCCTCTGTCTGTTTCTCTTTGTGTTTTGTTTTGGTTTTTTTTTGCTTCTATCTCGTTACATAACGCTCAGCATATCTTGTTTTATCCTCTCATCATTTTCTTAATGAATTCAAGGAAATCAGGACACTGCAGATCTGATCACGCAAGCACATCCAGACAGAGAGATTTATCTCTACCGAGTGGATGTTACTGATAAGGAGGGGGTTAAATCTACGGCTGTCAGGTGAAATTTTCTCTGCCAATCTCCTTTTTGTTGTAGGTCATACTCATGCACTGAACACAGCTATTTTTCTTTCTCTAACAGCTGTCCTGTTCCAAAATGAAACAAATTAATCTATACAAACTCAAAAAGTTGACTTAGCTGTACTTCATTGAAATAAAATTGCATGACGGATAATCTTTTCTGTAATGACCTTTACAAGTGCCACACGCTCAAGCTAAAAAGCAAGGAACTTTGAAAAGTTTACATGCAATGCTTTATAGCCAAAAAAAATAGTACATATATATATAATAAATATATATATACAAATATGAATGTAACATAGCAATACACACGACACAAAGCAATACAGCTTCTACTTCAACTTTGTATTTTTTTTTCATTTCCATTAAATAAACAGGGAAAATTATACACAATGCAATAACAGAACATATTTGTAACAATTAAAAAAAAAAGGTACATGTGATCACGAGTAACAACATAAATTCATTTTCTTAGGTACGATATATATGCATAATACAAGGATTGGAATGGAAATGGAGGGTCCCAGTAAAAAGCAAAGCTTACAGGGTATGGGACCCTCGGAAAATACATAAGAGAACAGATAATGACTTGATGAAACTACAAACATTATATGAAACAAAATCAAAGAAACCAATGTCAACTGACATGAAATCAATTTAGGAAGGAACAAAAAAGAAAAAAAAAAGAAAAAGAAGAAAAAGGGAAAAACATGAAACTACAGCACGCGCCATCGTGGACACAAGCAGTCTGGATTTCATGATGCAAGTGTAATGATAAGACGGTACATATACCGGTATGAATGCAGAAGAGCGGACATGCAAAAAAAGAGGGGGGGGGGGAAGAGAGAATAGACACACTCTTATACGTTATAATAAAAGTAACATCTGAGGAGGACTTATGTACGACAGATTAATTTATTTGTTACTGATTACTTTTCTGAAAAAAAAATGATATCTGTATGATTGCTTAATGCGTGTAAAAGATGACTTGATTGAGACAATAAAAACGAACCTAATTCGGTTGTATATCATAAGATTTTAATAGAAATGATTTTAATTTGTTCTTGAAAGAATTCAAAGTTTGTGCTGATACTATGTCGTTGGGAAGTGAGTTCCAATACTTTGGCCCATCGTCGATGAAGGTGTGCTGAGCCAGCAAAGTCCTAAGAAATGGTAAATGGAATTCAATGGATCGCCTTGTTGGATAATTGTGGACGGATTGATTTCTAGAAAACATTGTTTCAAATATGTTTAGAAGTTTGTTATGATTATAATTATACATACGTGTAAATTGTCCTGAATTAAACAAATACAAATGTTTGATTTTAAATATTTTGTTTTCAAAAAAAAAAAATAACGGATCAGGAGGTAGGAGATGTTGATACTGTTATTGTTTGTAAAACACCACAGCACACCAGACATATTAACAAGAGGAGCAACAATAGAGAGGTGTGGCTATATAGAAAAAAAAAAAAACTTTCTTTATATTTTTTGTAGGGTGAAGAATGAAGTTGGGCAGGTGTACATGCTCATCAACAACGCTGGGGTCTTGGTGGGCGAGACTATCCTGGAGCTAACGGAGAAGGAGATCGAGAGAACAATGAACGTCAATGCCGTTTCTCAGTTTTGGGTGAGAAACATCCTTTTTTTTAGGGGTGGGGGTGTTATACCACCTAGCTGTTTTGTCTCATTGGCTAAATCACAAGGGGGTCTGTTTTATTCACCTGTTTACCTCAGGAAGTTGCGTGAAGCAGACCACTTTACACGGTTTGTAATAAAAGTGGGATTATGCGATGTCATCTGTAACTCTATCACACAAAGGACATCCATTAAATTTGTACCCGGTCCGATTATCAATGTGATTTGCACCTTTTCAAGAAAGAGGAGATCTTGATTTAACACACAAAAAAAATAATAAAACATGAGCTAAACTATAGTCCCACTGTGGGCCTTATCCCCCAAACTCTCTGTTATGAATAATTCAGACAACATTTTGACTGGGTCAGCTTCCACTCCTGCGGTCAAAAGTAAGAAATACTTTTGTAACAAAGGTATGATATATTTACGTTTACCACTTTCTCATCAAAGAAAACCACACAAGAAGTCCTCATCCTCCAACCACGCAATCCGAGCCATGGAAGGAGAGAGTGGGGTCACTGGGCGTCTACAGCCCCCTCTCCCCCCCCCCCCCCCGCCTATAAAAAAAAGTGTGCCAAACGGAAAAAAAAAATGCTGCAAATTTCAAAACCCGTGACTCTTCCAGTGTTCCACGTGTAGATTTTCTGCATAATTATTGCATTGACCTTTGATCCTCTCCCTTCCCTATTGCACCCGTCGTTAGTTCTAAGTCACTACCAGCCTACAGAATTCACTTTCTTCCTCCAAACCACATCCGAACCTGTTCTGTCATAATGCCTTAGTACAATAAATAAACCACAAAGCCCCCTTTCTTCTTTTATGACTGGGTTTATATAAGGGAAAATAGTATTGTTAAGTCAAAGCAAAATCTGGCAAACAGGTTTACAAAGTAAAAACCCCATCCAAGCTCTCATCTCACCATTGTTTAATCATCATCCCGCCCATAAAACTCTTTCTTAGATGGTCCGAGCCTTTCTGCCTGCCATGTTAGAGGCAGACAGCGGTCATATCGTCACCACGTGTTCCACGGCCGGTGAGAGTGGGATGCATCGGCAGATTGATTACTGCGCCTCCAAATTTGCCGTCTTCGGGTTCGACGAATCGCTGGAGCGGGAGCTGAGGGATGTTTACAAGAAGTCGGGCATCAAACAGACCCTTGTTTGCCCGCATATCTTGGATACGGGATTGATACACTCTGTGGAGCAGAGGTTTGTGACGTGGTTTTCTACCTGGCGATCGGAGTATTGAAAATGTTGTAGTTTCCATAAGCAGGAAAAACAAACAAACAAACAAACAGAGAAGTTATCATGGGCTTCAAGTACTGAACTTGCCTTGCAGTGCTGTTCACAACTCCTGACACAGTTACCTTGTTGAAGACCAACCCCGAGTATACTTTGGCAGGTGCCTATTCGAATTACATGTTATAGCAAAATCAGCGAATTAGGTTGAAAATGTGTATAATTATATATGATATAATTATATATTTTTATGTCTTCATTTGCGTATCCAAATTAGACTATTGTATGTAAGCAAGACATATTTCTAAAAAGGTTTAGGGATATTCCGAAACAATTCAGAGAATTTTTCTTCTTCTTCCCTTCCCTTTTCCTTCCCTTTTCTCCAACTTCCCATTACCTGTTCCTATTGGACTTACTATTTAAAGAAAAAATGTATACATAATAATTATTCAATCTTCCTTCACAATGTTGATAATTTAGATTTTTGGGCTGGAACAGTGTCAATGAAGCAGCAGATTTTATCGTTGACCAGGTTCTGAGGCAGGCCCGCTTCGTCTACTTCCCTCGGATCTACCGTTTGGCATCATTGGGAAGAGGGTAGGTATCATCTTGGCTTCCTGGTTATGTGACGTGGGTCGAAGATTGGTCGGGAATGGGTGGGTGTTACCATGGATCCCTCGTCATGTGACTTGCATGGGTCAAAGTGTGGTCGGGCATGGGTGGATGTCAGCATGGATCCCTCGTCAAGTGACTTGCATGGGTCAAAGATTGGTCGGACATGGGTGGGTGTCACCATGGATCCCTCGTCATGTGAAATGCATGGGTCAAAGAGTGGTCGGGTGACGGTAGGTGCCACCATGCAGGGGCGGATTCAGGAATTCCATAAAGGGGGAGGGGGGCGCCTTTGCAAAATTAAAGGGGGCGCACCCACCTTTTTTTTCTTTTTATTTCCTTTGTTTCAACCAAAAATAAAGAGGGGGCGCGCGCCCGACGCGCCCCCTCTGGATCGGCCACCGCCATGGATATCAAAATATACTAGACCTAGGTCAAAGACTGATTTGCAAAGGTATAAATGTCACCATGATCGAATCCCTGATCATGTGACGTGGGTCAAAGACGGGTAGTGTGAGGGTATAAAGTATAGGTGTCACTATGGATCCCTGGTCATATGAGTAGGATTTACCATGGATTTCTGGTCATGTGACTTCGGTCAAAGAGTAGTCGGTTGACGGTAGATGTCACCATGGATATCTGGTCGTATAACGTAGATTAAAGACTGAATGGGCAAAGGTAGATGTCACCATGATCGTCATTTTGTTATTATGTTTATTCTCATTTTTATCATTATTGTCATCACCTTATCTATCATAATTTTTTATCATTTCTATTTTTGCCCGATTACATGTATATGAGAAAGGTATCTCCATCATCACAGTTTTTGTTTTCTTTGTGTGTGTGTGTGTGTGTGTTTATGTGTGTTATTTATTGCAGAATTCTCCCCCACGAAGCTCGCATGGCTGTGATGGAATTCGTCAACGTCCAAGTTTCGTCTCAGAAGGCAACCAAGCCACACAAAGCGTAGCTACAAGAAAGGAGGGAAGTACAAAAGGCTCCCTTTTACAGCAAAAGCGAGATGTGAAGTCATCGTGCACCAAATTTCTGATGTTGGTGTATGTAAATTAGTCAGATTTCAAGCTATCATAATATGTACAAATTCATAAACAAAAGTTTGGGGGGATGAAGCAAAGAACCAGATTAAAAAAAAAAAAAAAAGACGTACGGCAGTTACCCTCTGGACAATTATCCCAGACCCTTCCCTGAGTCTAATCCTAATCCTAATCCTAACCATAAATATAACCAAAACCGTAAACCTAACTCTAACCCTTATCTTCACTACCCGGCATTTAGCGTACTTTCATTTAAAAAAGAATGACAGGGTTTCTAAGAATTAATAAGCGTTTCCTTTCCTTGAAATTCAGACAGGAGTTACGTGTGATATCACAGTTTTGAATAAACATTTGGTTATAAATGTGCAATCAAATCATTTCAGACTGAAATGTTCTCATCTGTAGCGTATTGACCTCTATCAGCGTAGCATTGATGCAGGTTGTAAAATGACACAAAGAGTACTGCATATATCAGTACATTCAAATTGTGCCTGCGAATTACAGATCGAAGATAAAATTGACAGTTGGTGAATGAAGTCACTTTGATCATTTGGCGCATTTCTGAACAAATTTATGATTGTGGACATTTTCCGTACAGCATTTCAGTGAAATAACTCTAAACTGAAATATCGAGTTCACTACATTTAAAGTATATTTTTACACTATGTTTCAGTTTGCTTTTAAATATCGAGTAAAATCAGATAACTTAAAGCAAGAAGTTCATCAAACTCAGATAAAATGGTATGAAAGACATGGAATATTCAGTACTTTACATGCATGCTCGCAGGACATCACAAGACTGCAATAATGTTATAGAACTTGTACATCTTTTTTGCATTGAATAACTTTACGCCAGGGCAATGAAATAGGTCAGTTAGTAGCGTGTCTTCCTTGCAGTCGGTTGGTTTAGGTTTGGCTGCCTTTGAGTCTAGCTGGACAATCTCGAGTGCTATCACGCTATCCCTCTATTACTAGTATTCTATCACTCATAATAAATTTATATAGAACATCTCAGTTTCCCCCTCTTTTCTACTTCATTTAATTTCATGTCAGCTGATATAGGTTCCTGTGATTTTATGGTCATGACTTACATAACTAATTATTGGATATTGGAACATGTTTTAATATTGCACAACTTAAGCATCGTATGTTTGACTTTTACATCAACCTCTCTGGTGATATAACTGTAATCATTTTTTGAAATTAACCAGATTGTGATGCGGAATTTCTACTTTAAGAGGAGTTTGAAAGGAATGCAGAGATTTTAAACACATTTGTAGTAGTTGGGCTCATTTTGGGTTTCTTTTTTGTTTATTTAATATATAGGCCTACCTGTTCACCAGCCGTAAAGAAATGTATCTTACCTTTGTACTTACTGAAATGCCTTTTTGTATGTCCATTTAATTTTATTCATAGGTTCTAAACATGCTGTTATGATTAATATTGTTTTTATCTCTGTAAAGTTAGACAAACTTTGTGGGAAAGCAGGTCGCAGATGCGACTGATAAGAAGATACCGTCTCAGGAAAAAAAAAAAAGCTTAACCCTTTTTGTGCCCAGGAACTTATCTCAAAGGGGTGGTATAGTATTGGTGAAGGTTGAATCTTTAACTTTTTGCAAGATACTTAGAAAACTCTTTGTGCTATGTAAAGGAGTACACGATCTTAAGAGAACGTCAAAGTTCATTTGATGTGAATGGGTTTCGAAATCGCTGAAGTTATACAAATCAAAGTAAAACAAAGTTATACTAATAAAAATGGGTCTCATCGCATTGATTTGGATATTGCCGTAATGAAAAAAAAAAATCATCAAAAAACTTTGAATTTCTCTCAGCCTGTCAAGTTCTTACGTATTTCATAAGAGATTTATCATAATCTAAAAAAAAAATCATCATCACGAAACGGAAACCTTTTGCCCCGTCTCATCCGAAACTTTACCATCCCCTTACCTTGCGAAATGTTTTCAACATCCGCATTTAAAGGTAGGGGATACCTTTTACAGAACTCCCAAAATGCAGCAAAATATTAAATATGAACCTCAGGGGACTTGTTTAGGCCACTGCTTAGAAATTTAGAAGTCAACAGTTATCTTCAATTTGAATAATGCACAAAACTCAACTACTCAGTACTTCTGTGTGTCAGCCACACTTAAGCCTTTTTGTTGCAGTCTTCTGTATTTTTTATCTATAAACACAAATCTAAAAGTATAAGAGCTGATGTAATAACATATATAGTGTGTGGCAAGAATGTATATAGAAATGTTTGTAAGTTTTGATGAACTTTATTCACAAAATATACATGATGGACACACATGCAGTGCATGGGTCTGCAAAGGTAGCCTAATAATGTACTGGAATTTACGGTGAGCCCCGAAAAGAATTCAATTCAAAATCTAACGGTCAATAAAAATGTACTAAATGTTACCTTCCACTTTCAATACTTTATGGGAGTTTCTAAAATGATACTCTCTTCAACATACCACTGTATTTATACAACTCTTCATTTAAGGCATGCAAATGGGATTCCCTACCTTTAATGATCCACCGTGGCATGCAGCCACGACCGAGTCATACAGTGAGCAATTCCACTCAGGTGTGCGAACAATGTACCTCGGTCGAACAAGAAGGCCATAGTGACACACAGTGTTGCCAGGTGGTGATTTCTGTAAACAAAAAGGGTAAATTTGCTAGCTTTTTGAAACTCTTGGTAACAACATTCAAACCTGGTAACCAAATCAATATTTGGTGATTTTTGGTTACTTTATAGTAATTTTATTACCAACGAAGAATAATAAGAATAAATCAAAAACGAAAATGCATTTTAACCCTAAATTCTCCCCCCCCCAAAAAAAAATGCAATTTGTTTTACAAAGATAACATATGCCCCTTCTGTCACTCAACACACACACACACACACACACACACACACAAACACATACACACACAATTACATATTGAGTATTATTCATACAAGACACATTTGTGCCCTTTCTGCATTTGGTGTGTGTAACTAAGACGTGTGGCTGCAAAAAGTTGCGCCAAACCTCGCTCAATTCAATCATGCATAGAGTGTTTGGTAGCTATTTACTGACGTGATCGGTCGTGATCGGTCGTTATCGGTCGTGAATCGGTTTGTGTTTGTCTTGACGTTGAAGCCTTCAATACATTTTTTTTTTTTAAATTCGGTGATTTTTTTATGATCTTTGTTGATTTTTCACCTGTCTTTTGATGATTTAGTTCACTTTCGACCTGGCAATATAGGCATGGAATGCTTGGATTATAACTTTTAGTCATCTCTATACAGTGGACTACCGTTATAATAAAGTCCTCAGGACCGCCAGCGTCCTTTCGTTACATCGAAATTTCATTATAACCGAACAGATGAACAATAAAAATACACAGGCTTGACAATGTTGCGGCCTGAATTTTTACTTCGTTGTAACCGGAATTTCGTTATAACCGTGTTCGATATAACGGGAGTGCACTCTATAGTATTCTGTGATAACAACTCCCTTACTTCTACGCCAGTTGAACTCCAGTGTGCATGCCGCCAATGTAAAACACAGATAGAGTTAACCTTCTTGAGATAAGAGGGGAAGTATCAGCCTTCTAGTAAGATAATCTAGTCAAATATGGACTAATGCCCCCTTTAGGTTAATTTTATAAACAATGACCCCACTTCAGTACAAGTTTGTTGGGTTACAGACAAACGTTGAAATCATACCGATTGTTTCATTCTCACAATTACCAGCTCAAAAAAAAAAAAAAAAAATGAACGATGACCCCACTTCAGTATAAGTTTGTTGGGTTGCAGACAGACTAAAATAATACTGATTGTGTCTATCTCAAAATTGGCACCTCAAAAAAAAAAAAAGAAATCATGTTTGTGTACAATGTATTACAGAGTCTAATGACGCAGATTCCATTTTTTTCGCCTTATTCATGTATCTATGCTTTATATAAGGATATGGTTCTGTGCTATGAGTAGCAAGTGCCACTCCACGTGCCGATTTCAGAAGTCGTTAGACTCATTACATACACACCCCACTCCATTGCATAAAACTACAATAGGTGGTTACTGCAATCAATAGTACCAGCATAGGAACACTTCCATGGTCAATCGACGCCAAGAAATCACAGGTGGTTACCATAAGTTGCAGAGTTACCAGCTAGATTGTAAAATCACTGTAGTTTTGAGCAAAGGGATCATGATGTTTGTATTTTGTATCTAATTTAGTTAATTGCTTAAAGGGATCGTACAGTTTTGGTTGAGACCTAATAATTTCGGGTTTCTAACATTTTTTTGGTGAAATAATGAGAAATCTCTTATAAAACATGAAAGAGCATGTATTTCTATGAGGAATTCAACGTTTATTTCATGAAAATTGGTTTTGAAATGGCCGAGATATTCAAAAAAGACCAATTCTAATAAAGTGTGGGACCCACAATTTATTACGATCGCTTTGTTTTACTTTGTTTTTGGATGTTTCAGTCATTCCAAACCCGATTTTTATCAATAAACTTTGAATTCCTCTTAGAATGATATGCTCTGTACTATATCATGTGTTTTCTTGGTATCTCGTAAAAAGTTTAAAGCCCAATTCTCATCTCCTATCAATAATGTACAATCCCTTTAAGCGATATGAATTGGGTTTGGTGACCAGGAGTATTTTCCTTTTGTTTCCACAAGAATCAAATCACCACTTTTGTTGTATGAGCTAACATTCTCAGGTTTGGGTTGGGCATCGCTCACATTCAGTGATAGTTCAAGTTCCATCAGAGTCATCCCACAAGACCGACAACCACAAGTCATATAGCCAACGAGTTCGACATTGGAAATAGGTTCATGAGTCATACAGCCCATGAGTTCGACACTAGGTAAAAACAGCCCATGAGTTCGACAGATATAACACAGGGCCTATATGTATATACACATGGTTCGACTTGTAGCAATGGTCCGGTTGCTCGGAGCCACCGACATCGGTGTCGGGCCACCAAATTTGTCTCTGATAAGAAACCTTAAAACATATTATATTTTTGTGACTGTACAGTAGTTGCTCACATTTGGAAAAGGCTGTGTGATTGTATTGACAACATGATTGATTCCATTCAATTCAAATCGCGTTTTTTTTTTCATGCAAACAGATAATAAAAAAAAACACATTCAGACAAGGTATATAAATACATTCTAATTGACAATACAAATGTAACAGAATGTGGAGACAGCAAGAAAAACAAAGTTTTATGAGCAGCTGCCACCATAACAAAAGCATTCATAAAAGTCATATTAAGTCGAACAAATAACAAGAGAGTCACTACAGTATATCTTGATTTTTATATATTTGGTGTCGATACTGGAAATAGGCACAGCAGATGCATTACTTTTTTATTCTTTATTTGAAATATTATATAATTGCAAATTTCAGCAGGTAGATTAAAATTTTGTATACTTTTTCTTTTGCTCGAATGAAACAAGAAATGAAAATAAGATAGCTGAGAAAAGGGGTAGAATTGGGCTCTCATTAAAAAAAAAAAAAGGGCACTTTCATGTATTATAGCTTCATTCCTCTTCCCCTTACGTACATGTACCACAGTGATTAATCAGTAAAGGAATGCTACTTTATTCTAATTTTGTGCAGACATGGGTAATATACAGTGGAGCCCGACATTGGCAGAGTCGTTTTAATATTTTGGAGTGAATGGTTGTTTGTTGCTATATCTTCATAGTATAGCAGTGATGAGGGTGAGTGGGGGTGCTCCCTGGATCAGGGGCCATGGTGAACAGGACAGGCTTCATGAGTGAGGATCTGGATTGTGTTCTGTCATTTCTGTGAGGTATACACTGAATAGTATAGTAGACTCTCTTTATAACAAACTCTTTTGCCCCAGTGGGGTTTCAATTTGATATCGAAGTTTTGTTGTGTCCAGGTTTCAAAAACAATACAATGCAGGGAAATTTGGGACTTTGGGACCAAGAAAGTTGTTTTATTGTGTCGAGATTTTGTTGCGTTAGTGCTTTTTATAACGAGAGTCCACTGTATACTTATAATTTGAAGTACATGTAAGTTGATGGTGTGGAATGTATTACTGTATCTTTTCCAATTTCCATACATGCGTGGTGGACCATCGTTATAACGTGGTCATTTTAATATTGAAGGCTGCCTTATTGCATGGGTTTCTTATGTCGGGATAAAACCAAACAAAATAAAGAGTTACATGTAGAGAGCTGGATCCAGCAGGACTGCCTCATGAGAGGTTTATTTTTTTAGTAACTAATTTGACCTCTTTGTCTCGGGGTTCCTCTGTGAATGTAGTTAGTAGAGGATGGTGATGTATCCGTGGAGTCTGTACTATGTGTGTCTTGTTTGTGACTGTGCCGGTTAAAAGTAGTTGGAGCCTGTGCTGGCTACGAGGACCACTGACTTGGCGGGTCATTTGCCCATATTATTATGTTAGAGAGATTGGTGTAGAGCTTACCCTAGTCGACAAATCTGTATTTGATTCTTTGTTCTTTCAAAAGTGGCACCTGGCCGTTATCTCATTATTGTGAATGCTTGTCCCTGTTATTGTGTAATTTCAATACATGTAATTATTATTCTATAGAACGTAATTTATTTCCATGGCTCTTGTTACGGTGGGACTCCACTGCATATGCAGGGAGACTTTTTCGTTGTGTTGTGTTGTGTTGTGTTGTGTTGTATTGTATTGTATTGTATTGTATTGTATTGTATTCGTTGTGTGTTCATTTATGCTCCATTGAGCATTATATTTTCACAGGTATGATTAAACTATGTACTTTGTTTCATGGCAAATGTTATAGTTTTCAATAAAAATAGAAAAAATGCCTCTGATAACCTGTTTAGCCAACTAAGATTCAAAATGAATTGTTGATTTTGCTCTTACTTTTGGTAACTACAATTTAGAGATTTCATATCTCTATGTATATTAACATGTGTGTATAAAGAGTTGAATTCCAAAACCAATCTATCATCTTTTAATAGAGATCTGCCAAAAAAGAAATAAAATGATTGTATTCCATGCGATGATCTCTGAATATATATGTTGTTGAGTAGTGCATACAATATTCGTTTTGTATTCAATTCTATGGGTCGTGACGGGAAAAAAAGGCCCTTAAAATCTCCAGACACCATACAGTGACCAGGGTAAGTAGCCAGCTTTTTAAGGAGTGTTGAAAACTCATGAAAAAAGTTAGTAATTGTTGAGCATCTGTTTGCTGTCATTTGCGGCCTATAAATCAATACCAGACGCACAGATGAACACTCAAAAGAAACGGTAAATGTCAAATCCATAATTTCAAAAGACTCAAATACTTTGGATTTGTTAAGAACAACTTTAAAGGACTTACGGAGCCAAATACCAAGGCCACCTCCTTTCCTGGTTTTTCTTGGCACATGGTGCAGCCTATAATCGGGTAGTGCATTCAGTATTTCTGCAATGGTGTGGTCATCGCGATGATCCCCTGACATCCATGTTTCTGTGACGACAATAATATCAAATTTATTCTCCATCACCACATTACAGAACATGTCCACTTTGTTGCTCAGCGACCGTGCATTCCACAATCCAAAGTGACAGGGCTTTTGGACTGACGTGCAAGCTGAGGGCATCATGGAAGCTGGGGGTGGTTTCACTTTGTGGCAGCGTGACAAATATGGTATAGGCCTAGATTGTGAGTTGAAATGCTGCTCTCTTCAGACGCTACATGCATGCCAGAAGATTGAATAATGGGTGTTGCTGCTTTCCGCTTTTTCCCACGACACGTTTTCTTTCTGTACGAGATTCCAAGAGAGGTGAGAGTTACCATAATGTACGGGAAAGCCACTGATGACACGTCTCTTATGCCGATATCATACAGCTTCTGCCTGGGATAAGTACACGTAACATGCTCTCTGGTCTCTTGAGCTTGCGTGCCTTGATCTCTGCACGAGTCCTCAACAGGCCCAGGGTTAGGACTGATGTCGCCATCACAAAGATTGGAGATTCGAAAACAATCATGAGACGTGGGATAGTAGTGAATTTGACCTCCACAGAGTTTACTTGTAAGTCTCACTGTCCGAGAATGTGTCCACTTCACTGGTGTAAGAGTGTACTGAGATTGTCTCTGTTGAGACCAGCATTCTGAGGTACACCCATTCAGCAGGTACATGCCAAGGAGCAGAACAGGGGTTAAATACTTGGTTGACTCCATTGTCTCAGTACAGTGTAACTGCTTCAGTGGATGGTCACAATATGATTCCAAGCTAGTTCATTAAAGGGTGTGTACAGTTCTGGTTGAGGTGAGGATTTAGCTTTTAACGTTTTGCGAGATATTCAGAAACCATCCTATGAGATGTCAAAGAGCATGCAATTCTAAGGGGTATCAAAAGTTTATTTGATGAAAATCGGTTTTGAATTGGCTGAGACATCCAAAAACAAGGTGAAACAAAGAAATCCTAATAAAAGGCGTGGCCTGTCGCCTTTTATTATTATCACTTTTGTGGATATCTCAGCCACTTGAAAACCAATTTTCATCAAATAAACGTTGTCAATCCTTCTTAAAATTACATGCTCTTTCATATTTCATAAGAGGTTTCTCCTTATCTCACTTAGGAATGTTATAAACCTGAATCCCCACCTAAACCAGTACGGTACAGTCCCTTTAAGGCTTGAGTATAATCAGCAATGGGTATACACATGAAGAAGCTGTAACATGGTTGTGCTTTGGTTGTGCTTGACCCAAGTAGATTTATGGTATGGCAAAAATATGAAGCCTACAGACATGACAGGTACATCCTAAGAAATCGCATCAAGAGTCTAGCGTGATCCAGATACCTTGCTTAGAATATTGGTGAAGTTTAGAATCCATGGCCAAGATGATATAGCAAGTAATTAGAATAAAACATGGGAGCAGATGTGAGGAGCCGTTCATAGGCTGAACGCTCACTCGTAATTTGGCCAAGATTCCATTCACCCCATAGAGGCCTGGGCTATGTTTCTCATTGTGACCAGGCCTTTCATATGAACCATGAATATCTCGGCAAATCTGTTGACAGTTTAAAGATAAGACGCGACAATCATGACCTATCATATAACATATCCTCTCCCCCACGTTGTCTATTACGTTCATCCCGTTTTGTTATTTTTTTTTTGACATCGCTTTGTTTGTCACATTAAAAGGTTTACGTTCGTTCGGTCGTTCGTTCGTATTCATTTGTGACCCTGCATCACAAAAAAAAAAAAAAAAAAAAAGGCCGCCAGGCATGGATTTTTGGTTAAGGGTTGATTCTGAAAGAACAGGCTCTCAGCTTTAAAATGATGTATAACTCAATTCGAATGGACTCACCTAACCTACCTAAATACTGGAAACAAAGCACGCACTCTGGAAAAGTGTAAACTGAGAAAAAGAGGCTTTGAAGTTCAGGGTCTATTCAGGCGCTTAGTCTTTCACCAATAATGTCTTATTTACCCAGGGTAGCGTCTTCAGTGTTGCTACTGCTCTACCAGAGGGCCCTGCTATTATTATTACCCTAGCGTTGCCAGGTACCCATTTATACACCTGGGTCGAGAGGGACACAGTGGGTAAAAACATCTTGTCCAAGGACGTAAGCACTGGGCGGGGTTCGAACTCGGGTCCTCCGATCGGGAGTCGGGAGTCTTATCCACTATGCCACAGCGCCCCCACGCAAGCCGCGCTAGCTGTGTGATAAAAGGGACAAAATCCCAGGATGTCAACCACCAGAGCAACAACAATGAAGGGATTATCAGATTACGGTAAGCAAAAATTGACCATGTTCTATTCACACATTAAGTCCAAGATTAATGCCAACTTCCAAAGCAGTAGCCTTATCCTTTCAAAACTTAGTAGACTTGAAAGTGAATTTCAGAGTGTGCAAAAAATGTCCCCAAGAAATGAAAAGGGGCCTGTGATATATACTTTATCATTCTACTCCTCCCCCCCCCCCAAGAAAAGACACACACTTTCCCATTCGTGTTATAATCCCAAATTGAAGAATAATGTAGAAGAAAAATAGATATTTCAGAAAATATGAAAAACTCAAGATTGAGTTAGTTGACTCATTTCCACCTGTTTGAAGTCCTCATGTAAAATCAAATGGTGCGACTTTTTGTTTGTTTTATAATGCATGGTCACATTTTGCTTCGTCTCAAATCAAATCAAATCAAATCAAATCAAGATGAATTGTATGGATGTGACAACTAACACAACGTTACCAATATGACAAAGGAGCAATACAAAGTTGCTTCTAAATTGCAGTTTATACTACATGTATAACAAACATCTTTGTAAAAACATGTACATTTTGCGTATATAATTATATATGTGACCGTGCATAAAAAAAAAAAACAAAAAGTCGCACCAATTGACTTTACGTGAGGACTCAAAACAGGTGAAATGGATCAACTAAGTCAATCTTGAGTTTTTCATATCTCCTGAAAGAGCTATCTTTCTTCTACATTATTCTTTAGTTTGGGATCATAACATGAATGGAAAAGTGTGTTTTCAGCAGTTTTTCTACAACCTATTTTTGGGGTAGAGTAGAATGATCAGGTTTGAATTAGAGTCCCCTTTTCATTTCTTGAAATCCTTTGTACGCTCTTCACTTTCAAGTCTAATAACTTTAGAAAGGATAATGCAAGTACTTTAAAAGTCGGCATTAATCATGGACAGAATGTGTAAATAAAATATCCACAATTTCAGGTTAATTTGATAATCCCTTCATTGTTGTTGCTCCGGTGGTTTACATCCTGTGTTTAGACCCTTTCATCGCACAGCTAGTGCGGCTTGGTGAAAGATTAAGCGCTTGAATAGACACTGTACTTCAGAGCCTCTTTTCTCAGTTCACCCTTTTCCAGAGTGCGTGCTTTCTTTCCAATATTTAGATAGGTTACGAGAGTCCATTTGATTTGAGTTATACGTCATTTTAAATCTTAGAGGCTGGTCTTTATAAATCTGCCCTTAACTCAAAATCTATGTCTGGCGACTTTTTGTTTGGTTTTGTGATGCAGGGTCATATAATATATATATATATATATATATATATATATATATATATATATATATATATATATATATATATGGTCATGTGATATAAACCTAAAGTGGCATTAATGCGCTTTCCTTGCCAGGATAAAGCGTTTCAAAGCCATTTTAGGTTTATATCACATGACCGTGCATCACAAAACGAACAAAAATTCTCACTCCGTGATTTTACATGAGGACTAAAAAAAAAGTGAAATGGGGCAACCAAATCAATCTTGAGTTTTTCATATTTTCTGAAAGAGCTATCCTTGTTCTACATTGTTCTTTACATTGGGATCATAACTTCAATGGGAAAGTGCGTTTTCAGCAGTTCTTCTACAACCCTTTTTTGGGGAGAATAAAATAATCAGGCATGTGTCAGAGTCCCCTTTTCATTTCTTGAAATCCTTTACACACTCTTCACTTTCAAGTCCAATAACTTTTGAAAGGATAAATCTACTGATCTGAAAGTTGGTATTAATCATGGACAGAATATGTTAAAAGGACATGCTCATTTCAGCTGAATCTGATAATCTCTTCATTGTTGTTGGTCCAGTGGTTTACATCCTGTGTTTTGTCCCTTTGATTGCATGGCTAACACGGCCTGGTAAAGATTAAGCGCTTAAATAGACCCTGTACTTCCGAGCCTCTTTTCTCTGTTCACACTTTTCCAGAGTGTGTGCCTTCTTTCTAGTATTCAGATAGGTTAGGGGAGTCCATTTGAATTTTGTTTTACATCATTTTAGAGCTTAGAGTCTGCTCTTTAAGAATCTGCTCTTAACTGAAAATCCATGTCTAGCGACTTTTTGTAGGGTTTTGGAGGCGGGGTCATATATATATAATTATTATTTAGAGAAAAAGCAGTACATATGATTCAATAAACAAGCAGGATACCGTTAGCATAAGCATGGCTTGACTTGGCTGATGGCCACATTGGGAATCTAACTCTGGTTTGCCTCTCAAGAAAAGTAGTTTATTTATTTTCTACAGCAAAATTACGCTTTAGAGGGAAAAAGAAAATGTGAGTAGTGTTGTGCGTGTGTAGTGGCAGTCGCGTTAAATGTTTGTGTTAGGGCCATGTGATATATAACTATGTTTCAATATATCAATAAAATAAGACTGACAAAATCAGATCAAAATTATATCAATTATTACATTTTCTTTTATTAGACCGTGGCCGATCCAGGGAGGACCGCACCGGGCGCACGCCCCCACTTTATTTTTTGTTGAAACAAAGGAAATAAAAAGGGAAAATGGGCGAGGGGTGTGTGCGCCCCCCTTTAATTTTACAAACGTGCCCCCTTTTTACGCAATCCCTGGATCCGCCCCCGATTACGTATATTGAGTTTGAAAAAAAAAAATCTACAAACCAGCTTTGAATGAACACAGTGATGTTCGTGTTTTCAGGGAATCGGGTAAAGCATTCCATGTATGTGGTCCGTGATGCCTTACTGACCTGTGGGCTGCCAGGGATTTTGGATCATGTAAATGGAAATCTATTGAGTGTCTTGTAGGGTACGAATGAATGTTTGCAGTACAATCGAAACAGTTTTAAAAGGCAGAAATTTGGGGTACATTTATTCCTGAATACAGAAGTTTGTATATCACCAATTTTTGTTACACTCCATACATTAATACATTTTAAAACGTTCAAAATTTTCTTTATATTTGCTGTACTGCTTTCACTGATATGATAATTTGCTTATCGACTAAAATACGTCAAATCGATGACTCGGGATTCATTAATTCATCAAATTATATTATAACAAGCTATTATGGGCTTTAAAGACTGGATGTAAATGATGATATGTGATGGAGCATCAAATTTGATTGTTACGTGAGGGCTAAAAAATGGTGAAATAGATCAACCAATTCAACCTTTTAAACGTTTTTTATACTTTTTGAAAGAGCTGGGATCATGAAATGAGTTGGAAAGTGTGTTTTCAACAATTTTTTTAAGACTTTTTTTTTAGCGTAGTGTGATCAGGCATGTCTTGGAGGCCCCTTTTCGTTGGAGATATTTGCAATTAAAGGTCAGGAAAAATCAGGAGAATAATAAGAACATTTTTGCTTCTTTTGACCATAACTTCAAAAATGTACCTTTATATGAAGTGACCAATATATCATTTATGAGGTATTATTTTGTACTTTATGACAGAGACCGTACTTCAAAACTTTCAAAAATGGACTTATCGGTTTTTGCGAACAAACTCTTCATATGTATTTATATATATATTATGTGTATATATATATATATATATATATATATTGAGTGAGAGAGAGAGAGAGAGAGAGAGAGTATACCAAATCCAATTCAATTCAAAGTTTATTTCATTTTTCGACAAAACATATACATTTCACTTTCAGACAATAATGTAAAAAGAGCAATGTAAATTGAAAAAGACTGTACAATAATTAAGGAACCTTAAAGTCATTATACATTCTAGTAAAATAAAACAAAGTGGCCGAAATGAAATACATATATAACCTTGCTTAAAGTGTGAAAAATGGAGGGACCAACTAACAGAGCTTGTAGAATTGTGGCTCCTCTTGGAGAGAACGTCATTGGAGAGAAAAATTGAAGCACCATTAAGAACAGAAAAGAAATAAGTCTGCAAGCCCGCTGAAAAATGGATTAATAGATAAATACACTTACATAGACGTGAACAAACAAGAAACGAGACTAAACAACAATAAATCTATACTGAAGGAAAGGCTGTACAAGACGAAACAATGTACAATTCAATAATTTCATACGAGTGAATTATGCCACACGCCTATTTATGTGTGGATATTGAAAATGTCATGTTATAGTTTTGCTCATGGATTTTGTATGTTAAAACAAGGAAAAAATAGGAGAATTTGCTCATTTCAGCAAATTATCTAACTTTTGCAGACATACGCAATAATGAATTGAAATGTATGATATATTTCTATTTATCATTTCCAAATACTTCACCATAATTGGTAAGGTCAAAGAAAAAGAAGTAGAAGAAGAGCGGCGTCGAGTACACATTTCAGTATCCTGATTATTATGTTTGCGGGGTTGATCTATACATCCGATTGGCATTAATCCTATCTATAACGCAAATTTTCTTAACTAGCTGATACCCCCATTCCACAGATTTTTTTTTCCTCCTCGATCACTCGTCGGAAGCAAAGGTTGTTTCCCCGCCATCCACCAAAGTGTATCGAATCACAGTCTGATGAATCAGACTTGTGTTGCCATCACCAGCGTTTTCTTTACATTTTTTTTTCAACACTGATCACTGAAAACAGTACCTAAAAGGGCATTCGACGCCAGAAGCTGGCTCTGGAAAGCCAATGTCAGTTTTTCTAATGTAAGGTCGCATGCCTTCACGCAAAATACACATTTGGGTGTTCCTTATCATACAATTGCCCCCGACTTGCTAGGCGCCAGACACTCATTAGCATTTCATGCGCTCGTGAATTTTCGAAGGTCAACAGTTCTTTAGGGCAATGACAGCACGTGTAGATTTGATGTATCATTCAAAAGGATTCCTTGTTTGTTTATTATTCGTCTTGTTTATTATTGTCTTTAGTTTCTAGCACAGAAAAAGTAGAGTAATCATCAAGGAAGATGTTTTTCTTTGATAACAAACTTAAATGATGTATGAGTGATAAGAAGTTTTGGGGTTTTTACGTTTACTCACAAACAGTTTATATTGATATAGTATTAGTTTTAGTACTTTGCTGCGCTTCAAAATTGTTGATATTGTATACAGAAGTATGTAGAAGACATACATGTGACACAAAGAATAAACCAGAATCAACTTAATCAGGTATATATACCCAAACATTAAATCAACAAAATTGTATTTCATCGCATGCACAGCTCAGCACAGCACAGCACAGCACAGCACTCACCTCAGCACAGTATTATGGTAAAAAATGCCTATTGATAACAAATAAACGAAAACTATTTTGAATTCCCCCTTTACTTTTGATTTCATAAATTATTACAATATTTTGGATTTGACTATTGATTCTATTTTTGTAGACACGTCCGTTATACAGATATGTAAATCGATGTAAGTCTCGAATCTTACCCCGAGGCCTCGATCCATGTCAAGCTGCTGCTTATGATCGCGGTCTCCTGCTTTTCTGTTATTATGATAACCAAAAATGTTTAATTGTAAAATAAATAATTTATTCAAATCCCCTATGTTATATTCTTTTTTTTTCTAAAATTCGTTAAATGAAATGACGTGATATACTCTGAATGAATAATCAATTATTATTTACATAATCTACAAGTGTTGATTTAACGATTCGCCTCCGAACTTTTTTTTTTTTGTGAATGATATGCTACACGTCTTATACATCGAATACTGTCATATTCATAGTGTGTGTGTATATGAAGAGTTTGTTCGCAAAAACCGATAAGTCCATTTTTGAAGATTTTGAAGTGCGGTCTCTGTCTTAAAGTACAAAATAATACCTTTTAAATGATATATTGGTCACTAGATATTAAGGTATATTTTTTGATATTATGGTCAACAGAAGCACAAATTTCCTTATTGTTCTCTTTATTTTTGTTGACCTTAAATCGCATATATCTCTATTTGGCAAATATGAACTTATCAGTTTTTGCGAACAAACTCTTCATATGTACCTTGAATCAATTTGCAAGACAGTATATGCTTGCTTAAATGTCGTGTAACGTTAGTTTCTAAATATGTGTATTCTTTTGTTGTGTGTGATTTGGAAAAAGGCAGAAATAAAATAAATCAATCAATCATTCAATCAAATGTGATATTGCTGGAAAGACAAACACGTTTAGGGTTGACGTAGTTTGAAATTATGAGCAAAATTATGCTCGTTACCACCGTATCCATTCTTCTCTTTCTGGAAATCAATATTTACTCGTTTGAGGATCATATCATAAAACAGAAAGTGCAGGTGAAGTAAATTTGTTGGTAAATGAATTTTTATTTTTCATTTTTATGTTTGTCTTCATCTAGTGGATATGGACGTTATCCTAGTATAAGGATTGAAACGGTATTCAAGAAGAAAATAGTCAAAATTTTAAGCAAGAAAGCTTTAAAGGCGTTTCAGTTTTTTGACTGCAGAATAGTCTACTTGCCAGCGGCTGATCCTTGTATAGGCCTATCGTCCATCTATGTTTTTGTTGGTTTGTTTGCTTTTAGTTTGTTTTGTTTTTCTTTCTTTTTTGAAAATTGGATCATGGCACTCTTGCATAATGTTATTCAAAATTGCTGCCAAAATAGCAACAAGAAAATCTAAGAATCCTGTAAACCTTTGTATATACTTAGGAAGAAATTGGACACTAAAATGCAGTTTCAAAAAAGAGAGCAAACAATACAGCTTTTGGTTCTTCGAAATAGTTCTAAAACGTGAGTTTGGGGAATAACAATTTGTGTAAGGCTAAGAAATTACTTTGTTTGTGTTTGGTTTCTTTAATTTCCATCTGAGAAGAAGGCTGGATAGGACACATTCAGCTGCAGTTGCTGGTCTTCCATTGGGTCAGGTTAAAGGGATCGTATAGTTTTGGTTGAGACCTAATTTCAGGTTTCTATCATTTTTTGGTGAGATAATGAGAAACCTCTTATGAGCACGTAATTCTATAAGGAATTCAACGTTTGTTTGATGAAAATTACTTCTGAAATGGTTGAGATATCCAAAAAAAAAAGAGGGATTCTAATAAAGTGTGGGACCCACATTTTATTACAATCGCTTTGTTGTATTTTGTTTTTGGATGTTTCAGTCATTCCAAACCCAATTTTCATCAAATAAACTTTGAATTCCTCTTAAAATGTTATGCGCTGTTCTATATCATAAGTGTTTTCTTGCTATCTCGCAAAAAGTTAGAAGCCAAATTCTCATCTCCACCAATAATGTACCATCCCTTTAATGTAAGGCGGGACCACTTACAACACCCTGCCCTTTCCGATGAATAAATCAAGTGGAATCTGAATACGTGCACGAGTTGTGACTCTCTCACATATGGGATCCTGGCCATTTTATGTCCTATCCGAGGGACAGAGTGCTTCGCCACTTACTAGAGGGGACTGTATGATTACACACACCATTGCTCACTGGGAATTGGGGTCCTGGATAGTGAGGCGGACGTACTGAAATATTTTGTTTTTAATTGTTTCTTTTGTCGCTTCCATTTTTTATGCTTATCAGTCAATTAATCATATAATTTGTTGAATTACGTGTTGGAGGAATGCAACCTACAAGCACTGCTTTTGAGCATTCCTCCCCATTTCCAGCATTTCCGCTTACTCACAATATTTTGTAAACCTATCCTTTTTTTGTATCATGATGAAATCTGTGTATTCAATTTCTGTAATATATCTATATGTTTCTGTTGGATACGGAAAAAAAAATGAATGGAATGAATAAATGAATGAGTGAATGAATGAATGAATGAAATAACTCACCGCCCTACAGAATGTAAGATTGCAAAATACCTTATTCCTCCCTCGAACTCATCAAAAGATAACCGAACGAGATGAATCACTTTAGCGGCAAGTTGAGGCCTAGAAAGTGACACCAATTCGGTGTCCTTGGAGTTTGCACGATATCTATTTGCCTATTTGTCCCATTAAAGTTCCTCCTTTCGTGACCTCGCAAACACCACTATCTCCGATATCATTCCTTGCAAACTAAACCTTTTAATTCCCCATACAAGTAAAGAATCAAAGAATATAGCAAAAATAGGGGAAAAAGAAAGAATTTAATGAATTCTTGTCATATGTTTGGGGACGTGTCATAACCATAACAGCAAAATTGTGTTTACAGCCGTTAACGCCATTAATGTCAAACTTTGGTTTAAAAAAAAAAAAAAAAAAAAAAAAAAAAAAAAAAAAAAAAAAAAAAAAACTTGTTTATTGCAAATAAATTTTCATTGATTAAGAGAATTCTCCGTTGTAAGAAGCTGCTTTATCATTATATATATATATATATATATATATATATATATATATATATATATTATATATAATGTCTGTATGTGTGACTATTTTTTAGTTTCACGTATTGACTCCACGAAGAAATGAAGAAACATATTAATAATGCCTTTTGACGAATAAAGCATTCTTTATGAGTATGATGTGGATTTTCCGACCAATGTCAACACATTCATCCAATAAAACGACGGAAAGTGGTATTCAATTTCGCGCCAGCTGTATAATACCTCATTTGTGACCCTGCATCACAAAACCAACAAAAAATCGCCAGACATGGATTTTTAGTTAAGGGCAGATTCTGAAAGAGCCGACTCTAAGCTTAAAAATGATGTATAACTCAATTCATATGGACCCCCCCCCCCCCTAACCTATCTAAATACTGGAAAAAAAGCACACACTCTGGAAAAGTGTAAACTGAGAAAAGAGGGTCTGAAGTACAGGGTCTATTCAAGTGCTTAATTTCTACCAACCCGTGCTAGATGTGTGATGAAGGGGACAAAACACAAGATGTAAACCACCGGAGCAGCAACAATGAAGGGATTATCCGATTAAGCTAAAATCTAGCATGCTCTATTAACACATTCAGTCCATGATTAATGCCAACTCTCAAAGCAGTAGCATTATCCTTTCAAAAGTTATTAGACTTGGAAGTTAAGAGTATGCAAAGGATTTTAAGAAATGAAAAGAAGCTTTTGAGACATACCTAATCATTGTACTCTCCCCCCCAAAAACGGTTGTAAAAAACTGCTGAAAACACACTTACCTATTCATGTTATGATCCCAGACTAAAGAATAATGTAGAAGAAGGATAGCTCTTTCAGAAAATATGAAAAACTCAAGATTGACTCAGTTGACCCATTTCACCTTTTTTGAGTCCTCACGTAAAATCAAGGGGTGTGACTTTTTGTTTGTTTTGTGATGCACGGTCACATTAATTCACGTCATATTCCCATTTTCACTGTTAAAATCATTTGTCTATATAATTTCATCTTTATTTTGAAGAATTTGATTGCTTAATTTCAGTGAAATTTTTAAGTATGCTTCTCCTGACCAATCTTTCTTCCACTTTAACTTTATTCATCACGTATTGATGTAACACCTCAAATCTCAAATTTGTACACGTCCAGATGCATATGTGTCCCGCTACAACAAAAGGATCCGAAAGTCGGGGGAGGACAATTTTCTGAAAATGGCATGGGATAATTTCCTTACTCTTCTACTTTAATTTCATATATAACACAATTTATAAAAGTACTCGGTTGCGGAGATATCGGTGGTTTTATAAGCGCATGAATGGTAAAGGAAATTACAATGTCAAGAAAGCGCCTTCAAAGTTTTCCTTCCGATGCTATCATGATCAAGGTGAGGCGAGACAGGTCCCACCGCTTCACAATAGAAGAACGGTATGCTCCTAGCGACCTCCGCGATGTTCATTCAAGCCTAGCGCCAGCGGTCTTCGCACGACCAATCAGTAATCAGGATGCCAGGATGACGCACTGACCAATAGGATCACTCTCTCGTTGCTAGGGGCGGAGTCTAGCTGCTTCGCTAAATCTTCGGGCACGTTTCTGTTACGTTGAAAGTCGGAAAATCAAGGCCCAGAAAAACTCTGAATTTTTTGCCCTTCACTTGTTTAGCTTCGAAATTTCAGCAGATGATAGACAAAACATTAGACTACAAAAACAGAAATCAGATAGTTTTGACCAATTTTGATGAGAATTCAAACTCGTTTTTCTTAGCTCAGCCGTCAGCGACTTTAGGATCCTTTTGTTGTAGCGGGTCACATATACATTCTGGATCCAAGCCGTCGTCAATTTTGCTATCATCCTCGTATATACGTTGCTCGATACAGGGGTAAAACTGTTTAGGTTTTTTTTTCTTTTCTTTTTTGGAGTATATCGATAACTATATACCTTATTTTCCTGATTGTTAAATGTTTCAGCTAGTTTTAAGGGAAAACGTTATACAGAAACTGTCGTGACTGTAATGTTTGCTTTAAAGGCAAGCATAGACGCCGGTGAACAATTAAAAAAATCACTAGCATCTGCTGTATTTCAATAATTTCCTGTTTTCCTATATACACCAGACAGGTGTCAATAACAGGTGTATACAAATTCAGTGTCCACTAGTAGGGAATTTGAAAGGGCATCTGTTTTAATTGGCACTGCATAATCCTATTGAACACAAATCACCTATACTATCCACCCAACGGCTCCAGTCGCAAATGTGCAAACCCTCCTAAGATCGCAAGTGTTATTTCAGACAGGTCACAACACAATCTTTGAAATCGTTCGCAAGAAGGAACTATGATTGCACTCTATCAACATGAAGTGAACATAGTATGAAAATAAATGTGCCGAAACTGAGTATAAAAGTAAATGGTCTTAAACATTTCTCTCAGAAAATTTTAAGTATAGTATACACCGTGTAGATGTATCAAGACTACGTGTTTAACGTTCATCAAAATTTTTTGCAGATATCAAGGGGAAAAAAGTGTCTTCAATTATACAGGTATGTCTTTGTACAGGTACATTTTTTCAAAGTATTTTGGGCTTAATAAGTCAACGAAATATTTAAGCAGCATAGTTACTAGGTTTTTATTGAGAAATTATAGATTTACATCCCAGTGGCTTGAAACAACTTGTATATCATAATAACAATATGTGCAATGTAATTACACTTCAATGGAATAACGATTTCTAATTTTGCACAGTACATAGGGCCTACTAAACAGATTGATACATATACAAACACAATAGATTCGCCAACTTTCGTGAATAAAAACTGACGAGGCAGTCTTTTTTTTTTTGGACGACTTGTATCACAAAGAATTACAGAGAAAAAATGTGAATGTGTCTTCATCTACGATGTTAACTACCCCAGTTTTTACTAGATACGTGATTACGAGATGATCTGATAAGACTTTATAAACTCGTACAATATCATACTCACCTATGCGGCTTTACACACCTGCTATTAAGTGATAGATTTTGAAATTTAAACCACGTGAATATGGTGATCATTAAAGGGCTTTTTACACTTGTGTTTCTTAACCCCGGACTTTCTCTGACCCAGGACTATCGTTAGTCCCGTACCAATTTTTTCAGCTTTTTACACTCGCCAATTAGTCCCGTACTATCTCTTGTCCGGGGATAAGGAGAAAACTGACCTTTTTACACTCGTATTTCTTAGCCCCGGACTTTCCAAACCACATGAATATTCATAATTACGCTGTGTACTGTACACGTACACGCACGCACCGGCAGCACTTGATTACCTCGTTTCTGATTGGTCAGTGAGGGTCGGACTTCGTCTCCGTTGCTTAGCCCAGGATTATTTTTTCGTTCTGTTTACACTCACTTGCTTGGCACCGCAATTGCGGTGCTAGCACCGCAATTACGGTGATAACCCCTGCTATTTTGCAGGGCCAGATAGTACCGTACTATCGGTGGGGCTAGCCCACTTTGGCAAAAACGAGTGTAAACAGAAAGTGGGCTAAGGATAGTCCCGTACCAACGGTGGGGCTAAGGCCCCCCCCCCCCTTAGCCCCACCGATAGTCCGGGGCTAAGCAAAAATTTACAAGTGTAAAAAGCCCTTGAGAGATTATCTAGCCCGACCAGCGACAGCGTGCGCCAGCACTTGTTTACAGAGACAGGGCTGCGCATAGTTAGAGAGAACCCAACTCCCAGTGACAGTACATTCTTTCATTCACATGAGACGGCTATGTGAGCAAGGGGGAGGCTCAGGCCAGTTGTTAAGGTCACAACGTCACCTGGCAAGTCAGACGTTGGATTGGTGAAAACCTCCACGGTTAAGCTCTTTTCACCGACCTTCCCGACACCAACAACAAATAACGTATGGCATGAGACAGCCAGGTCTTGTTGACGTAAGCCTTTCTGGAGTTTGACTTTTTTACGCCACCCAAAGCTCGTTGTTTCGTAACGCTTGACAGTGGAGCGCTCCATGACGAAGAGGTGCTGCCCTGTTTTGTTTTGTTTTTGTGAGACAAAGAGAAATCCATTAAAACGAATACAAAGAAACTGCACATGAAAGTTTGATTTAATTTTCTTTTCATTTCTACTATTTTTAAACTTTTTTGTTTACTTTTTAGACGGACATTGAGCGAAATACAACGGCATGTTGAATATAAGAAAATGATCCTCACTAATGAAAAGATAACATTTCCTTTCACTCTCCATTCTCAGATTGTCTTGCCATTCTTTACAAATATTACGAGTTTTTTTTTTTTATAATACAAAATAATACAAAATATAATTTTCTTTCGTGTGCTCTTTCGCTGACAATTGGTGTTGATAAAAGAAGCGTACCCACCCCCCTAAAAGCATTGGTGATATAGAGGTTTTGCAAAATTTGGATTTACAGGATTCCGTTCATTTTTTCTCCTTTTTTCAATATGAAGAATTAAAAATTTGTATCTCTTCTTTCCTTGGAGACAAGTGTAGCAACGTCATTATTTGGATATTGGTCAATTTGTGCATTCCATAAATATGTTTGTTTTTTGTTTGTTTTCACACAATGCGTATTTGTATTTGAATTCCGTCTCTGCAAAAAGGTAAGATTAGCGTTTGTATATCTATTATGTTACCGCGGAATACGAAATGAATTTGAAACTGAACTTGAACTTCACGTATCTTCCTTCAGTTACGCTGTTTATGTATTGTTTTTAATTCCCACTCTTAAATGAAAAAAAAAAAATACAATCGAAAGAATCCGGCGGCATAGCGGACAAACTCAGAAGTAACATTTCAGAGGCAGGGAATACATTTCACACGTATTCATGGAAGTTCGAAACATCGAAATTCTACGTAGAGAAATATTCGTGACATATTTATTGAAAGTTTCTCTGTACGGATATTAAGCTTTCCAGGTATATATATAATATAATATTACTTATATATACAAATAATCTTTGGAAGAAGTGTTACAATGTATCGTATTATTAAGTGAATATAAACTACCAAAAACTAGTCTTAGCCAAAATTAATCTTCCTCAGCAGCTATTTTCTATCCAAGGAATGTTATTATGCACAAAGTAAATGGATTTTCTCTCTTGTGATAAAAATGTGTTAGGTAAAAAGCTATTTTCTAAAGAAGTGAATTGGCAAATCAATACTGAAAATGAATAGGCACAAATTCACCTTCCATATTAACTAATTCATAAATGAATGCAGTTAAAAAGTAATAACAAAAAAAAATGAGGTTTTCATGGATAACGAAGGTCTAGAATATTACTCTGAAAAATCAATGAAATCCTCTTTTTTTTTTTGTTGGGGGGGGGGGCGTGGAAAGGGGAATTCATACGCCTGAAATTAATTTGCTTATTTGAAATCATTTTTTTCATGACGCCATTTCTGTTTTCAATGGATGTAATGTTGTAGGTATCCCTGACATTCCTGACATAGATGACCATTCGTCGACGTTTGTTTTCCCATAGCTGCTTCCCATAAGAGTAGTCATGAATTATTGTTATATTTTTTTTTGAGGGGTCGACTTCTGACGTGCATTGAATTTATTTCTTATTTTCCTGACATGGTAAAAGTATTTTACACCTTCTTCGTCAACGTCGATGCCAGAATATGAAGGACTTTGTCCGGTATACCCCAACTGAACTTTGGTATACCTTGCCGAGGTGTTATCGATAGCTTGGCGAAGTATGGAATTGTGTTCTGTCCAGTAAAGATACCTGTTAAGCGGTAAACGAAAATATAACTTTCTCTTCTTATTAGCTCTACATCTTCAGCTGATTTACCGATGTTATGTTATATTATCGTATATGTTGTTTACATCTGATCTTAACATTGACTAAAATCAAGTTTATATGCAATTGCTCCTCACCTTCTTCACAGGAGATAAGTTATCTAAAATTACATCGTATTTCAACAAGGTGTCTTTTTTTTTTACCAACAATGCTATTCCATGCCTTGATATGAATAATATCATTTCTATACCTACTCAGTTCAATGACTTTAACAGATGAATGAAAATTTAGTGCTTATATTAAGTCATGTTTCCGTTTTGTTTTTGTGGCAGTACTTTGTTCAACACCTGATATTCAGTTATGTGCTCGATCTTTGATAACTTTCAATGTGAGAATTAACAACGCTTCTGGAATCTTATAACTTGAAAAATATATTGCAAGTGAGCTAGGACAGATACACACCTTTCCACGTTGTCAACTGCCATGCCCCTTACGTCGTTAGCACCCATGACAAGGCGTTCCAAACGCCTGAAGTTTAGAAGAGAAACGACAATGATGTCGATCGGACTACTCCTGTGCAATGCCACGCTAACGAAGAGGGCGCGCTTTGACCCAGAAAGGGCAAGATAATAGCAATTATCATCTGGTAAGAGTGAATGAAAGAGAGAGAGAGAGAGAGAGAGAAAGAGAGCGAGAGGGAGGGAGGGAGAGAGAGGGGGAGGGAATTCATTCCACATTAGATAAAGACTTGTCCCGTTTTATCGTTAACCCTAATTTAGCAACTGAAATTTATGCACATAATGACCCAAGGTTCCTTAAAAGAAAACTTTACTGACATTTTCTAATTGTCTGATAATTCTAATCTACATTTTTTGATGCCTACTACTGGAAAGAGAGGATTGTAAAACCCAGGATAAGCCTGTAATGATTTTTTGAAAAAAATGAAAACGAGCAAGCCATGGAACGATCCACACAATTTGGCCTACGTCACAGGTGCTCTTGGTGCACAACTCCGACATTAGCAAGACGAACTACATAATGCCAATTTACTGATGAAATCTCACACGAAGTACTGCAAAAGCTGTTATTTAGTATAATTGCAATATGGAGCTATAATAAACATGTTAAACAATATCTATTAATCTTTAAAAGCAATCTCTTCAACAGCTTTTTATTTAGATAAAACTTGTGGGGAAATTCCAGAAATGCAAAATGAAATTGGCATCGTTATCCGAACGTGCTGCCCATAGAAGACTGTGTGTAAGTAACGTTACGCATTGATGATCATGATCGAGCGATGGTTCGCCAGTTCAAACTATCTAACGTAGATGAGGGCTGAGTGAATCTAAATCCAAATGTAGATAGACTCTCTTCAACGGCACGCACGATTTACACTTAGTGAGATGAAAACGGTACCCAGTACACATAGACTCTGAAATACAAGAACTAGGACTAGGACTACTGAGCAGTCAAGGAGTAGGTTCTACGTGGCAGTCCAAGTTTTGATGAGTAGGCCCTACACTCACTCACCGTCGACATTGCAGCTGTAGGCCCTATTATGTGCACTGCGCTAATAAGGCACAGCGTAACGTGACATACCCCTGCTGCCAGAACTTGAAGAAAGTCCAGACGAAAGTCCAGACTCCAGATCTAGATCTGGACCCTTGTCCTGCAGGCACTGTTGTTCCTGTGCTGGATTTTTCAGGTAAGGTATCTGCTTTATGGATTTCCGATGTTTTGTAGTCGAGATAAATCTCATAGTGGTGTTATTTACACCAAGGACTAATGTTAGATCTAACAGTTTGTTTCAGTAGGCCTACGTACTAGGACCCATATCTCGGAAGAGTGGCGTGACCACGTAGATTCTAACACAGTGTCGCCGCTTCGCAATCCCAGCGCTGGTGTAGGTATAGTGCTAGCGTACTTCCGTATCCATGTAGATATCTCAAAATTCACCTTGCCAAATGGCACCAAACTCACAGGAAATACTTTATGATTCATATCCAACAGCTCACGTTAATTGGAAACAAATCACATGTCGGGAAGCGTAAGTGTAGATGTCGACTTTCCTGTCGGCGTCGCTAAAAATAATCTGTTCTACGACTAACACGAGTGATTGCGGCCAGGCCCAGGGCCTACCTACCTGCTGCGCACGCACAGACTGAAGTTAGCCATTTAATATCATGAGACAAATCTTTAAAGTAATCGGGGGCAATAAATAAATTTACAAATTATTTGTGGTAAGTTGAATGAAAAATGTAGTTCCTATATCACACAAGTCGCAAAAATCATTACACTTTTGAGTTTAGTTCTCGCGTAAATTCCCCGTTCGCACAGTACTAGTCGGCTAACTTCAGTTCTAGATTGTGCATCTTGCGTTCGCCAAGATCTCTCGCGAAGAGTGAGTTTTTTTTTTTTGAGTGACGACTTGAAAGTCGACGTCAATATTGATACTTCTCGATTACTGATTTCGTTCAAATATTAGAGAATACTTTGAAATATGCTATGAAGTATATCCTGTAATTTTGGTGCGATTTGGTTTAGTGAAATTTGAGATATCTACATGGATAGAACAGTACACAAGCGCCGCCTGCTAGCTAAATTAGGCCTAAGCGTCGTCTGCTACTCGATACGAATTAACGCACGCGTATGCGAGCACTTGTAATCAGTAATAGTGAGAGCACCTGTGACATCATAACATCCGGGCTCGTCAGCTCATTAGCATAATTCTCACCTAAAAAGTTCCATTTTTAACATTAAATTACGGACTTAATCGTTATGAAATTTTGATTCTGTTTGCACCGCTGGGTCTTTTAGAATTAAAAGAACAACATATAAAAAAAAAATGAAAAACCGGTAAAATGCCCTTTTAACAGGCGCTGCAATTATTGCAGTCACTTAAGCGATGAAAAATACATATTTATTTTCCAGCCTAGAAAGTCTTTACCAAGAGAATGATATATCAACGAAATAATTTTGAAATAGTTTTTTGGACCTTCGACCTATTATATAGATATAATACATATATTTATATATTTGCTTTTACGAAAACAAAACAAAGATGGAAAAGGATAGATAATTATTCAATAAAAAAAAAATGGGCAGTTTCCGTCTTTAGTCAGTAATTGGATAAAGCTCGATTCCACGCCGTGCTGTATTTGGTTCAAATGACTTTTAGTTTAAACTTAAAGCAATCGATTTCAAGTGGACTTGAATTCGTTATCTTCATGTAATATTTTCTTTTTTTTTCACACAGAAATACGCAACCAAACTTGCTCGAAAACCCCGATTAACGATTATTGTTTACACTTCTGTCCGTATATATAGAAACCATTGTCGTATGTTCCGTATTTGCCTGTATACAAGTTTCTGATTTCCTTCTTTACTTGCGACCACAAAACATCTATCAACACTCGAACTAACGACAATGCACTGTTTTAGTCTTCACGTTGGGAACTCCAGTCCGAAAATTATACTGTGCTCTGGTTGTCCATTAAGACTGCTATCAATGTTGGATCCATATCAACAAGAAGGGACTACTATTGGCATTATTTCTGTATTTGCCCACATAAAAGCATATACTTGCGTTATCCAAACTTGAACTTACTAGTGTACACCGTTTCAGGCGTTCCGTCATGAATGCCTGCCCGAAGGATATGGCCTTCAAAGGTTGTCCAATAGACTACTTCATCCTCCCGATCATATACTAGATCTCTTATGTGCTGGTCTACCGCTGGGAGTGTACGGTAGATCGTGAAATTCACTTTCGTTCCTATTGCCACATAAATGTTTTTGGTATCACTAAGGATTACAACGGTGTCTCCTGAAGGCGCTATAGAATATAAAGAGACACAAGAACCAAGAAAAGCGTAGAACAAGTGAAGAAGATATAACACAGCGTTAAAGGGATGGTACAATATTGGTGGAGATGAAAATTGGGCTTTTAACTTTTTGCGAGAAACCAAGAAAACACTTATGATATGGTACAGAGCATACCATTTTAAGAGGAATTCAAAGTTTATTTGATGAAAATCGGGGTTAGAATGACTGAAACATCCAAAAACAAAGTAAAACAAAGCGATCGTAATAAAGTGTGGGTCCCACACAAAGATCGCTCTTTTTTGGATATCTCAGCCATATCAAAACCAATTTTCATCAAATCAACGTTGAATTCCTCACAGAATTACATGCTCTTTCATATTTCATAAGAGTTTTCTCATTATCTCACACACAAAAAAAAAAAATGTTAGAAACCTGATATTAGGTCTCAACCAAAACTATATGATCCCCTTAAACCTGTTTATCATATGCAATTAACTAAATGACGTTGTTGTTTTGCTTGGTTTTGTGGGGGCGGTGCATGCCTCAGATATCTCCTTCCGTCGCCTCTGAAAATGATCAGTATAGGGACAAATAAGAAATTTATATTTTTTTTTCGTAAGATCCAATAGAAATGCATTTATTCATTATCATTATTAGCATCAATTGTTACTATTGTCATCATTACCAAAGTATTAATAGTAATGATGATTATAATGATGATAATCATCATTACCACTGTCATCATCATCTTTTTTGATATTGTTATTACTATTATTATCATGAGGATGATAATTATTATTATCACGGCTTTATTTCCCCCGGATACCCTCATTAAAGTCTGCAGCTCCTGTTCTTTCACAGAGGCAGGCATGCAAGTGATAAAAGAAATAAAGGCCATCGCAACTCATAATAATATCCATTCATAGTTGAAAAACAAAACATAATATCTACACAAGCTATCATTTACTGACATGCATTCAATCTGAAAATCAAGTTGAATCATGTGAGTAAATGTACTATTTTACAGGAAATACTAGGTATGAGATGCCCCCCCCCCACATATTATTAAACGAACTCACACGTCTACGTACGCAATGCTTTCAGACATCAACCCCAAAATCTAACCCTATTATGCCAGTGTACACGTACGCACGCACACAGCTGTACGATAAATGACTCACGCACAAGCACACACACACACACACACACACACTCCCAACCTCACTCACACGTCTACCCATATTTAATTATACACTTCATAACGCAGAGCGAGCTCACACATACAATGACAATGTAGCAGTATCGGATATACATATCACTCTTCATACAATATCTCTATTTACTTGTTCATACCAAAGAAATTGATATTTATTAGCTTGCATTCGTAGTAGCTATTGGACAATTATTACTTCACCCTTTCCCATAATAGTTGAAGGGGAAAAGGGGGAAAGCGTAATGTTAGCTTTAAATTAGGCGATCGTAAACGTCGATTAACTGTCAACAGTTCAATCTGCTGTATTTTGATAATCTCCTATTCTGATATCAGTGGTTAAGATCGCAAGTGCTACTTCAGACATTGCACCAAAACTGGGACCCGTTCGTATGAAGGAACTATAAACACCCCTGGTTAGTCTTGAATGATTAGACAGCTTTTACTGAATAATCATCTGATTATTCATGTTCTGTCATGTCCTATCATGTTTCAGAATTATGTTGTGTTACACTCTAAGAAAAAAAGGTTCTCAAATGGTTCTCGTCGGCTCCAAAATGGTTCTCATCAGATGGTTCTCGCAAAATGGTTCCGATGAGCACCTATAAATGGTTCCCAATCGAAATGGTTCCGTTCGTCACCATTTGCTAGTATGTGACCCAGTCCCCGAGTGTTATTTGTTGTACTCCTGCAGGCCAAACAATATCTCTAGGTCCACTTTCATTTTTCCTTGCTGTATATTAATGAATGCCAGATGTAAGAATCACCAAAACTGTGGTATTGGTACGAAAATATTGTATGTGTTTCTACTGCTGTGATAATAAAAAGTACATATTGTTTTTATCGTAGACTAATGACTTCTCTTGGCTGCGTGCCAACTGACAGCTGCTGCCACCATCCAATTTTAGCGCTCGATCAGATATGCGTACGCGTAAACGTACACATACTAGTACTGCACTGAAGGACTATGTAACAGCGGCGGCACGCGCCGCGGCTATGTGTAGCCCTGTGCTGCCTGCCTGCGCCTGCGCCTATGCAATTCAAACCTACCACCGCATAGCGGCAGAGTGTGAATGCAATACCCATGCATGCAGCATAGCAGCAGACGGCTAGTATAGTGTAGACACTTTTACACATAACTCTACACATAAACACATCACACCCATAACGAACGGCACCCGATAACGTTAGACATTAATTTTGACAAAGTGGACTGGAAACGTATCACTGTCAATTCCATTTTCGCCATGGCAGTCATCACAATTTAGGAGAAGAGGTAAGATTTTTAGTTTTAATGTGGTTTTATCTCATTTTTAGATGACATTCGTTGGTACAAAATCAAGTTAGAATATTACGTGTTAGATTCATCACTCAGACTCAGTTTTCGTTTTCAGTCAGTGATTAACCTTTAACGGTTAGCTAAATCCTAATGTTAGATCTAATTTGATCGAAGCTGCTATCTTGTGTAATGTTTACCAGGTACAGTAGATCCAGATCTAACAATAACATGTTAGGCCTGACACTTTACAATTAGAAATTTGGCATAGCAATGGCTCATGGGCTAGCCCGAACAGACGCCGTGCGGGGCCGGAGCATGGCTGTCACGTTTTTACAGCGACTGGGCCGGACTAAGTTACTTAGCTAGGTATGCATGTAACGTTTAGACATTTCTATGCCTATTAAAAATAGAGTCTATTAACTCCGAAACATAGCCCAAACGCCGAACGCAAAGATAACTGTGTACAAGGAGCGCCCCGGGGTAAGGTCTGTTACCGTCTACATGCAAGGAAATTTGTTCTGTAACTATAATATAAGTTATAACTGTCAGTGTTAACGTCAGAGCCAATGGAGGTCTGTCTACAGCCCAGTAGGCCTAACTGTTAGGTCAATTCTCTTCAGTGTGTTTTCAGGCTTGTTCTAAGTGAGGAGTCGCGTCATGTAATGCCATGTTCTGTTTATCAAATTATAGCAATGACATTGTTTTATTAAAGCGGTGTAGGTCTATTGTATCTTTCAATTCATATATCAGGGAAGTGGACACACCAACATGCACAGAAACCAGGGAACAAGTAACTCTGGCCGGGACGATGAAGCAGTACGTACGTGTTTGGGTCGCTGGTGCGGTTAGGGAAAAAGGTAGACTCTACATTGATCAGAGAGACAGCCCGTGACAGACCGTTGACAACATTGGCCAGAACCGTATAGGCTTAACACTAGCCAAGAATGAGCTGGGCGGCCACAAGAATTCATCAATCAGAATAAGAGCCCGGGATAGCCCATTTGCAGCAGAACCCTGGGCTAGTCGAGAATGAGCTGTGTGGCTAAGACGATACATCGACCAGAATGACAGCCTGTGATAGCCCGTTGACAGCATCAAACAGAACCGATGGGCTAGTCAAGAATGAGCTGGGTGACCAAAAGAATACATCGATCAGAATGACAATTTTAGCCCGATAGCCCGTTGACAGCATCGACCAGAAACCTACGCTAGCCAAGAATGAGCTGAGTCAAAGAAAAAACACTGATGCTGCCAGAGAAAACCTTTGAGAAATATGTAGATAGGGTAGGTAAGTCCGTTTGCATTGACTTATAGGCCCGCATTCACGAAGGTGGTCTAAATTTAAACCATGGTTTATTTATATTTCTTCTGCGTAGATATGATTGACAGATTGCATACGTTAACAGGCATCCAGTAAAAAAAAAAACAAAAAAACGTGCATTGATGCGCGCATGTATTGGTACGCCTTTTTAACGCTTATTTTAGACCATGGTCTAAATTTGTACCATGGTCTAAGTTTAAACCACCTTCGTGAATTCGGGCCATAGTGTATTTTATAGCTGCTCTTTCAGAATCTGCCGTTAACCATAATATATTCATGTCAGGCGACTTTTTGTTGGTTTGTGTGATGGAGGGTCACATATGTTTTGTTATGATCCCAATACAGTATTTGCAACTTACAATGTACCAGAGATAATGTTTCACTATAATTTGCATTTAACATCTTTGAATCAACTGTATTGGGGGGGGGGGGGGGGTGACGTAATGAGATCAGACCAGATGCCAATCTGAGAAGTGGAGTCATTCATAGTTCTAAACTTTAAAAGCACAAACGGAAAATGCTCTTTATACTTCTCCAGTCATTGTGTGGTCGATTTCTGCTCACTTTTAAAGTTTGCACCTAGACTGGCAAAACTTATTGCATTTATACCCACGCAGGAATTACGTATTGTGTAGAGAATTGAAGATTATGTAATTTATTTCAAAGCACTGATGCACCTCTTGTCACCAGTTTATATTGCTTTTGCAGAAATACAAAATGTACATGTACGTGGTGGTGGTGTTTAAAAGACTGTTGGCAAATTTGGTGAACAAAATGACAAAAATGCTAATAACATATTATTGTCATAGCCAGGTTATAGGACAGCAAATTCAAACCTCAGCTTTAGGCCTGCATTATAGTATACTCTAATGAATTTGTTGCTCTGCTTTAAAAAAAAGTGTAAATGAAGAGTTTGTTCGCAAAAACCGATAAGTCCATATGTGCCAAATGGAGATATTTGCGATTAAAGGTCAAGAACAATAAAGAGAACAATAAGAAAATTGTTGCTTCTTTTGACCATAACTTCAAAAATGTACCTTTATATGTAGTAACCAATATATATATATAATTTAAAAGGTATTGTTTTGTACTTTATGACAGAGACCGTACTTCAAAATCTTCAAAAATGGACTTATCGGTTTTTGCTATCAAACTCTTCAAATTTTCATCGATTCCCAATGTTATGTATTTTAGATCATGGTTGAGGAATTTTGTTCATTCATGCCTGTGAAACTGTGTGGGTGTGGTATCCTAGCTCTTTTCCCCTTGGGATTCTTATTATCCTTCTCATCATAAAACAATGTGTTCTTTTCTTTTCTTTTTTGTGTGTGTGTTTTCGTAGGACATGCTGTAAATTGTCAGAAGTCATGATTAACCTGAATTGATACTCTTCTTGTATTTGCAGTTGTATAGATGTGTCTATGGTGCTTTCAAATTGCAGAACAACAACAAAAAAGGTCACTCGTATACAAACAAAGATATGTTAATTCAAGTACTGGACGTTGTGAGTGTGAAGTGAAGTGAAGTGAAGAAGTGTAAAGCTTATCCTACCCCAAGTATCATTCCAGCAATATAATGTGTGTTTTCTATGACAATACCAAAGGTCCTGTTTAATGGAATTGTTTTCCTGCCCTTTGTAGTTGCTTTTAGGACAAATGCGTTAAAAGAAAAAAAAAACAACAACACCGAACAAACTAGCAAATATGTGGAAAAAGTTCCTCATACTGCTTAAGCAGGTAATGTACTTGACTTCTGCCTATCTTAAGACTTACACAGTTATACTGTATCTCATCCATGCAGGAATTATTTCACAGAGAAATAGAAATTTTGTTATGTACATGTATTTCAAAAGCCTGATGCATCTCTTGCTATTTCATATCATCTGTACAGAGATGTGTGATGGTGTTTCAAGAACTGCTCGGTACACAAATGACAAATATTGTGGAAAAAAGATAGTGAACAAATAAAAATATGTTGTTAAGAATATTTGACAGATTATAACATGACAAATACAAACCTCACCTTTAGATTGTAAAAGTGAAGGTGAATAAATACATTTCTGCGAATTTGTGAAAGCAAATTTCTATGGTTTTCAGTTATTGAGTAATGTTTCATGAAAAAATATTGTTGAATGTCATGTACATGTATTCATGCTTGTGAAACTGTGTGTGCATGGGTGTGTTATCCTTGCTCTTTTTTTCCAGTGTCAATGATAATGTATGATATGCTGATGTATTGCTCATATACATGTTTTGAACGTATGTTTGACTGATGAGATGAAATTCAGATGAATTCATTTCATTTCAAATGAGTTTGTGATGCACATTTTCAATGCAGATAGGTAATGTACCTTTAAGAATGGTGCCAGTGAAGCACTTTACCAGCACTGCATGTGAAACACACCAAAAATACACAGACATCAATTCACATACTACATTCTAAGGAAAAAAAAAGGTTCTTTTGAGCACCATTAAATGGTTCTCAGCACTGTCACAATAGCGACACCTTTTTTGGAGCCTGTGAGAACCTTTTTTAAATGGTGCCTGTCAGCACCTTTTAACATTGGTGCCCATTAGAACCTTTTCCAACGAAATGGTTCCCATGAGCACCTTTTGAAAAGAGTCAAAAAGGTGCCCATCTTTAGTCAAAAAAGTGCCCATGGGCACCTTTTAAATGGTACTCACGAGCACCATTTCATCGGGAAAAAGGTTCTAATGGGCACCTTTTGCAAAAGGTGCCGACAAGCACCATTTAGAAAAGGTTCTCACGAGCACCTAAAAGGGTGTCGCTATTGTGACAGTGCTGAGAACCATTTAATGGTGCTCAAAAGAACCTTTTTTTCTAAGAGTGTAGATACCTGCGGGTTTCTTCCGTCTAGGTTGACAAGAGACGAGTTCACGAAATGGCGGGCGATTCATGCGCGTTACAACGGGTTCATATTCAATCTCACTTCCGTCTGCGCAGATTACAGGTTGGCATGAGGCAGAATCCGCAAAGAGATACCGCACACCCACTGTGAGTCCATTATGTGTAGTTCATGGAAGGTTGAATGTAACCAGACAGTAAAATACACAGATCATAATGATACGTCACGGCTCTTTCGTGTTATCGAATCAAGCTTTAAGATGAAATTGAACTTGCTGCAAAACTCTTGCCGTGCTTTTTTATGGTATGAACGTAATGTACCATTTCCTTGTAACAAGTAAATAATAATACTAGCTGTCAGTGTCTCCACACGTAACCATCATTAACACCAATTTATGTGGGTACATGAGTTAGATAATTAGCACAGACAAGTCGAGCCAAGAAATATGGGGAAAATAAAAAAAAAATAATCAGTGGAAATATGCAGGGGCGTCACCAGCTTTTTTTCAAGGGGGGTGCGTTTTGACACTAAATGTAACGAGATTTTTGGGACAGACATTTGGAATATAGGAAGCTCTCAATCTCTAGACTTTTGCTGTTTTTTGAGGGAAACCAAGCGGGGAAAGGGCACCGGCGTAGCTAGGATTTCATCTTGGGGGGGGGGGGGGGGGGCGAGGGTGTGGAAATACTTGTTGTCCTCCCCCTCCCCCCGCTCCTCCCACGGTGAGAACTTTTTGCATTTTGATGTTGTAAATGGAACAATTTGATGCAGGCTTTTTGCGTGTTTTATCGACTTGAAACAGTGCCACTTGTTTAAGGTATCAGTACATTTTGAAGTAAATTGTTATTGAACAATAGCAGTTTTGCCTATAAATGGTATAATTTAGATAAACTTCTAGTAATAATTCTTACACTGATGTCATGAACGCGACCGAGCCCGAGCAAGCGGAACGAGCAAGAGGGAGGTTGTGGGAGGGGTTTGTCCCCCTATAAATGGAATATGGAATGACGGTGTGAAACGACAAATTACTGGCAGCAATATCAGGAGAATGGCAAAACGAGCTTGAAAATTTTGACATTTAACAGTACAAAAACTGCCGTTTGTAGCCATATTTTTTTGTTTTGGAAATTAAAGGGGGGCGCACTGGGCGCAACTGCTGGCAATTACTGGCAGCAACATCAGGTAAATGGCATAACAATTTAAAATGAGAGCGAGCGAAGAGAGCGAGCTTGAAAATTTTGACATTTCACAGTCCCAAAACTGCCATTTGGAGCCATATTTTTTCGCTTTGGAAATAAGGGGGGGGGGGCGCACCGGGCGCAACTACCGGCAATTACTGGCAGCAACATCAGGAGAATTGCATAACAATTAAATGCGAGCGAGCGGAGCGAGCGAGCTTGAAAATTTTGACATTTTACATTAAAAAAAACTGCGTTTGTAGCTATGTTTTTTCGCTTTGGAATTTATGGGGGGGGGGCGCAACTGCTGGCAATTACTGGCAGCAACATCAGGTAAATGGCATAACAATTAAATGCGAGGGAGCGAAGAGAGCGAACTTGAAAATTTTACATTTTACAGTCCAAAAACTGCCGTTCTTAGCCATATTTTCTCGCTTTGGAAATTAAGGGGGGGGGGGGGCGCACCGGCCGCAACTGCTGACAATTACTGGCAGTAACATCAAAAGAATTGCATAAAGATTAAATGCGAGCGAGCTTGAAAATTTTGACGTTTTACAGTCCAAAAACTACCGTTTGAAGCTATTATAAGCCCTATATCTTTTTTACTTTCGAAATTAAGGGGGCGCACCGGGCGCAACTGCTGACAATTACTGGCAGCAATATCATGAGAATTTAAATGCGAGCGAGCGGAGCGAGCGAGCTTGAAAATTGTGACATTTTACAGTCCCCAAACTGCCGTTTATAGCTATATTTTTTCTCTTTGGAAATTAAGGGGGGCGCACCGGGCGCAACTGCCGGCAATTACTGCAGCAACTTCAGGAGAATGGCATTACGACTATTAAAATGCGAGCGAGCGGAGCGAGCGACCTTGAAAGTTTTGACATTTTACAGTCCAAAAACTGCCGTTTGAAGCTCTATTTTTTCGGTTTGGAAATTAAGAGGGGGGGGGGGACGCCCGGTGCGCCCCTTCCCCTGGATCCGCCATTGGTAGTCAAGGGTGTCGGTTTATGTTCATGACTGGGGGAGGTATGACCAGCGAGGTGGTGTCGAGGTGACCAAGCGGGGGAAGGATGTCCAAAATCTGCACTTTAGAGCGTCCCCTATTTGTGCGTGTTTGTTTGTGTGTGTGTGTATTATATACATGGAAAAGTTAGGAATTAGCCCAGGTCAAGTCTTTTTATTGGCAATGCGAGACATTTTTATATAGACTAGAATGTAAAGCAACACTGCAAAATCAATGATCTAGCTTTGATATAACGAAGCGTAAAAAGGTACAAAGGTGTACATTCTACATCACATTGCGCAACATTGTAGCGACTCTTTGCCGTTCGGATGTTCTGAGTACACAGCGCACATCCTGCTTATGTGCAGAATGCCAACCAGAGTCATGCTGAATCACAATCTTTTGTCGGGTCCGGGCTTTTTGAACAATGTTTCACACTATATACCTATTTAATTATGGTTAAAAGAAATCATAGAAAAATATCTTATTTCTTGATCAGCCTTTCATTCAAAAGCAGTTTACTAACCCTTGAATTACTATTTTGGTGAGTTTTTTTTTTTTTTTTTTTTTTTTTTTTTTTTTTTTTTTTTACCAACGGATGGGGGGGGGGCGCACCCCCCCCACCCCCGTAGTTACGCCTCTGCTATTGGGTGAAATAATTGGACAGATTTTTAACAAAAAAAAAATGCAAGAAAATCTTTTCATCGCGGGAATTATGATTAAGTGGGGTGGGGCAAATGGTGCGCTTGCCTTCCATTATTTTTGTGGAGGCAACATTTTTGTTTTCTTTCAAAAGCAAAAAAATCTCATGTCGGGAATTATTAATTATGGGGGGCAAAATTAAAATATGCTTGCCCCTTCGATATTTTTATGGGGGTAACTTTTTGTTTTTCTGTCGAAAAAAATGATATTTTAATGAGGCTATAACAAGGCTCGCTCTTGGGCTGGCAATATGGATTGGTCAGAAGTAACGTACATAGACCCTACATATTTGTAAGTAGCACACGTACATGCAAACGTGTACGTGCTCCGTATCGTACGGATGTACAGTACGGTCGATAAATAGTAAACACTGTATAGAATACTAGTAGATATGTATAAAATCAGTGCTGCCAGAACCAGGGGTGTGAATTGTTTTTGGCCACTTTTTTTTTTTGTGTGTGTGTGTGTGTTCCTGGTGCAAAATATAGAAAAAAAATAGAAAAGAATAATTATTTAGCGTCCGGCGTTAAGGTCGCTCGCAGACTGATTTTTTTTTTTTTTTTTTTTTTTTTTTTTTAGGATCTGAAGGGGGGTGCGTTCGCACCCAACGCACCCCCCCCCCCCTGGTGACGCCCATGATGTGTTATTGCCCAGTAAGTATTCTCGTCATTATAATCAGTAGATAGTTAGTCCCACAATACTCCCATGTCCTCAAACAATAATATGGTGGCAGTTCTTTCTCTAAGCCATTCATGCATTAGTATACAAATGACGCACAGGTCTGAGTGCGCCAGTCGGAATTGTGTGCATAAGGTAACTACGGAATGCCGAGTGGGTTTAGGCTAAATTTCAATAGTTACTGCATGCACACTATATTCCGACTGACGCACAAAAAGACATGTGCGTCATCTGTTTTATAGAATGGGTAACTTTCTTGCCAAACCCCCCCCCCCTTTTTTTTCTATCGTGTTACCCGATGACAAATTTACTGGATGCATTTCCTTTTGGCTTGCCGTAGACGAGAAGCCAAAAACCATATACCAGTTCTTACTGGACGCATGGCCAACCATGCATCAGTAAAAACTGACGTATGGTCCAGTAAAAACTGATGTATGGTTGTTTTAGCCAATAGGCGTCTCGTACTGAGTGCGCGAACGCTTGCTTAATGCGCGAACCCTTGTTATAATAATAATTTCATATTATTTCTTATCTAAGGTTATACAAATTGATTTTTAATATACATATTTTTCCCTCTATGTGTAAATATGTTTTATACTTCAGTGTAAATATGTTTCATCATATTATTGTGTAAATAAGTTTCAAACTGGATTAAGTGTAAATATGAAGAGTTTGTTTGCAAAAACCGATAAGTCCATATTTGTCAAATGGAGATATTTGCGATTAAAGGTCAAGAAAAATAAAGAGAATAATAAGAAAATTTTTCTTCTTTTGACCATAACTTAAAAAATATACCTTTATATGTAGAGACCAATATATCATTTAAAAGGTATTATTTTGTACTTTATGACAGAGACCGTACTTCAAAATCTTCAAAAATGGACTTATCGGTTTTTGGAAACAAACTCTTCATATGTTTCATGTTAATGTGTTGAAATTGCGTTCTCCAATACCCTAATGGGGTGACATGAGAATAAATTACTGTCATTACTGTTACAAGTGCGCGTACTCTTGCTACAAGTGCGCGTAACATGTTTACCACTGTGACTCATCGTGCGGCCAGTATAAATAAACACATAGCTCTCAACCAATGAGATCGCAGGATTCTCGGTACCCATCCTGTAAAATTCATTGGTGGATGTCTTTTGGCGTTACACAAAGGTCTTGCGTATCTACCAAATGGAAATATATCAACACAACTATGTACTGAATTTGAATTTCCTATTTGATGCCCTGGCCTATATGTTGCCAGATGAAGAGGGGACGTGTTCATTGAGAATTAAAACATAACAAATGGACTGTGGTGAGGTAACGGAAACAAACTCACCTATAATGCTGATAATCCCGAGAAAAATTGTTGCTCTCATGGTGGGACTGTACGATTCGAAGGCACACTATTTGAATTCAAACACATCAATATTGTAAGAAATATTCTGTTTTATTTTTCACCGCACTGAACTATGGTAAATAGTGTAAACAATGGAAAATGCAATATTTACATAGAATCCAACACAATTTGCAGTTTTGAATACCCATCTTATTTTATGAATAAATATGATGGCAGGATATTTGTGCCCGTGCATCACAAAACCAACAAAAAGTGGCACCCCTTGATTTTACATGAGGACTCAAAAAAAAAAGAGAAAAAAAAAGAGGTGAAACGGGTCAACCAGGTCAATCTCGATTTTTTTCATAATTTTTGCAAGAGCTATTCTTTTACCTTGTGTCCCCCAAAAGATTACAATGGTACCCTCCACAATGATAGCTTAAAGAATAATGAATCAATCCGAATACAATTCCAGGGTATAAAACTTTAACTCATTGCCAACATCTTACAGAAAATCCTATTTGACTTGCTTCAATGGTCAAAGAGAAATGAGGAATTTTGTAGAGGATGTCACTACTCTCTTCCTCCTAGTTCTGTCTATTGTATTCACACACAAGATCATCGAAGTGCTAAACTTTAGAAGAATCAGACTCATGACATGCTTTACAGCAATCCAACTTTCCTGCAAACTAGAGCTAAGATGTTATATTTGAAAGGGGATGGCTAGTAACTGATCAGTGGGAATCAGTGGGAATGCTGGGGGATAATTGTTACAGTTCTTGTGGGATTTATTCAAGAGTATATTATACATCTTTTGTTGTGTGAAAATTAATTGCTTCAGAACGGTGCCATATTCAAGTAATGTGCAGTTTAATGCCCCGTCACTGTACAGGCATGCTAGCCTGAAAACATTAAACTGCACATTACTTGAATATGAGAACATTCTGAAGCAAATAATTTTCACACAACAATAGATATATAATGTACTCTTAAATGAATCCCACAAGAAATGAAACAATCATCCCCCAGCATTCCCATTGATTCCCACTGACCAGTTACTAGCCACTGATCCCCTTTAAGGACCCTGCAGTAGCATTTTAATAGGCAGTTTAATCATATTGGGTGTTATCAATGAGAAAATCTGATTGTACAATGTATTTCTTTCTTTTTTTTGCAACATACGGTATGTCCAACAAAAAAAAAAAGACTACGACCAGATTTTCGCATTGATAACACCAAATATGAGTAAACTGTCTATATGCTACTCCAGGGTCTTAACAGGCGCGGTGGAGCACCCCAATTATCTCGCAGAAATCCATGGCGGCAGCCGAGCCTCATTTGCATAAAGTAAACAACATGTACTCGCGTAGTTGAGAAAAAGTAAACAACTTCTCAAGCTAATAACAATTTAAGGAAACCTATTTTCGAATTAAAATTGAGTTAGTTTGAATTTGAAAACATGTCCAAATATGCACATATAACATATTAAAGGATTTGACAATGATAAAATGTGAAATTTTAGCGAAAACCTGGCGAGCAAAATTGCCAAAAATATGCCTCGAAAATCATCCTAAAATTCACGAAGTGTGATTGCGGAACCAAAGCGCCATTCGAACAAAGTACACCAAAATTTATTTATCTGCTTGCATTTTAAATGTCATACCGTAATATTCCCGGCCATGGTTGTGTCGAAAAAAAAAAACAGAAGGTGATGTCAAAAATGACACGAGCGCAAAGCGTACAGGTCGGTCCCATGTATATATAATCGCGTGACTGTAGCGTTGCATGTCACTAGCACACACAACGCTTTGCTGCATGCAGCGTGCGCGGCAGCAGCTCAGCAGTCACCGCCGTGCGACACTCAGCAAAATTGACTGCGTCACATGCAAACCAACAATGAGCACGAAATCCTGAATCTCACGTACTGTACCACGCATGCCCAATATTACGGGAAAAGAAATGACGTCATTTTCAATTGTTTCGCTGACTACAATTTTCTATTCCAAACCCTGTAGAAACAAGTTGATTTCTCAAAAAGTACAGGTGGAACCAAGCGAAAACTTTCACCACATATGGATTGAGGCCTGATAAACTTATGTTGCCAATTTCGGACACATTGGAGCCCGGCCATAGTCCAGTCGGAAAAAAACAGAGAGCATGTTTTGCGAGAGGTGATTTTCAAAACGCTTTAATATCTCAAGTTCTAGTGCAGCAAATTTCATAATTTTTTCATCAAAAGAAAGGTTTTTAAAAACTTAGATAGTGTGGGAAGTTTGAGTTTACTAGCGGCACGCATAGCGGCACAAGGAGAAGGTAAAGATTTGACTTTTTCATGCACACAGTTTCGGGCAGCCGTGGATGCCCGTTGGAAATTCAAATAGAACGGGGCGATAATGAGATGCAAATTGGGGTGCTCCACCGCGCCTGTTAAAATATAACATCTTAGCTCTATTTTGCAGAAAACCCTATCCGATTTGGTTAAGCGGTCACAGAGAAGTGTGGATTGATGTAAAGCACGTCATGAGTCTGATTCTTCCAAGTTTTGCACTTCCATGATATTGTGTGTGAATGTAATAGACAGAATTTGGAGGGAAGAGATTCCTGACATCCTCTACAAAATTACTCATTTCTCTTTGACCATTGAAGCAAATCGAATGGGATTTTCTGTAAGATGTTGGCAATGAGTTATAGTTTCATACCCTGAAATTGTATTTGGATTGATTCACTATTCTTAAAGCTATCATTGTGGAGGGTACCGTTGTAATTTTTTTGGGGACATACGGTACATTACTCGTCAGTTCTGACTCATTAAATGAATGAGAAAGTGTGTTTTCAGCAGGTTTTCGACGACCCTGTTTTTGCAGGGTAGTTTGATCAGGTATGTCTTAGAGATCCCGTTTTATTTCTTGTAAATTCTTTACACACCCTTCACGTTTAATTCTAATGACTTTTAAAAGGATATTGCTGTCACCTTGAAAGTTGGCATTAATCATGAACAGAATGTATTGATAAAGCATGCTCAATTTCAGATTGATTTGATAATCCCTTCATTGTTGATGCGACGACAGTTTACATCTTGTTTTGTATCCAGTTCATCGCACAGCCAGCACGGTTTGGGAAGATTATGTGCTTGAATAGACCCTGTACTTCAGAGCCTCTTTTCTCACTTTACACTTTTCTAGAGTTTGTGCTTTCTTTCCAATATTTAGATTCCATTTGAATTGAGTTATACATCAATTTAAATCTTAGAGTCTGCTCTTTCATAATCTGTCCATAACTAAAAAAAGGGTCACATTTGTCATAAGAGAGAAACAAGGATTCTAGCTATATGTTGTACATTACTTTGTAAAGGTTTTAGAATTGTTTCTTTCTTTTTTCTTTTAGTTCTAACCGAGAGCAAAAAAAAAAAAGAAGAAAGAATGCAATAAACACAAACATATATGATCTAGATTTGTAAAGCAGGCTTGGCATTATGGCACAGCTGTTCTTCCCTGTAGGGTTGAGAAAGCATGCAGACGTTTGATATAAATAAACATGTCACATTTCAACAATTAAATCATAATGTGACACAAAATGAACGCAAAGATCAACAAATTAAAAAAGTAAACCCAACATAAAACCAAATCTCTAACTGGAGGAAGATTCCGAAATGTACATGTATTTGTCAAACTTACCCAAAGAAGCTTTCGAGAAGGGTAGAAGAGGACAAATCCACAACACGAGGAGTCAGAACTTCCGGAATCTCAAACTCAGAATTGGATTTTTAAAAGGAAATGAATTTGAGCTACTTAATATGTTAAATGATAAAATCCTGCAAAACCACCATTTGATGTTGATTTATTCATTTGTTTATTTGGCTTTTTTTATGGGGGGGGGACGAGGTAGCAAGGCGTTTAGATAATCCAAAATAATATCCAAAGCACATGACTTTATGGGGAACTGCTGGAAACACAAGATGAACAGGAATAAATCGCTTTTAACAGTCAAACATATGAATTATCATGTCAATCATAATTGGCAATGATATGATTCGTTGCAGACATTCCTATATACAGAGCAACATAGTCCATCACCGGGATTTAGAATAGTATTCTTACCTTTATAGGGCCAAGCATTCAGTCACACCAAAAATGATAATCTAAAACCATGTCAGCTGTGACGGAGAATGCCTGCAGCGGGCAAACCTACCTTCGAGCGGACAACGGTCACCGGCGATTTCTTCCCTTACTGATTTCAAAACTCAAAGCAAGTCTGTAAAGGACTCTCCGTGCTTCTGAGTTCTTGTAGAAGCGAAAAAATATTCTTTGCTATCATTGTTTACTTATGCTTGCGTGCCGTTGCACACAAGATACCTGTTGATATATTTTGCATTTACAGCCTTTCTGATAGTAGCCAGGGACTTCTCATGATGACTTCATGAGCGCGTGGTTTTGATAAAGTAAAACGTTCCTTCACTTTACAAAACTCAAAGCAAGGCTCTAAATACTTTCGGAGCTTCTGACCTCTTGTAGAAAGCCAAAAGTATTCTCTTTTATCATTGTTAAATTATGCTTGCGTGCCGTTGCAACCAAAACACGTGTTTATATACTTTGCATTCACAGCAGGCCTGATAGTAGCCAGGAATTTCTCACGAGCACTTCATAAGCGCGTGATTTTGGAGTATTAAAAACGTTCCTTCACCCTGTATCTCCGCTTTGAATGTCATTACCTCAATCCTTTTGGTGAAATACATCACACAAAAGTAATCATTATCATCGTGAGACCCCCAAATCTGGTCAGGAGCCTATGCAGGGATGCCTTGACAGAGTCGGTCGTGATTTGGCAAAAAGGTGTATGTCTGCCGTTTTACAGCGACTACAAAGCCGAGAAAAGTTTTGGCAGTTTCCTTGACCGTAGAAGCCATCTAAACTGTGCAGCGCTCAGGGATTTAATTTCAGGATTTAGTATACACTTCAGATTTCATTTCCTGATAATTTTCTTGCATCTTACTTCAAAAAATACTTCAGAATTAGCACTTTTAGCATGCTTTAGAGACATACACCTTTTTGCCAAATCACGTTTACACGGACTGCAACCCACGCTATTTTGGCAAAGAGGTGTATCTTCACATACACCGTGAGAAATCGTGCATCTAACTTGGCAAAAAGGTGTATGTATAGAGAAACACCTTTTTGGCAAATCACGTTTACAGGGACTGCCACCCACGCTAATTTGGCAAAAAGGTGTATCTTCTCATGCACCGTTAGAAATCGTGCATTTAAGCTGGCAAAAAGGTGTATGCATAGAGATACACTTTTTTTTTTTGCCAAATCACGTTTACAGGGACTGCAACCCACGATATTTTTGCAAAAAGGTGTGTCTTCTCATACACCATGAGAAATCATGCATTTAAGTTGGCAAAAAGGTGTATGTATAGAGATACACCTTTTTGCCAAATTAAACAATAACAAAATATACAAGAGATTTTGTAGGGAGAAGGGTGTATGTGAGACCATTTCTAATCAAATGTTAACTCTTGAATCGTGAACAAGAATTATTGTTCTCTGGGTGATTTAGAAAAATGCAATAAAATTATCACAAAAAATATCCGGTGTTTATTCAAAAGGTAACCCCCCCCCCCCAAAAAAAAAAAAAAAGAAAAAAAAAAGGAAAAAAAGGAAGACTATGGATGCTTAACATCTCTATTATTTGCATCACAACAAAATCGGGAAAAATTCATATGTATTAATGAAGAAGGTGATAAGCGCAATGAATCTACATACATGTATTTCACACAATGCACATGTGTTAAACTTGCAGCAAAATGCAGCCAATGTGTGAAACTTGCTTTTATGGAAGAAAAGAGAGAAGTTCATCTGTCTTTACACACTGCAAAAGATGTCTGAAGATGGGTATCACAGCTCAGAAAAATAACCAGATAACTTTAAAGAATGTACTTGCTATGGTGACACAATGTAATTCATCAATATTAGGGAACATTAATACAAGAATTCCATATTTCCTACTATAGTGGGGCAGCTTAGCAAACCTATTGTGCATTTTGTGATACAAGCACCAAATTTGGCACAAATGTACATGAACATATTGCAAACATTTTCAGATATTGGGCCACTCGGAATTCTCTCTTTTGTGTCCGCCATATTGGATTTCAAAATGGCCGCCATTTGAAATCTACAGTTGCGACTATCTCTGAGTCTAATGGTGCTATTGACTCGATTCTGGTGTCTAAATGTATGTTATGGGGGCAAGGAATCCAATGGTAACAATCTGCATTGCGTGTTTTCACCAATGGGCCGCCATATTGGATTTCAAAATGGCTACCATTTGAAATCTACATTTGCAATTATCTCTGGGGCTAATGCTGCTATTGACTCGATTCTGGTGTCTAAATGTATGTTTTTGGGGGCAAGGAATCCAATGGTAACAATCTACATTGCGTATTTTCACCAATGGGCCGCCATATTGGATTTCAAAATGGCCGTCATTTGAAATCTACAGTTGCGATTATCTCTTGGTCTAATGCTGCCATTGACTCGATTCTGATGTCTAAATATATGTTTTAGGGGGCAAGGAATCCAATGGTAACAATCTGCATTGCGTACTTTCACCAATGGGCCGCCATATTGGATTTCAAAATGGCCGTCATTTGAAATCTACATATGCGATTATCTCTGGGTCTATGCTGCTATTGACTCGATTCTGGTGGCTAAATGTATGTTTTGGGGGGGCAAGGAATCCAATGGTAATAATCTGCACTGCGTATTTTCACCAATGGGCCACCATATTGGATTTCAAAATGACCGCCATTTAAAATCTACATTTGCAACTCTCTCTGGGTCTAATAATGCTATTGGCTCGATTCTGGTGGCTAAATGTATGTTTTGGGGGCAAGGAATCCAATGGTAACAATCTGCGTTGAGTATTTTCACCAATGGGCCGCCATATTGGATTTCAAAATGGCTGATTTGCATTTGTCGTTGTCTTAGGATCTAATGACTTGATTTTAGTGGTGGTGGTGGTAGTAGTTGTAGTGGTAGCTGTAGTGGCAGTGATGATAACAGAAATGTTACATTGTGTCATTCCAGGTTTATTGTGATGTATGCATGCCTGTATAGACTGACAGTGCTGGGTTTTTTTGTTTTTTTTTTTTTTGTTTTTTTTTTGGGTCAAAGAGGTTCAGATTAGCTCATGCTGAGCGAACTTCACCATCAACATCACCGTACCTCACCACAACTGACTGCAGGTTGTGCCTCATATGTCAAGAAGACAAGTTGGAGACACTGACCAAACCTGACCAATCAATGAGGAAAAACACTGGTAGTGGGTACAGTTCACTCGCATAGAACTTGATCAAATTCAGTGAACTTTGAAAGCTTCCAGGATCATTTAACTTGGAAGTACTTAATGATGGTCATGGCATTGAAGCTGCGATGGTTGCACAATATCTTCAGACGTGCAGGCTCCAGTACACCAACACCAAACTACAGAGGGCACAAAAGAGAGCACTCAAGAAAGAAGGGCAGAGCAATGAGGAACAATCTTTATGCAAACGCACCAGGGCACATTCATGTTCATCGAGTACAGAGAAGGTCCCAGAAGCTTGTTGTTGTTGTTTTTTGTCAAAGCATGTGGAAAGCTGCAACATTCTAAATGGACAGACGGGTACGTGCCTGTGCAACCCTTCTTGGTGATACAGAACTGCTTAGCCGTCTCAGTGGTGGGGACAACCTAGCGTTGGACGCCCAGTATCACCCACAGTGCCTGATAGGATTTTACAACTGCACAAGAAAGGTCCAGTCAACAGGGCTACAGGACTCAGACCAAGAGCGAGCAATGTCGGCAGTTGTCTTCGCTGAACTCGTCCCCTACATTGAAGAAACCAGACAAGATGAGGAGACGGCACCAGTATTCAGATTGGCCGATCTTTTCCACCTCTGTCAGTCCAGAATGGATTAGCTTGGAGTGCAGCTCGACACGAGAGTCCACTCCACACGACTGAAACCGAGACTGCTATCTCAGTTTCCTGACATGCTGGCGCACACCAAGGGGAGAGACATCCTGATGGCATTTGAAGATCTCGGTGCTGCTCTTGACAAAGCCTGTGAGCTAGTCAGTGATAGTGATGCAGTCCATCTTGCCCGTGCTGCTCACAATGCTCGCAATCACATGTTTGGAGAAGCCAAGCCCTTCACAGGATTCCCTGAAGGATGTCAAGAAGAATCTGTGCCACCGTTGCTGCTTGCCCTAGTCAGCATGATCCTAGAGGGACCCAGCATCAAGGACCAGACCGCAGACACTAACCCTGCAGCACTTACCGCAGCCCAGATACTGAAGTTCAACAGCATCAAACACAGGTGAACACGTGGCACCACATCATCCACCTGTGTCAAGCACAGTCTTGCACAGGAGACCCCATGCACTTCCAACATACATAGGGATGATATTGCATGCTCATACATGCAAGAAGGAATTGGTCGACAAACTGTCACACGTTGGCCTGAGCATCTCTCTCTCGTCATCTTGGGCTGCATTTCATGCCAGCCAACAGCCACCAGATGCTCGAGTCATCTGCCCCATGTCCCTGCTTCCACTCTTCCTGGAAAGTGCCCACATTGTGGCCATGATCCTGCATTCAATGGATGTTGTGACAAATGCTGTAGAACACCTGAATCCTGGACAGACACCAGTGGTCACCTTTGATCAGCTACTGTTTGCTTTGGCCAAGCAGATACTGTGGAAGTGGCCAGAGAGTTATGGTGAAGACCACATAGTGGTGATGTTTGGTGGTCTTCACATAGAGATGGCGGCACTGAAAACAATGGGGGACTGACATGCAAGGGAGTGATTAGGTGCAAGCACTTGTGCAAACTGAGATTGCGATCGTGACAGCAGGGAGCAGACTCATTCCTGCGAGCATTTCATGTCTTGCGCACAAGAAGAGCACTTCAATTGACTGCAGCAGCACTGTATATCCTGCAACATCATGCCTACAATCACTACTGTCTAGGAGAAACCAGGGACACAGAGGACCTTCCTGCGTTTGAAGATTGGTGTCGCCAGAGAGGAGACATTATCCCCCAGTTTCGCTACTGGGCAACTGTACTGGAATTAGAACTGTTGGTTCTAGCGTATGTGCGTTCTCTCAGGCAGGGATCATTGATGATGTACCTCGATGCTCTGACAGAGCTGGTCCCACCTATGCTAGGTGGATACCAGTGCACCTAAAGGACATGGCCAAACTCACTACCAAACACCCAGACGTAGCCAGGAAATTCATTGAAGGCCACTTCACAGTTCAGAAAACACAGAAACTCTTCAATCCCGATTGACCAGGCACATGAGCAGAATAATGCCTGCATCAAAGGAGACGGTGGCGTAGTTGGGCTCACTGAAACCCTCTATAGTGCCCTTCGTCGTTGGATGGTTGCGGGACCGGAGATTGCTAGGGTGATCGAAGAATTCCAGGATGGGAACCAATATTGTAGACCGCAAACAGCAGACACACAAGACAAACAAGTTTCTGGGACCGTCTCTGTACTCGATGAACGTGAATGTGCCCCGGTGCGTTTCGATAAAGATTGTTCCTCATCGCTCTGCCCTTCTTTTTTGAATGCTCTCTTTTGTGCCCTCTGTAGTTTGGTGTTGTTGTACTGCATCCTGCACGTCTGGTGGTATTGTACATCGTGTGCAACCATCGCAGCTTCAATGCCATGACCATCATCGAGTCTCTCCATGTGAAATGATCCCGGAAGCTCTCAAAGTTCACTGAATTTGATCAACCTCTCTGCGAATGAACTGTACCCACTTCCAATGTCTTTCCTCTTTGATTGGTCAGGTTTGGTCAGTGTCTCCATCTTGTCTTTTTGACATTTATATGAGGCACAACCTGCAGTCAGTTGTGGTGAGGTGCAGTGATGTTGATGGTGAAGTTGGCTCAGCATGAGCTAGTGTGATCCTCTTGGACATGGTGGAACTGTCTTGAACAAAAAACAGCACCGTCAGTCTACAGGCATGCATGCATCACGATGAACCTGGAATGACACAATGTAACATTTCTGGCATCATCACTGCCACTACAGCTACCACTACAACTACAACTACTACCACCACCACCAGGATCAAGTCATTAGATCCAAAGATAGCGACAAATGTAGATCGAAAGGCGGCCATGTAATGTAAAGCAGCCATTTTGAAATCCAATATGGCGGCCCATTTGGCGAAAATACGCAATGTAGATTGTTACCATTGGATTCCTTGCCCCACAAAACATACATTTCGACACCAGAATCGAGTCAATAGCAGCATTAGACCCAGAGATAATTGCAAATGTAGATGTCAAATGGCGGCCATTTTGAAATCCAATATGGCGGCCCATTTGTGAAAAGACGCAATGAAGATTGTTACCATTGGATTCCTTGCCCCCTAAAACATATATTTAGACATCAGAATCGAGTCAATGGCAGCATTAGACCAAGAGATAATCGCAACTGTAGATTTCAAATGGCGGCCATTTTGAAATCCAATATGGCGGCCCATTTGTGAAAAGACGCAATGAAGATTGTTACCATTGGATTCCTTGCCTCCCAAAACATACATTTAGACACCAGAATCGAGTCAATAGCAGCATTAGACCCAGAGATAATCGCAAATGTAGATTTCAAATGGCGGCCATTTTGAAATCCAATATGGCGGACATAAAGACAGAATTCCGAGTGGCCCAATATCTAAAAATGTTTGCAACATGTTAATGTACATGTGTGCCAAATTTGGTGCTTGTATCACAAAATGCACAATTCCTTTGAATTTTCGAGCTAAACCGCCCCACTACTAGAATATATACCACATCTTCTCATTTTATAAAACATGCCTGTCATCATTTACATAAACAATTTCATCAAACCCAGAATGGGTAAAGTTCTTCTCCTCTTCTTGAAACGTTATTGAACTCTTCCCCTTTATTTATACCATTTGCCTTTCATTTGAAACCACAAATAATAAAAGGCTTCATCCAAAATGTCAAGAGGCACAAAAAATCATCAAACATTGAATAACGGGCGAAATGATTCTTCTCCTCTTCTTCCAATTCTATAACATGCTTCCATTTTATAAAACATACCTGCTTTTCATTAGAAACCACTCACAAAAAAAGGCTTCATCTAAGATGTCTGGAGGCACAGAAAATTCATCAAGCATAGCTAGGACAATGCGGAAATCTTTTCCTCCTCTCCAAATATCAATATGCTCAGCTCTTACATTTGAAAAAGCATACTGACATTTATTAGAAACCACAACAATGATGCATCATCTATAAGATGTATAGATGCACATTTACATTGACATAGAACAATGTGAAAATCTCATCTCCTCTTCTTCAAATGTTTTTACACTCTTCCATTTGGAGCATACCATTCATTATCACAAAAAGATTTAACAAATAAGATGAAGAAGAAATGTCTGGATGCACAAATTTTCCTCAAACATAGAAAAGTGTGCGCAAATTACAACTCGCCCTAGAGTTTGAATATAAACAAAACATGGTCTCATTGAGATTCATGATTGAGGATTACAGCTGAAGAGTATTCTTCTTCCTTCTCCTCCCCTTTTTCAAAAAACTTCTACTTCCAATGAGATGCATCATTATATTTTTTTTTTTTCACCTGGGTATGGAATTTAGCTTCGTGCCCCCTGTTTTCGACAAAAGGTTCGTTTGTTTTCTTTACTGAATGCTTTAGTAAACAAAAAAGGCAGTTGTTTGCCCATCATTTATGTGTTCTTAAGAACGCAGTTATCATGCTGCTCCCAATTTTTGCAATGAATTCAGTAAATGCGAAAATTCAGGTAGGATCATAACTGGTTGCATCCACTGAGCAGTTTGAGCAGTACGTCCAAGTATCATTTCCAATGACAGGGACACATCTTTCTCTAGACTTTTGTTTGTAACCGCCACTAATGTCTGTTTGGTAATTACATGTATACCACATAACAGAGTATACCTTTCTGCCTTATCATACTTCGCAACTATAATTCATGATTCATTTGGCAGATGGGTGTATCTAAAGATACACCTATCTGCCAAATCTTTAAACTCATCCTAGCGTGCACTGTTAGAGGTGTATCTAGAGATACACCCTTTTGCCAAATTATGTAGTTCTCTATCCTGGTACGTCATTGTACGTCAAGGGTGTATGTAAAGATACACCCTTTTGCCAAATCAAAAGCAGGAAAACTGACAAAATAATACAGAGATAGCCCTAAATATCTCGGAAACAATTGCTCGACGACTTACGAAAGTTGGTCACATGAAAATTTCGGCATCGAAACCCCCCCCCCCCCCCCAAATGGTAAAAACCAAAAACATGACATTTTTCAGACATACACCTTTTTGCCAAATCACAACCGGAGTGGGTCCATGAATCTCATGCTGTACATTTAAAACCATCGATCCCAAAAATCTGGTCAGGAGCGTATGCAGGGATGCCTTGACAGAGTTGGGTCATTAATCTCAAACTGTACATTCTAAACCCATGTCATTTTCAAGAAACTTGACCAAATTGTAGAAAAGCGCTTAGTAATTCCAGATAAAGCAATAAAAACTGGCGTTCGTGTGCTACTTCTTGTGCTTGCAGCACCCCCCACGTTTGTTATTGTTGTTGTTAACACCTAGTTTAGTAGACTATAGTCCTCGACTAGTAGGCCCTAGGGCCCTAGGTACCTTAGCACTCGACCTGACCATGTTGATGAGCAGATATTGAACTGCATGTCAGAAAACAGATCTATGGATTTAAAATGGAAACAGCTCAGTTCCACTGCAAGCTTCCCGATTCCGTCGATCAGTGATGTGCTACCATAACCATGACTATGCGGCGTACAAATTGTAACGCGCACATTCGGCACGCGTTTTCTACGCTCTTTTGGTTACGTCACTGACCAACCTGCGCAGCTAGGATGCGCATAGATATATCTGCGGAACGTCCTTAAGGAAGCACATCAAGGAGTAGTTGAACACACACAGACACACACACAACAATAATAATAATACAAATATATTCTCATTGAGCATGTGCACCATGTGAATTATTGTACATTCAAACTAGAAATATCATAGTGGCGAATAGTGTTCGTCCCCCCCCCCATAAAAAAAGTCAGTCCAGTATACGAAAAAGGTGTTATCAGAGTACATCTAAAAAAAAAAAGCAACAACAGCAGATATTACTTGACTACTAATTAGTAATATATTATTCTATCCCATGATCCAAAACCTCCGCCCTCCCCCCCCCCCAAAAAAAAAAAAAAAATCACTGTCAGACAGCAAATGAACGATACCAGGTATCAATATACCCCAAACCATCTTTGATACACAATAAAGATAAATATTATTTCAAAACTTTAGCTTTATCCTTAACCTGAGACTTCATGACCCAACGCTTTTTCTAAAAAGTCCTCATGTTGTATTACATACAATACTCTGCAATGTACAAATTATACGCACCAATAATCATAAATACTATTCTGTATTGTGCAGCATGAATGAAAAAACAAAACAAAAACAGTGAAATACTTATCAATTATATGTGTCCTACACATAAAATCTGAAGCACAGTGACAAAAAGATAACTTGGATGCAAACAAAACTTAATATCAATCAATTATAAATCAAGATTTATTATATAAAGAAAATCACTTTAAATTCAACTTTGTTTAGCTGCACTGTTAATAAAAACTGAAAGTATCACTGTGTGTCATAGCAAAACAAGAGTAGTCATATGAAGAGTAACAGCAACAAAAACAAATCACAACTATCTGATAAAATCAATAATAATCCTCTACAATCTTCCACGCGACAAGTCCTGCATCTTCCAAGGATTGAAATTAGTTGAGTAGCAACATTCTGGTGACAGGGAGACCTGAAAATAGTTGGCAGAATCCTCTCCAAATGAGAGCAGAAATCAGAGCACCGGACCGGACTTATCACACATACAGTTATATTGACACATTTGGGTATCTTGAACAAAGTCAAAATACACAGACTCTCATACATTTATGTATGTCATACCTGTGGCTATTAATGCACTACATTAAAATGAACCTCTCAGTTGTTGAAGGAAGATGAGATCGAGTCAATAAAACCCCGAGTCCCTTACTGAGTCAAGTACTTTACTCGAAAGTCTGGGAAATATACGGGAGGGGGACAGAAAGAGTGTCTGGTTTGTGGATGGGAGGTGAGTGAAGGTAAGAAGGTATGGGTGCTGGGTGTTAAACCGAAAAGTGTTGGATATATCTTCACATTTAAAGGGCCCTGAAATCCAAATGCATGTTGATTTGTGTTGATTTATGATACCCTCTACTTCACTTTAACGAAACGAATACATAGAAACATAATGTATATTTTTAACGATTTTTTCTTCCATTTTTCTTCAGATTAATGTTTAACAAAAGTCATTTGAATGCACCTTCCCCTCGACTCAGCATAACTTGCATGTTCCCTCGCAATGTATTTTGTTAGTCGCATTCATATCACAGAGACATGCAAGTTATGCTGAGTCGAGGGGAAGGTTCATTCCAATGTGTTTCGTTAAATATGTCAGTTCTTTAGCAATGATTGACAGATGGAGTAATCTGAAGAATATTGGTTTGGCAGGATTTATTTATTTTTTTTTTTTTTTTTTGTGGGCGTTCCCAAGTAACCTGAAGAAAAATAGAAGAAAAATCGTCAAAGATATATGAAATGTCTCTAGATGTTATTATTATTATTATTATCATTATTATTATTATTTATTGGACCAGGTAAAGAATATAGGATACATATCATTAACATCACAAACATGAAACAAAAACCGGAATGAACATTACAAAGGATACACTGTACTGTACACGTTACACAAAATGAAAATGAAATGAATGGAGACTACATGAGGGTCAGGGTACACAAAAGTAAATACATTTACTTCTGTCCGTAGGCATGAGAACCCACACATGCTGCCCCTAAGAAACATTTAACAATCATTAAAAAATTATCACTCAACCCCTGATCCCCACCCCTTAACTCCATAATCCTTATCAAACTTCAAAACATAAAAAAAACACTGTACAATTCCAATATAATCATCCAACCCTTGACTTCATTTATATTCATACATTAATCTTAAAAACTGGAGCAAAAAACGTCAACATAAATGTAGGAGATTCCTGGATTTCCACCCGACCCCCAACCCTAAGCCTCTAACCTCTTAAAACATAATCATCATTGTCGTCAGCATAAAAATAAAAATAAAGCACATGTGTGCAAATCAAAACTAAAACTATCTCTCAATGTGATTAATACCCCATCAAACGCCCAGAATGTAAACTCAACTAACAATTAATTTGGTTACTGTTACCACAACGACTCAGTGTTCAACGTGAACAAATGATGAATTGTGCATACCCATATTTGTTTCACCGCAAAAGTGACGTTGAGGGTATAATAAATCAACTCAAGTCAACATGCATTTGGACTTCAGGGGCCCTTTATTAACTCCTGAAAAGCATTTTATGGTAACGCGTATAGGGCATAATTCCTTCTGGACTGTAACAATTACCAATGGAGCAAGCCGAGGCGCTCATCGTAAGACATCTCACACCTCCTTTGAGGGAGTGCGAACCTGGTCGCGGCTGTCCGTTGAACTTGCTCCTGAGATGCAGTGTTGGGGTGCCATGCTGGTATGCCGTATATTCCAGAATCTTGAGTAGCAGTGATTGGAAGAGAAAAAGTATCGCCTGCGTGGAGGCCCATCGCTCGATGCAGCAAATAAAACCTAGTAGCTGATTGGCAAGAGATACATCAGCTTCCACGTACAAGTTCCATTGGGGATCCGACGACATGATCACTCCAAGGTACTTGTAGGATGATACGTGGGCTAGCGAGTCATTATTAACCCTATAAAGCCCAAGCTATTTCGACCCCTTCCAGGCCGAAGGGGGGGGGGGGGCACATTGTGCCCTCCCCCACATAACTTCTTTATTATATTATGTATGACCGTCATATTTGGCACGTGGGTAGCCTATCATGTATTGCTTGGAATGGGGACATAATATTGGTATCACATTTCTATTTCCAAAATATTGACATTTTGAGTTTGCAGACTGATAATATGATATACAAATGATATTACCGGTAAAGCTTGTGAGAAAATAACACAAAATAAAAGGATAGTCTTTGGAAAATGCTGTATTTTCGATTATTTCTATTATATCTAATGTTTGATGCCTATGTCATATTAAAAATAGAGGAAATAATAAGAAGACCATTTCAGGGTAATTCACAACCATAATTACTTCACATTTCGGTCCTTCAGCAAATTACAGCCAAGAAAACCCCCATTTCATCCATTATTATATTGTTAAATGAACTTGGAACGGAAAATCATGCAAAATCTGACGAGCATGGTTGTCAGTTTATGGTTGCCATGGCAACCAACAATATTGGACATAGCTAAATTATACATCAAAATGTTTGCAATAAGATTTTAGGAAAAGTCACTAAATTTGGTTGAAATCGGGTGAAGGGTGTAGGAGTGGCAAACGAAAATATGGTGGGGGGCACAATGCCAGTAATGTTATCAAACTGTGCAATGGGTTTTTATTGATTACTGGATGAGTACTAAAAGTGTGCCTGGTAGTCACTGTCTGTAAGAAAGTGTAAATTCATTATCAGTATTGAGAGAATATAATTACACCCATGTAAACACAAACATACACAAACACACACTATACACGCACATACCAGTAACACACTCGAACACACGCACACATACCCTCTCACAAAGCAGTCATAATTACCTCGTTCTCCCAATTCTAGGTATCTGTGTCTCTCTAACTCCTCTTTTTTCTATTCTCTTGTTCTTTTCTTTTGTTTGTTTTCCATTCACCAGTCCCCAAGTTTGTGAAAAATTCTGCATTTTATTAATTCAAAATGCACCATACCACATGTGTGTTCATAATTACATACAGTAACTAAAAAAAAAAAAAACTAACCCTAACCCTAGCCCCGTTTGCCAGAGACGCAGCTACAAGACGCCCTAGCACGGCGTCTGTCTGCCTAGATAACATGCACCTCCCAATCACCTCTACACGTATCTATCTGAATGAAATTCCCATTGTAGCCGAGATGATGATGTAAACATAGCTTAAAAAATGAAGAAAAAAAAATAAAACAAAGTTTTGTCAGAATTTATTCAGTCATTCATTCATTTTATTTAGTCACGGTACTGACATCTTTTGCTTTCATTTTTTTTTTTCATTTAGTCATTGCAATTATGAAAACAAGTATTCTTCATAACACATCGTCTATAGGACCAACAGAATATATAAAAACTACGTAAAACTACACAATCTAATTCACATATCATAGGCAAAAAAGAAAGTAGACAAGAAAAAATTAATACAAAATTACAAAATATGTTCATATTATGTGACCCGCTACAACAAATGGATCCGAAAGTCGGGGGAAGACAATTTTCGGAAAATGGCATTAAATTATTCCCTTACTTTTCTACTATGATTTCATTTATAGCACAACTCACAAGAGTACTCGGTTGCGGAGATATCAATGATTTTGCTAACGTATGCCAATTGGTTGAGGAAATCAGAGTTTTGAGGAAAGCCCCTTAAAAGTTTTCCTTCCGACAAGTGGAGGCGAGACAGTTTTCACCGCTTGACAATAAAAGGCATGCTCCTAGCGATGTTCATTCAAGCTTAGCGCCAGCGTTCTACGCACGACCAATCTTCTTCTTCTTCTTCTGAATATTCTGCCTCCTTCAATCCTGAAGATTCTTGCAGATTTACATGCGTGTGTGCGTATCATAAGGGCACCCGAGTGTGCAGTACTTGAATGCAAGATGCATTATTCACATGGCACAAGAAAAAACCCATTGCTCGATTTACTCCACATCTTCCGTCAGGCGATGACGGAAGACCTCCACAGACGGTGCCAGGATTACCTCTTGGGGCAGGCTGTTCCACTGCCGTACTGTGCGAGGAAAGAAGAACTGTTTGTGTTGTTCTGTCCTGGAGATGGGGACCAGATAGACATATGGATGAACTGTCCTTGTTGTTCTTGTGATGGGGTGGATGTGGTGGTGGTCCATGTTGAAGTCTACCAGTGAGTTGTGCATTTTAAATTCTACAACATGGTCAGCCTGGAGACTTCTCTTCTTTTCTGGAGTGACTGCCACCCAAGTTGTTCGAGCATTTCTGACACGCTTGTGGTATTATGGTACCGGTTTAGCACATATCGTGCAGCGCGTCTCTGGATCATTTCCACCTGTTGTATGCATCCAGCTGTGTAAGGATCCCAAACTGAATCCATTAACAGGATCCATATTATTCAACAAGAGGACGCACAAGTGCTTGGTACCCTTTCGTCTTGAGTTGGGTTGAGTGGATACGTAGATTACGTCGGAGGAAAGCCAGGGTGTTATTTGCCTTCTGGCAGATGTTTGAGATGTGTTGGTTCCGCTTGAGGTTGGTTTCAATTGTGACGCCCAAGTATTTGGCAGATGTGACAGTGTCCAGGACTATGCCATTCAGAGTGTATTGATGATAATGTCTAGTCCTCTTTGTGGTGACTGTTATTGAGTGGTATTTATGGGGATTGAGTTCCATCAGCCAGCCACTTGACCAGTTACTGAGTTCATCCAGGTCTTCTTGTAGGAGCCTGGCATCTTCATCTGACTGGATGGTCATATGCATGATGGTATCGTCTGTAAATAGCCTAACTGACGTGGACATTTCTGTGGGCAGGTCGTTGATATAGAAGAGGAAGAGACAGGGTCCAAGGACTGATCCTTGTGGGACGCCAGATTCAACTTCCACTTCAGATGAGGTAGTTCCATCTAAGACGACTCGCTGTCTTCTGTTTGAGAGGAAGTTTGTTATCCATCTGATGTTATGGCCCCTTACTCCGTAGAACTGCAACTTGTGGAACAGCCTTTTGTGTCCAACTTTGTCGAAGGCCCTGCTGAAGTCTGTGATAATGATGTCTGTTTCCTTGTTCTCCTCCATGTTGTTTATCAGGTCACTGATGAAACTGATGAGCTGGAGTTCACAAGACTTCTTTGCCCTGAAGCCATGTTGGAGTGGGTAGAGGATGTTGTTGTTGTTTGTATGGCTCATGATGTTGCTTACGATCATATGCTCCATCATTTGCACTGCCCCCCCCCCCCACGTAAAAAAGCAGTAACTGACATTTTTATGAATGTTTACTTTTTTGCAAAAATGAATAGTTTACCCAATGCTCTCCAATGTTAATAGGTCAGTTTTGCAAAAAGAAAAATGAAAGTGACCAAAAATACAATTTTTCACTTTTGCAAAAAGCAGTAACTGCATCCAGTTGATTCAACTTTGCAAGTTTCCCCACGGAAAAAAGCAGTAACTAACAAAGCCCACGGAAGAAAGCAGTAACTAACAATTCAGTCTTTATCATTCAGACTCTGTATAGTCCTTCCTGTATATTTTTTCCCTAATACCATTTATTTTTTCTACTAATTTTTTTTTTAAACAATGTAAACAGCAGGTTCTCCCATAATTTAGGAGAGTAGATATAAAAAGATTGTATCACCAGTAACTTGACTCTGCCCGCAGGGAATCATATGACAAGTTGTAGAAAAAGCTTCTTTCTGGAGACTAGCAAACCTGGCAGACTCAGCGCGCTCAGAGTGCAGAATACGCGTGCAGCAGCTGCATGCGCATAAATTATGCAGCATACAGTAACTAGCTAAACATTGCATCACATCACAGTCATCACTTGTATGCACAGTTAGTATTGCAGGTCTGGTACAGTCTGAGTGATCATGCCAGTGCTAACCATGCTGTCACACAGTTTCTGCGGTCCAGGCATGCGTGTAAATCTATCATGAATTGCAGAGGAAAAGTCATGGTAGCCATGGCTTTGGCCAGAACCAGAAAATCTAGGTGAGCTGAAAATATATTGAAGGGAGATGAGCACTAGTATTAATGCACTAACGTTAGTCTAATGTTAGATGTAGGCCCTAAAGTTTAAAATAGGTCTACCAGATCTAAAGTTACAGAGTAGATCTAGATTCTAATCTATTGTTAACTGTTTAGTGTTAGACAAAATGTCAGTAGGCCTAATCTAACGTAATAGATGTAGGTCTAGCACTAACATTGGGCATAGATCTGTAGTGTAGCTTAAGTGTAACGTCAGAGTTCGACTAGGATCTAAGACGAAGAGACTTGACTTTATTGTCTAGTCCAGGGTCATGTGTCAGGGGCCAGGCCGGGCACTCCAAAGTTCAATTAGGGTACATAGGTGTCTACCTTATTTTTGCACAGAATGCCATTCAATCTACAAGACCTAGTCTAGGTCTAGCGATAGGTCCTAGATCTTATAGATCTAGACTAACCAGAAAGTAGAAGAACTTTATAACCTGGTGGTGGTAACAATTCTCCTCCTATGGTCATGTGACATGTGCAGTTACTGCTTTTTTCCATGGGGAAAACAGCAGACTCCTGGCCGTCTGCAGTTACTGCTTTTTTCCGTGGGGAAACTACCCAGAATCAAGGGTGAGCCACCGCAGTAACTGCATTTTCCTAAATAACATTTAAAAAATAACGGAAACATCATTTTTTCCTAGGTATTGTTAGACAACTAGGTATGGTGCATAATCATACCACAAAATTATTTTTGAATGTTTCTGTGTTTTTAAAGAATCTGCAAAAAACACAAAATCGCATTTATCTCAGCTCAGCAGTTATGCAGTTACTGCTTTCTTCCGTGGGGGGCAGTGCAGGTAATGCATGTAAGTGATATTGGCCGGTAGTTTTCTGGGTCTGTTTTGTCTCCTTTCTTGTGCACAGGAGCCACGTTAGCAAGACGCCAGTCCTTAGGTACATCTCCTGTCTGATATGACAGCTTGAAGATAGTGCACAGTGCTGGGGCTATGGTCTTGGACATCTTCTTGAGAACTAAGGCTTGAATTCCATCAGGTCCAGGGGCCTTCCTGATGTTGAGCCTTCCCAGCATCTTTTCTATGCCTCCTGTAGTGATGTTAATATCAGGCATGGTGTTGAAGGGTGATATATCAGGAAGAAGGTTTGGGGGGTAGGTCAGCTTCAGTGGTAAAAGCCTTCCTGAACTGATCATTGAGTACTTCAGCTCTGGCTTTTGGAGCAGTTACAAGGTGTACGTTCTAATCATCTGTCTTCAATAGGGGAATTCCACTACAGTCAGATCTGTTGTGTTTTATGATTCTCCCAAACTCTTTCATGCCATCATATTGGTTGGAGTCATCATCGGGTGTGAAGATTGATTCAAGGTATCTCCTGTTTGTCCTTCTTGTTTCAGCTTGGTTGAGGTTTTTCAATCTACGAATCTCCTCCTCTGTCGCCATTGGGATGGGCTCGTGTCTTTTTCTGTGATGGTTGACTTTCTTGTGTAGCCTGTCTCTCTTCGTCATGAGTTGCCTTATCTTCCCATTTATCCAAGGCAGGTTTCTTTTTGATCGCAGCATCTTATGAGGAATGAATTTGTCAGTTCCCGACTCAATGCCAGTTCTGAAGAGATGCCACAATTCATTCACTGATGCGGTAGCTGCTCTAGATATATCTGAGGTTACTTGTTCCATGTGTACTTCAAAACTGTCCCAGTCTGCCTTGCTGTAGACAGGAATCTTCCTGCGTGGTTAGTTTTCTGTGAGGTCGTACATCAACTTCAACAATGGGGCAGTCATGGTCTGATATTCCTGGTACAACCTTTGGGTCGCTGATCAGGGTAGGATTGTTGGTTAGCATCAAATCCAGTACATTGTCTCGTCTAGTTGACACATTTACAAGCTGAGTAAGGCCATGGTCATTTATGATGTCTCCAAAGAAGTGATGGAGGGTGGGGTAGTTGCAGGTTTCAACATGCAGGCTCTCCCAATTCCATCCAGGAAGATTGAAATCCCCTCCTAGTATTACTAAGTGCTTCCTGACGAGTCTGGAGAGGGACCTTTCAAGCTCTACAAGGCTGGGCTCATATCCTCCCTGTGGTCTATAGTATGCTGCAATGTGGAGAGTTTTGGATCCTGCCATTTCAATACGGCACCACAGAATTTCACATTCTGTCTCAAGATCATGTTCCCTGGTTACCAGGAGATCATGTCTGGTTGCAATAAATACTGCCCCGTGGGGGTCATCTGGACGATCCCTTCGGAGTATGCTGTACTGGTCCGTGGGGAATACTTCTATGTTCTTGATAGATTCAGTATGCCGGAATTCAGTACCAACTATGATGTCAGGGTTGTGTTTCTGAGTCAGTACGGCAAAATGATGCTTCTTAGCTCTAATGCTCTGACAGTTGACATTAAGTATCTTGATCACCCTATTATGAGGCTTGCTGTTTGCTTCAGTCTTGAATGAAGAGGGGATGAAGAAAGCACAGGTGAGCCAGGGGACCTCGGATCACTTGAGCTGGAGTGTCTGTGTTTGGCGACATTGCTATTATCTAGTACATCAAAAGAATTTGGTGAGAAGTCCGTGCTTGAGAGGCTAGAAATCCCCAGGCTGGTATTACTGATATTGTGGGCTCCATAGTGATTGCATATCCAAACTATAGATCTATTACCAAATGATGTATGTTCACAGTGAGTCAGACCCATACATTCAGCATGGAACCATTTTTCACATTTGCCCTCACACAGAACTTCAGAAGACTTCCAAGTAACAGCCTTGGAACAAATTCCACATGGATATTTGGCTTTTCTCGGCATGATCATATGTGATGGATGAAAGCATAAATTCAAGAGGCTTACTTCTTGATGAATAAGCTCAATATCAAAAAACAAGCATTAATAATACATTACATAATTGTGGGCTGTGTCCTCCTGTGACCTGTGTACAAAATGTACCTGTCTGAGAAATGTCATGAAGAAAGGGTGATAATTTACGGGAAGGATGTCATATTTCAGGTACAGAATCATTCCATCCTTACACTCGGCACAGCTGTGCGACTCAGGATCCAACATATGTTGCTAGTTAGTATAGTTTACAGCTGCTGCTAGCATACATGACCCAAACATGAAGTCAAATGCAAGGGTGTCATGGCAGGCAGCATATGACACAGAGGCATATGGATGGGACTGAATAGAAATCAGCCAAACAGTGAGATGATTGATGCAGAAAACCAAGGATGAATCATATACATATATATATATATATATATATATATCCATTTCATCTTTTTTTTTGTGCCCCAATCGCACGCCCGACTTTTAGACGACGTCTTCCAAGTTTTCATATTCAGCTGATACGCACGAAGCCGCCAAATGCCACAGTACAATGAAAACGTTTTTCACAATTCCATTTCTGTTACATGTACCTTTGCATTTCATGTGGTAACTGAATATGAAGCGATGTTCCTACTGGGTTTGCGAGCCGAGTATATTCTTGGTTTCCTTTCTTTGCGTTCAAAAGCCAATAATACTGCTACTGGTCATTTGTGAAAGAAGAAATAGTTGTTTGTGTTTAAAGTAAAGAAGAGAGAGAAAGATGGGACGCTATAAAACAATTAATTTGCTTCGGAAAATATTAACAAAAAATCCAAACATAATAGATCTGAAAGATACGAGACATGGATATAGGCCCATATTCAGGTATTAAAAATACCGTAATATCTCCACGAGGGAAGTCAAATTGAAAGTCTCAACAAAGGCAGCAACATATCCCCACAAAGAAGCTTATACGAATCTTAATGATTACAATAATATGTGATCGTGCACCTCAAAACGAACATAAAGTCGCACACACTGATTTTGCGTGAGGACTGAAAATAAGTGTAATGGGTCAACCTAGCTGAACTTGACTTTTTCATATTTTCTGAAAGAGCGGGTCTTTTATATTATGCTTAAATTTGATATCATCAAAAGGCAGGAAAGTGTGTTTTTTAGCAGTTTATCTCGAACATTTTTGGTAGAATAGTGTGATTAGGTGTGTCTTTAGAATCCCTTTTTCATTTCTGAAAAACCTTGTCCACACTCTTCACTTTCAATTCTAATAACTTTTGAAAGGATAGTGCTAATGCTTTGAAAGTTGGCATTAATTATGGACAGAATGTGTTAATGAGGCATGCTTAATTTCAGTTTAATCTGAGTGGAATCCCTTCATTGTTTTTACTCTGGTGGTTTACTTCCTGTTTTTGGTCCCATTCATCGCACAGCCAGCACGGTTTGGTAAAGATTAAGCGCTTGAATAGACACTGTACTTCAGAGCCTCTTTTCTCAGTTCACACTTTTCCTGAGTTTGTGCTTTCTTTCCAATATTTAGATAGGTTAGGAGAGTCCATTTGATTTGAGTTATACATCATTTTAAAGCTTAAAGTCTGCTCTTTCAGAATATGGTCTTAACTAAAAATTCATGTCTGGCGACTTTTTGTTTGTTTTGAGGTGCAGGGTCACATATTATACAGTTCCAAAAATGATCTCAAAAAGAGCTCATAAGAATACTGTAAAGTCACAAAATCTTAGTTGACGAAAGCCAAGGTTGATATTTTCTCTACATCCAAAAGGCAATTTCTCTACAACCAAAAGACAAACTACATGTTTAGGTCAACAAAGAGCCGTAGAAGTTACATTGATTTTTATTCTAAGCAAAGTGTTTACGAAGCTTGGAACACAGATATTAGTGTTGGGATGAAGATATGCAAGACATTTTTCGAATGTGTTCGAAATTGCATTGCCATAATAGCCACACATGGCAATGATATTATGTAAACGGCATATTATGGCCATAAATCGGGAAAATATCTTGAATGGCAGAATTTCCTCATTTCTCAAGCAAAACCCACACATCACACACACACACACATTTTTTGAATGTGTTGGAAACTGCGTTGCTATGGTAACTAAATATCATGAAATAAATCAGCACAAAATATTTGGATCAAACTGCTTCATCATATTTCGTAGCAATGCTCATGCAATTCGGCACACATGCTGTTCTTTGAAATAATGGACGCAGGACACCATGTTTCGAAAGTATGGTAGCTGCTTTGTCATAGTAACGGTATATTATTTCTTGCGCTCCCGTTTTCGTTAGGGGTTGGACGAACGCTGGGCAGCCCCTAGAAGCTTTACTGTCATACACGATTTTCATTTCATTTCATAAACGATCTAGATCAGCACGCAGTATTCGCGACGCTGACGCTGCAACTGCCATGCATATCGTGCTTGTACACTGTAAAAACATCGGTGTTAGATTTAACACCACGGGTGTTAAATCTAACACCGATCAAACTTCAATAAAGGACCACACCCACAGGTGTTAAAAATGCACTGTGATGCTGTTGAAAAGTGTTCACCTGACACTTCGTGGTGTTAATTTGACACTGTACCTGGTGTTATTTTGACACTGTACTGGTGTTAATTCAAAAATGACACCACATGGTGTTGATTTGATATTTGTTGGTGTTAATATCAACGGTTTAACACCCGTCCAGCTTCAATAAGGGACCACACCAGCTGGTGTTACTTTGGTGTAAATCTATTTTCACATTTTTTCAAAAGTCTAGTATTTTAATGTAAAATTCTTGATCGTCTTGTTTAAATTAAAAATTAACAAGAAGTGCAGTTACTATAAGAAACTCTTCAAAAAACAGTTTAAAATTTGGAAATGACACCCGGAGGTGTTAATTTAACACCATAAATGAGCACCGAAAATTTAACACCAGCTCGGTGTTCACTATTTAACACCGGACTTTTTGCAGTGTATGTAGTCCTAAACCAAGTAGTTACTGTACAGCATGCATAATACAGCATAATCAATGAAATCGCCTGACACATATACGACATGCTGATTGATTAATGTGGACTTTTCTGCCCTATAACAAAACGAGAAGTGGTTATGGGATTGTGCCATAAATTACCGATTTCTTACTGAAATCATCAGACTCATTTTGCGTTTTTGTTTTATAAATTGATTATAATATGTTTAGATTGGTCCCACAGACATGACAGATTTTCTATGAATTGTAAAGAAAGAGATAATAGACAGCTAGAAAAGCAAAGCAAAACAAAACAATAGAAAACAAAAACAAAATAAATAAGAAATAAAAGACAAGAATTTGATTTTGTCGGAGATTTCACTACTTTTTTTTCTTTAATAAAAAATACAAAAGACAATTAGACAGACAAAACGAAACTAAAACAGATCCTTTCGATATTCCATAAAAAGCTATACGTGCTGACGTTTAACGGAGGAACAGTTGACCTTTAGATAAACTTTATTAGCTCATGAAATGCTTATGAGCGTCTGGCGCCTACCAGCTCGGAGGCAACTGTACGATATGGAAAACAAAACTAAATTTCTTGTCTTGAAGTCATCATGTTTACATTTTAGTAATAATAACAATGGCGTTAGCTTATAAAAGACAGCTAGTGACATCGAATGCCTTTAAGGCATTGCTTTAAGTAATCAGTGTTGAAAGAACGGAAAAAAAAAACATTGATGAGGACAATTTCAATTGAATTTCAGCACTGTTCAGAAACCCCCTCCTTAAAACAAAACAAAAACAAAACAACCAAACAGAACAGAACAAAGACATTAAAAGCTGTATTCTCTTTGTCGTAAGCTATTAACGATGTAGGGAAGGAAATGTAAATCATAAATGCTTATATAAACCACATAAACATAATAGAATAAAATGTGTACTGGACGATTCTCTTTTCTTTTTGTATCCCCTCTATTTTTCGTTCAGTTGTAAATTTCAATTTCAATTTCAATCTCAATGTAATTTCTAAATAATGATAAAACATTTGAAAATGAGTCGTATGTAAGATGAGTCGTATGTAAGACAAAAATCTTTGTTGACTATCAATGTTATGGAAAGGTAGATAACTTTTGCTGGGGAAGTGCCTGAAAGCACTGCACATTGAAATGAATTTACGTTAGGAAATATTTGATTTACAATGTTTCTGTACAGAAATAGAGCATTTCATTATTGAAAAAAGGGCAATCGAAATGAAAAAGACTTGCTTTAGAAACCAAAATCTTGTGTGCAATATTTCGTTTTGAAACCCTCAAAACTTCCGATTTGATTTTTTTTTTTATTCCAAAATTATCAAGCAATCTGAGTGCTATTCAAATGAATGAAACTGTCTCTTATTACCTACACCTTTCAATAAGTTCCATTCAGTTTGATTCATTTGGATCGTTGTAAGCATGTTATACGGGTCCGTTCCTTCCAAGTTTATGGACATCCAAATATTAATGAAATCATAATCTTGACATCCAAATAAGAATGAAAATATGCTCACACCTGACAGGACAATTAACAAATGAATTCAAATTCTGTGAATGAAAATATGCAAATATGTCACTATTCAAGTCTTTCATTATGTAAATATCATTGTTCATGATTCTCTTTATGAAAAGACAGAAAAAAGAAACGAAAAAGGAAAACAGAAAATAGAAATAAAAAAGAAGAGAGAACTCAATTATATATTTCTTGATTAAATAATGTAATATGTTGAATCATTTAATTTCGTACCTTTCTCTATTTACTTTCTTTATTATCTTATATTACATATAATTATATATATATATATATATATATATATATATATAGTAAATAGGTAGAAAAAAATTTGCGTTGTGATTGGTTGGATAGCATCACGTGATTGCGCAAAAATTTTTTTATAGTGGCACGACCGTGCCACTATAACGCTTACAGTGCGTGCCTACGCTTTATGTACGAAGAGATTCGCGCAAGGCCTAGGGAGGGCCGAGGGACGTAGTAAGACAAGGCCAAGCATTTCAACGTATGCGCGCGTAGAGCTCTGAATGTAGGAGCTTATAAGCGAGTCTGCTCTGTGATGTACAATACGCATACACGGCTGTACTAGCGTATCGCACGCTGTGTACGTAAATTACGGTAGGTTGCGGTTAACTCTGCGTACAAGTGCAGTGCCGGCGATACGGTGAGTCTTGTTAGATCTAAATTAGGGCCTAGACCTATGGAAGTGCATGTAGATCGAGGAACCTATTTACTATAACAATTAGTGTATGTTCTATTGATGCACCAGTACTGGACTATAGAACTCCAAATACTAAATTATCCCTCGTGCAGTTCTATTCACCTCGGCCTGCGGCCTCGGTGAAACAAAACAGCACTCGGGATAATTTAGTATTTGTCGTTCTCTAATCCAGTATAGTGCATCATAGAGCATGCACTATCTGTATGATATAAAATAGCATACATACTTATGATACAGGCCGGCAGTGCATGACAAAAGTTATAGTGCACGTAAAATATAACGATAGCAGACGATAACCCACTATCGATTTGATATCGGTTTTTGCTCCCTCATTTTAATCATCGAGTACTGAATCCCGCACCTCATCGACGCGATTGCGCCACAACCGCGATATGCTTTGCTCGATATTATCGTTATTCTCGATTCTCGCTGGCTATGCCAGCAACTTATCTGTGTGGGACTAGACTATCAGCGGTAGATTTAAACATGGAAGCTGAAATGAACAGGTTCGCTACTCTTACAGAGACTGATATATATAAACAGTATCTTAGACAATAAGGACACAAAGGATGCCATCAAATACGCCCTACGAATTTTGGACTCCTACTGTTCTGAAAAGGAATCAATCCGACGGATATTGAGCAAGTCAACCCGAGATTTGTGCCGCTTTCTCCGTACATTCTACGCGGAAGTGCGCCGTGGAATGGGTAGCGTGTGTACGGTATACGCTAAGCGCTCTTTGATCACGCTACGCTATGAACTTTTACTACGACATTTACAACACACTCTCGGAATCCACTTGTGCAGCAATGGTGACTTCAATGATGCCTGGCACGAGCGTTGTGTTTAAATCCAGTAGATCCCTAATCCTACAAAACATCATCTAGTCCTGGTCCTGGACCCACAGGGCAGTAAGTAAACTTAGGGCGTCTAACGTGTTACTGTTAGTATCCATGGTAGACCTATTGTAGGGTCAAGTGTTAACTAACGTAAGCTCTGTCGCTCGTAAGTGACGTAGATCTAGTAGTATAACGTTAGCCCAGGGCCCCTAGACCTATGTATCTATAGTAGGGCCTAGAAATCGTTAGATATAAGCTGAAACCACGTAGACCCTAACACGTCAGGATTTTGTCTACACAGGTTCAAAGAAACTGGTATTATTGCTTGTCTAGACACGTGTAGAGTCTTAAATGATCTAGGCTTTCGTATTTTTTCAATTAATCTTGCCTGGGTATGTATGCTATTTTATATAACACATAGTGCATGACATCTTATTGCACTATAACAAGTACCAAGCACCTCCAAATTCTGAATTTGCCCTCAGGCAATTATATTCAATTCGGCCTGCGGCCTCATTGAATATAACTGACCTTCGACAACTGTTCGAGGCAAATTCAGAATTTGTCGGTGCTTATATTGTTATAGTGCATTCAGCCTCATGCACTATATATATAATATATAGGTATATATATGTGTGTGTGTGTGTGTGTGTGTGTGTATGCGTATGTTTCCTTTCAGGGGGAAGTAATCCCTGACATGCTCTACAAAGCTCACATTTCTCGGTGACTACTGAAGCAAATCTGATGAAGAGGTAGCTGATACCATATACATGTAGTTTTATATATAAAAATGGTATTTTTTTTTATTAATACAGAATTTAGAAGTTAAAGTTGACAGAATCCTGCGATTTTTGAGAAATACGTCAATTATCTGTTTGTTATATGTTTGTATATATTAGAGTGTTATAGTGTATGTTTGAACATTATATTTCATGTAAACGGGCAGAAGTGGAAATGAACGGTTTGGCCCCACATTCTCCCTTATGGATAAAATAGAAACAAAACAATTGGTTATTTGTATTAAAACTGTATAAAATCCTGGGCAGGAGGATGCATATAATGTGCATGGACAGTTTCAGTTTGGGCAAAGTTCGTGTGTATTCTTCAAGACACTGAGGGTGTTAAGATGGCCGTCGAGAAAAGAAAAGAAGAGTTTGTTCGCAAAAACCTATAAGTCCATTTTTCATGAAAATCAGTCGACATATTGCCTGTATGTTGCCGGTGTTGTTCGCAGAACTGCAACTATGATGACCAAAATGCAGATTTCAACTATTCTACTTTTGTACTTCAGAATTCTACTGTGAAACCATGTGCGAGACGCCCTCCCATATCCCCCCACCAAAAAAAAAAAAAAGTCTTTTCCAATGAATTTACACTTCAACCATTAACGAACGAATGTTCAACCTTAAGAACTTCATGCTGTTTGGACTGTGATTGTGGTCAATTTTCGATGTAACATATTACAGTATGGCTGTCGTAACTCATGGATATAAACAGTAAAAATTAAACACAAAGTGACATAGCAGGTCTTATATTTTGACAGGGAGCTTATGGCGTTATGATGAATGTGTCTCGCATCGAGTTTTCCTGTCAGTGTAGACTGAAAACGCTGACTGCGGCTCCAAGGTGGGGCTCTCCGCCAAAAATGCATCTCCTACATATTCCAAAATTCCACGTCCTGTATCATTCCAAAAATGCATAACCTTTTTCTTTCCAAAAATGAAATTAGATGCATCCCTATTGACAAGTAGAAACTCGGTCTCCGGAATTAAAGGGCACATCCTTCCTTTATCACATAAACCCACAAAATAATGAAGTAATAATGACGTTATTGACGCCGATCTTTCAAATTGTATCCTTCTCAATGCAATAAAAAAAAAAACCCTTTGGAATCGTGATAAAGTTTACCTGTTGATTTCAATTTCGGTGAAACGTAATGATTTACGTAACACCATGCATCTATCAGGTTTGAATTAGCTGCAATCAGTTTAAATTTGCGAAATTTTGATAAAACCCTTTCTATCACTTGTATCATATATGCGACCCTGCATCACAAAACCAGCAAAAAAAAAAATGGATTGACGTTAAGACGAGATTCCGAAGGAGCAGGCTTTTACCTTTGAAATGATTTAGAATTCAATTCAAATGCACTCTTAATCTATCTAAACATCGAAAAGAAAGCACACACGCTGGACAAATGTGTACCGAGAAAAGAAGGTTTGATGTATAGGATTTATTCATCTTGTCGTTAGCTGTCTGCGTGCAATGAGTCGGACTAAAACTTCAGGTTCAAAACCACTAAATATGTACAATTTAGTGAAATACTTGTCGCAATAGTTTTACCAAAGAAAAATGAAGGAACGACCGATTGTCGTAAGTTTCGGGTAATAGTTATCGTTAGTACATTGTTAACTAGAACCGCCGAGAATTTGAACATCCAATTATGATTCTTTCGGAAGTTATGCATTCATAAAGATGGTAAACCCGCCAAAAACAGCATGTCGCAAAGTAATAATTTTGCCGATATGTTACTGTTATGCAAATGAAAGCATGATCTTTTCTCATTATAACTTGTTCTAAAGCAAATTAAGCCATTTGCCTATACGTTAGAATAAAAAGAAATATAATTGAAAACTATTCAATTGAATTATTTTACAAGTCAAATTTGTCGCAAAGGCCTGTGAAACATACGTTACCATGATTTCAAGTTTTCCTTTAAAACATTCCCTGGGGTTGAAATTGTGAATTATCCGTCCTAAAAACTTAGAAAATGTCTCGTCCAATGCTGTAAACAATAGTTTTGCCACCTGGTTATCTGGTGCAGAGAAAAAGCTTCACGTACTAACACATTTCAGACCGTATGGTTAAGAAATGAAACATACGTTACCACCGCTATGGAAAATTACAAATGAAAATGTTACAAGGAAATTACCAAACACAGGCATACGGTACCCCAATCTCTCCACTGAGTTTTCAATTATGAGCCATTACTAATCGCTTGAAAAAGTCACATCGAAGGTCAGATGTAACTTACGTTACCGAAACATACGTTACCCCCGAAAAAATAATCTTAATTAGATTCACTAACATTGCAACCATTCATCGATGACAAGTGCTATCTAGAGTCATCTATACTCCATAGTTGCTTAGAAACAGTAATTGCGACAAAATGGCGCATCACGTTGACGACTCACAGGGAATGGACTGCACGAGATCTTTCTCAGTATCTGAGCGAACGGTATATATATTTTCAAAGTCATGTTTAGCGTAATTACATTCAAATATTGGTACTTTTTTACTATAAGCAAGTACTTTGGTGTTTGTTTTGTCGAGGAGAATAACAAGTTTACATCTCACTCAGATATTTATACCACATTAGGGTACCTAAACATAGGGTCAATATTGTAACGTAGGTTTCACTTAAGGTAACGTAAGTTTCAATTTTACATCTGCATGTTCACTGTCGTACTTTTCACCAAAGCTTTATCCTAAAAAAGACTAATATCCATAAATAAACAGATGAAAAACATATTTCAATTTTAGGCTTGCACTAACCATTCTTTTTTGCGATAATCATTGTCAATGAGGCCCTGAATACCCTGGTAACGTAGGTTTCAATCACTCTAAATCAAACCAATATGCGTGTTAATGATTACATAAATTATGAAAACAATGGTTTTCATTTTAATTAGCATATCATTTACTTCAAAGTTATAGTTATTGTAGCGTACCAAATTCATTATGTGACACTTCATTCGGTGTAATTAGAGGTAACGAAGGTTACGTAATTATGTAAGAATATCTTATTACGGATTTACAGTATGGATGTTCTTATTTCTCTGTTAAGGGAATTTCATCATCACTCCTTAGGTTCCAAGGGGTCAAAATGGGAAAATCAAGAGCCAAGATTCAGGCCGATTACTGAAGAAGGAAATAGGAAGAGATTGGAGAAGAAGCCTTCCTTACTCTCTAAAAAAAAAAAAAAAAAAAAAAATTGAGTGAAAATATTCACTCTTAAAGGAGTGATTACAAAAACAGAAATTTAGAACAAAATTGGAATGAATTTTGAGTGAAAAAATTCATTTTCACTCATTTTTGGGTGAGCTCAGGGATCACTCGAAGAGTTAGGAGTGGTCCCTGAGGTAAAGAGTGAAAATGATCATTTTCACTTTAAATTCACTCTTTTTGTATTCATCCCATCAAGAGTGAATATTTTCACTCGATTTTTTTTTTAGAGAGTAAATCCGAGAAACAACGTGTAAAAAAGTATTACGTTCCTGTGGAAAATCTTAAGAGTTGGGAAAAACAAGAGCGCAGAAAAAAATGAAAGAGTAAAAAAGCACAGAGCCTTCGGCAGGAAAATAAAAGAAGGCTTAAACCGATCTTAGCGAAGGGAAAATGAAGGAAGGGAGAATGAAGGTGATAATGTCGACTTGATTGACAAGGATTGACATGGAAATTGATTCACAAATTTAACAATTTGCTAATGATGTATACTTATGTATGCTTTACAATGAAAGGTACTGGATAAAAGTGTTGGCTTGTAGATATCAAATTGAAAGTATGAAATGTATGTAAATTTCCTTGTTTATGCACCGAAAATCATCCATAAGAATTTCTACCCAATCTAACTCTTCCGAGATATTAATGAAAATATGAAGTTTAGCCAAGAAAATAGAAGAAAGCGTTATACTAACGCTCTTATACTAACTTTTATATCATTTCACTTTAATACAACTCGCCACTTTTGCATTCTTCTCTCCTACATTGGCTCTTACTCAGTACCTTTTATTAAAAGTTGCCTTTTGCAGAAAAATACCAGATTGTGAGTCTACAGTTGTCTTTTACAATGATGTAATATACATTAAAGACATTTTATATGTCACCGAACTTTTCTATGTAATGGAAATAGAAGAATTGCAATTTGTTCTTCTAACATTTCCATGCCTTTTCCATTGCCTTTTTCCAAAAAAAGAAAAGAAAAGAGGGGGCATCCAAATTATGAAAGGTGCGCCTTTTTGTGTTTATCATTGTTGTGTTTATAGACTAGTGTGTCATAGGTCAGTTATACTCTCAATCTAAAACCGTGAGAAAGCTGTCTATTTACGTGACCACTCTTGACATTGCTTGAATTGTTCTTAATTCTGTATTTTTTGTGACTATTACCCAAACCATGCATTGTTGTTGCTTCAAACTTACTGATTTCTTGGCAAATTATGGAACAATGTGCCAAGAAATCTGTACGTTTTAAGCAACAATAATGCATGGTTTGCTCATTAATGAAACTCGTGATAATCATGCATTATTAATCATAAAGCAGTGGTGGTGTTTGCATTCTAAATTTCATAGGCTCGCTGTGATTTATTTCACATTTTTCACTCTTATGCCTGATGTACCTTATTGATGTAAATTTTAATATGCTAAACAGTTAAGTGCTGACCAGTTTGTGCACTTACACTGTGCAATGTTGTTTAGCGATGTATCATTCCTTTTTAATGCACTTTCCAATGCATCTCCACTTTCGAATGATTAATATTTCAATCTGGAAACATTTGAAACATACGTTACAATTGTTTATAGTACACACTGATACATTTTAGGGCTTCTTGACAATGTCTTTTGTGACTCTTATATAAATATATTCCTTGGGTTTTGAACACGGCACTTCAACAAGTAATTTTGCAGTGACACTCATAATAATCAAATTCAGACAAAATAAACTCTTGAAATTTAGATATTTTATTCCAATTTTTCATTTAAGGCCAAATGTATATATTATACGGACGATAACATCAGACGACAATTAAATAAATCTGCTTCCAGAAGTACTGAAGGTCTTGCAACGCTGGTACTCTTGATATTTATTAGAACTCTTAATATTTATCTTCTTTTTTAGTGTTTAGTATATTTATGTAACATACGTGACTCATATGCGTAACAAACGTTACCAAGGTTTAAACCGTCACATTTTCATTTGTCATATGGTGACTGAGATTGTTTGAGAATATGTGTAGGACAAATCCATCTAGAATAATTTGGCAGTTATCTGCAAGTTCTATGTGTCCGAATAGAAAAAATATAGGAAACAATGTAACTTTACATGGTTAACAACCTCCATCATATCTATCAATATCTTAATTCACGGTTACAGTGACTTATCAAATGAATGAAAAAATATAGAAGGCACATTGAAATAAGAATGGTCATATCTTCGAAACTATCCACCAATAGAAGGATAGTTGCATTGTCCATCCCTAAACAGAATGAATATGGTCAAAGAAAAATAAGCGCAGTAACGTAAGTTACAGTGGTGAAATTTTCATGTTCAGCTTCAAATATCAGAACATAAAAAGTTTGCAACATTTGTTGCTCATTTTTGTTTGAGTTGAAATTCAGTGTATCCTCTTGCAATTTTTCGTTGTATGAATGTTTTTGAAAAAACTTTATTTTTTCAAAATGTCAAAACCTGAATTGTACATTTTTAATGGTTTTGGCCCTTCATAGCAACAACAGTGAAGGGATGATTGAATTACGCTTCAATTGATCACGCTCTATAAATACATTCTGTCCATGACTAAAACTTCCAGAGCATTAGCATTATCTTTTTCAAAAGATATCTGACTTAAAAGTGAAGAGTTTGTAAAGGGTTTTGAAGAAAAAGAAACTCTCAGACACACCTACATGTCATTACTGTACTATTCCTCTATTCTAAAGAGTCCTGTAGTTAAAAAAGAAGCTAAAAACACTATTTTCCTTTTGGTTTAGGATCCAAAACTTAAGAATGATATAGAAGAAGACTCGCTATTTAGAAAATATGAAAAACCTCAATATTGAATATAGGTTGGCCCATTTCACCTGTTTTGAGTCCTCACAAAAAAAAAAAAAATAGGGCGTTGGACTCTTTCTTGTTGTTGTTGGATTTGTGATGCACGGTCACATTAATATCTATCAGATTTATTCGTTAACCAAGCTCCATTACAACTTTGCTATTCAAGAATGAAAGAGAGTGTTTAATCAAAAAGTCGAGCTAATCAGTTTCGTTTGACGATTACAAACTTAGCTGCATCGAAAAGGAATGTCATAAATAGTATCGTAATAGCAGTCTCCTGCTTCTCATATAGGCCTACTACAGTCTCATACACCTTTAATTTGAATTCTTTCTTTACTTCAGAATCTTACCCTTAATACAAATTTCAGGTCTGGTTCCATAACACGGCCATCTTGACAGAATTCAACACATAAATTCAATTCAAGTCAATTTAAGTCAATTCTATTCAATTCTATTCCAAAGGGCAGAATTACAAACTAAATTACGGGCAGTTTGATCGCGTGACCAATTTGGCTCGTTGGGTTAGGCACATTCAAAAAAGATAAAGCCTTCTTATGACGTTCTAGTCCCTCCTCCTCCCCCCCCCCCCCCCGGGAAAAAAAAAAGTAACAGTCAAAGTAATGGAGCGTTTCACTCTATCAAGATCACGCACTCATGAAGAAATAATGATAACTTCCTGGCTACTATCAGATCGCCTGTAAATGCAAAATAGCTATGTATAGACCCTTCATATTATCGTTGCAACGGCACGCAAACATGTGTCAATTAACTAAGAGAAACAAACAAACTTTTTTTTTCGTTTCCTACACGAACTCAGAAGATTCGAAGGCTTTTATAGCCTTTCTTTGAGTTTTGTCATCAGTATGGAAAGAAGTAGCCGATGACGGTGGTCAGCTCGAAGGTAGGTTTGCTCTCTGTAGGTATTCTCCGTTACAACTTAAATGATGTTACATGATCATATCCGTTAAACACGATAGAGGACGAGTATAATTCTTAATATCCATGGTGCATTGCTCTTTATATCAGGAATATCTCTAATGATTAGATATACCAAAAAAAAACAAAAACATAACGTTTTCAAAAAGGTTTCCTAAACGTTTTTTGAGGTTCCGTACGTCGTCGTATAAAATGGACGTTTTAGAAATGTAAATTATAACGACAAAGTTGCGACTTACAATTCACCGCAAAGCACAGTTTAAAAAAAAAAAACGTTTTAAAAACGTTAATTGACGTTTATACAAAACGTTTTTATTATGTCTGCTACCTCTTCTTTATATAAAAACGTCCATAATAACTTTTTTTTTTAATTCTTACGTCTGCTATGTCGAATACGTCTTTACTGAACGTTTAAAAACTGTTTTTATTTGGTCCGCTACGTCTTGGTCATTGGTTTCTTTATCATGAATACCCATGCATATGTATGAATATTCAAATAAGAAAAATATTGAATTTGAAAACTAGATAAAAGACATTGAAATCTGCAGTATTTATGCTTGGTTACAATTTTCTGTCTTCAAAATTGTGCCTATGTTATTGTTCAGCTTTTTACAATTTCAAAGTTGGCTATGAAGAGGTATTTTCATAATTATGTTAATAGGTGTAATGCAGAATATGTGACCCTGCACCACAAAAAGTCGCCAGACATGGGCAGATTGTGAAAGAACAGACCCTAAGCTTTAACCCTATAAAGCCCAAGGGGGGGGGGGCACATTGTACCCCCCTCCACCATATTTTCGTTTGCCACTCCTACACCTTTTACTCGATTTCAACCAAATTTGGTGACTTTTCCTAAAATCTTATTGCGAACATTTTGATATATAATTTAGCTATATCCGGTATTGCTGGTTGCCATGGCAACCGTAAACTGACAACCATGTTCGTCAGATTTTGCATGATTTTCTGTTCAAATTTCAGTTAATGGATGGAATGGGGGTTTTCTTGGCTGTAATTTGCTGAAGGACCAAAATGTGAAGTTATTATGGTTGTGAATTACCCTGAAATGGTCTTCTTATTATTTCCTTTATTTTTTATATGACATAGGCATCAAACAATAGACATAATAGAAATAATCGAAAATACAGCATTTTCCAAAGACTACCCTTTTATTTTGTGTTATCTTCACACAAGCTTTGCCTGTAATATCATTCCTTCATCATATTATCAATCTGCAAACTTAAAATTTCAATATTTTGGAAATATGAAATATGATACCTATATATGTACCCATTCCAAGCAATACATCATAGGTTTCATATATTTCTTTACATTGTATTGAATAGCGCCCCCACATGTTGACCTTGAGAAATTTCAACAGTAACAAATAGTGAAGGTTGACTTGCTTTTCCTTTGTGGTAAATTTGAGACGAATTATGAATCGAAGAACTGGAATTTAACTTACGTTTTTGGCAACGTTTCGCTGATTAATCACAATCAGCTTCATCTGGCATCCTTCCAGAAGAAGGCTGGTCGTTATATACGTGAAGCTGTGTAGGAACGTCACGCAAGGGTGCACTACCCGTGCGGACAGACGACTTGGAATCTCACGGACTGCCCGGTCCCACGTATGTGACAAGTTGAACCGTAAGCCCCCCTTCTTGTTCAGTTTAGGTTCCTCCACTCGTTCCCAAATGGCCTCTTTAACACCGCGCTTGAACCAATTGGCTTCCCTGTCTAGAATGACCACGTCTTTTGTGTTAAATGAGTGGCCTTTCTCTTTTAGATGTGTGTATACCGCTGAGTCAGGGTTGAAATCCACACTGCTGGGCCTTCTGTGTTGGCTCATACGGGCTTTGAGGGATTGTTGGGTTTCCCCGATGTAAAAGTCCTGACAGTCTTCCTGTTCACACCTCACCCCGTATACCAGATTCCTCTGTTTTTCTTTTGAAATCTTGTCCTTCACATGTACCAGCTTTTTCCGTAGCGAGTTGTGGGGTTTAAAGGCGGTGGAGATTCCATGCTTTCCAAAGACTCTTTTAATCTTTTCAGAAAGATCATATATGTATGGGATGGTGATGGTGATTTCCCTTGTGTGACTGGAGATGGTGCCACTTCTTTGGGCGGATTTATTGCCAGTTCGCTTGGGACTCTCGGCTTTGGAGAACGACCAATCCGGATATCCACATCTAGCTAGTGCCTGTTTGGTGTCACTCTTTTCTTTGGCTCTTTCGGTTGGATCTTGTACCACCAAGTCTGCTCTATGGATCGTCATTGTGAAGAAACAGGAGACGCAGAAATTCTTTCAACACATAAACACTTGTGATCCGAACATTTCATTCACAACCGAAGAGTGTAAGGACCAGAAACTGGCCTTCCTGGATGTTGAAGTACACATTACATCGGATGGTTCATTGGATACAACGGTATACCGCAAGCCCACCCATACCAACCAGTACATTCATTTCAACTCCCATCACCCGCTTGTACATAAACTATCAGTCATCAGAACACTCTTCCATAGAGCAGACTTGGTGGTACAAGATCCAACCGAAAGAGCCAAAGAAAAGAGTGACACCAAACAGGCACTAGCTAGATGTGGATATCCGGATTGGTCGTTCTCCAAAGCCGAGAGTCCCAAGCGAACTGGCAATAAATCCGCCCAAAGAAGTGGCACCATCTCCAGTCACACAAGGGAAATCACCATCACCATCCCATACATATATGATCTTTCTGAAAAGATTAAAAGAGTCTTTGGAAAGCATGGAATCTCCACCGCCTTTAAACCCCACAACTCGCTACGGAAAAAGCTGGTACATGTGAAGGACAAGATTTCAAAAGAAAAACAGAGGAATCTGGTATACGGGGTGAGGTGTGAACAGGAAGACTGTCAGGACTTTTACATCGGGGAAACCCAAAAATCCCTCAAAGCCCGTATGAGCCAACACAGAAGGCCCAGCAGTGTGGATTTCAACCCTGACTCAGCGGTATACACACATCTAAAAGAGAAAGGCCACTCATTTAACACAAAAGACGTGGTCATTCTAGACAGGGAAGCCAATTGGTTCAAGCGCGGTGTTAAAGAGGCCATTTGGGAACGAGTGGAGGAACCTAAACTGAACAAGAAGGGGGGCTTACGGTTCAACTTGTCACATACGTGGGACCGGGCAGTCCGTGAGATTCCAAGTCGTCTGTCACGCACGGGTAGTGCACCCTTGCGTGACGTTCCTGCACAGCTTCACGTATATAACGACCAGCCTTCTTCTGGAAGGATGCCAGATGAAGCTGATTGTGATTAATCAGCGAAACGTTGCCAAAAACGTAAGTTAAATTCCAGTTCTTCGATTCATAATTCGTCTCAAATCTACATCGACTAGATGAATAATAACTTTCATCAACATACTTTGTGGTAAATATGAAAATGATTGATATGAAATAAAAACATATATAGTTGGGATAAAGAAATAAAAAGAAAAAAACATGATTTTAGCATATTTCCTATGTATTTCTTTGTATTTTGGTTAATAGCGCCCTCAGTGGATGACCTTGGGAAATTTCAAATGTTGGGTCTTGTAGAGTATGAGTTGCTCTACCCATGTGCCAAATATGACGGTCATACATCATATAATAAAGAAGTTATATAGGGGGGCACAATGTGCCCCCCTTGGGCCTGGAAGGGGTCAAAATAGCTTGGGCTTTATAGGGTTAACATGATGTATAACTCAATTCAAATGGACTTCCTAACCTACCTAAATACTGGAAAGAAGGCACACACACTGGAAAAGTGTGAACTGCGAAAAGAGGCTCTGAAGTGCACTGTCTATCAAAGCACATAATCTTTACCAAGCCGTGTTAGCTGTGCCATGAAAGGGACAAAACATAGGATGTAAACCCCCGGAGCTACAAAAAAGAAGGGATTATTAGATTAAGCTGAAATTAAGCATTTTCAACAAGCACGTTCTACCCATGATAAATGCTAACTTTCAAAGCAGTAGCGTCATCCTTTCAAAAGTTATTAGACTTGAAAGGGAAGAGTGTGTAAAGGCTTTCAAGACATGAAAAGCGGCCTCTATAAAGTTTTACCTGGTCATTCTACTCTTCCCCCCAAAAGGTCGTAGAAAAACTGCTAAAAACACACTTTCCCAATCATTCTAAGATACAAACTGAAGAATAATGAAGAAGGATAGCTGTTTAAGAAAATATGAAAAACCCAAGATTGACTTGGTTGAACCATTTCACCTTTTTGAGTCCTCACTTAAAGTCAAGGGGTACGACTTTTTGTTTGTTTTGTGGTTCACGATCACATATGTGATTTAAATTTAGTAACCATGTCTTCATGCATTACATTTTTGCCGGTATATAAAAGAATTTGATACAGATTCGCATGTAGTGGGCATAGGTGGTAGGACATTAGGAACAGGTTAGGATTGATTACAGTATATAGGATTATGATTAGGGTACATATGCATCACATATTGTGCCTGCATAATCTCATATCCATACTTTTTATAATGCCCCGTAAAAGTAAACATTAGACGTCTTTAAAATGTTTTTTTTTCTGACGTTTTAGACGGATATGAAAGGTTCTTTAAACGTTCTAGAAAGGATCAAAATATTTTTAACGTTCTCCAAACGTTTTTTGAACGTCGGCAGAACGTCCACAGAACGTTTTGAATATTTTGAAAAAGTTTTTCTGACGTCTAGAATGTCCAAAAGCTTTTTTTTTATGTCCTTAAAAAGTCTGAGAGGTTTTATATTGGTTTTTGACAGTTTAAAATGTTTTTATAACGTCCAGTTGAAACGTTTAAATACGTCGAAAACATTCCACAATAAGACGTTCTGAAAACGTTTTAACGAAACGTCCAAATAACGAACTTGGATCGTTTAAAGAACGTTCAGAAAACGTCCCCGTGTTAGCTTGGTAATAACCTGTATGTTTGACTATCAAACAAATGTATTCCTGTTCTTCTTGAGTTTCCCGCTGTTGATCCCCATGAAGTCATGTGCTCTGAAAATTACATTTGGTTACATAAGTGTTCACCCCCCCCCCCTCCTCCCCACACGTACACACTCACACACACACACACACACACACACAGGCACACGCACAACACAACACATTAAAGCAGATAGAGACTTAGAAAGGATGCGATGATTCAAAATGTTAATAAGCTCAAATTGATTCCCCTTTAAATTCAAATCCTAATTAGAAGGTTCCAGACGTTCTGACTCCTCGTGTTGTCGGTCTTCCCTATTGTACCCTATTTAAAAGCTCCTTCGGGTATAAGGTTCTAAAAATCCAGTTTAGAATATTTTCTTTCGTTAAAGATTTGGTTTCAAGCATGTTGTTTTTTGTTTTGTTTTTTGTTTTTGTTTTTTTTTTTTTGGTTCATATCGAATTGCTGGGTCGGTGTGTTCATGTTGTGTCAGACTGTGATGGCTTGTAAATGTCAAATGCTTTATTGAACAAAACATAGACATCCTTTCTGAATTCTGGAGGGAAAGACCGCTGCGCCATTGTGCAAAGTTGTTAAGGCTACACCAAATAACATGTTCTTAGTTTCTTTCTGAATTACATTCTGCTTTGCTCTCGTAAAGTGTTCCGTAGAAGAAAATTTGTGACCCGCTGCAACAAAAGGATCCGGAAGTTGGGGGAAGATAATTTTCTGAAAATGCTTTGACGTTATTTCCTTACCACTCTACTTTAATTTCATACATAATACAGCTCATAAAAGTACTCGGTTGCGGAGATATCGATGGTTTTATTAGCGCATGTCAAGTTGTTGAGGAAATCAGAGTTTCGAGAAAAACGCCTTCAAAGTTTTCCTTCCGCCGCTAACATCAGGCGCGGTGGAGCACCCCAATTATCTCGCAGAAATCCATCGGCAGCCGAACCTCATTTGCATAAAGTAAACAACATGTACTCGCGTAGTTGAGAAAAAGTAAACAACTTCTCGAGCTAATAACAATTTAAGGAAACCTATTTTCGGATTAAAATTGAGTTAGTTTGAATTTGAAAACATGTCCGAATATGCACCTGACAATGATAAAATGTGAAATTTTAGCGAAAACCTGGCGAGCAAAATTACCAAAAATATGCCTCGAAAATCATCCTAAAATTCACGAAGTGTGATTGCGGAACCAAAGCGCCATTCGAACAAAGTACACCGAAATTTATTTATCTGCTTGCATTTTAAATTTCATACAGCAATATTCCCGGCCATGGTTGTGTCAGAAAAAAAAAAAAAAAAACAAAAACAGAAGGTGATGTCAAAAATGACACGAACGCAAAGCGTACAGGTCGGTCCCATGTATATATAATCGCGTCACTGTAGCGTTGCATGTCACAGCACACACAACGCATTGCTGCATGCAGCGTGCGCGGCAGCAGCTCAGCAGTCACCGCCGTGCGACACTCAGCAATATTGACTGCGTCACATGCAAACCAACAATGAGCACGAAATCCTGAATCTCACGTACCACGCATGCCCAATATTACGGGAAAGAAATGACGTCATTTTCAATTGTTTCGCTGACTACAATTTTTTATTCCAAACCCTGTAGAAACAAGTTGATTTCTCAAAAAGTACAGGTGGAACCAAGCGAAAACTTTCACCATTGTTATATGGATTGAGGCCTGATGAACTCATGTTGCCAATTTTGGACACATTGGAGCCCGGCCATAGTCCAGTCGGAAAAAAAAAAAACAGAGAGCATGTTTTCCGAGGGGTGATTTTCAAAACGCTTTAATATCTCAAGTTCTAGTGCAGCAAATTTCATAATTTTTTCATCAAAAGGAAGGTTTTCAAAAACTTAGATAGTGTGGGAAGTTTGAGTTTACTGGCGGCACGCATAGCGACACAAGGAGAAGGTAAAGATTTGACTTTTTCATGCACACAGTTTCGGGCAGCCGTGGATGCCCGTTGGAAATTCAAATAGAACAGGGCGATAATGAGATGCAAATTGGGGTGCTCCACCGCGCCTGACATGATCAAGGGAAGGCGAGACAGTTTTCACCGCTTGACAACAGAAGGTATTATTGTGCTCCTAGCGACCTTCGCGATGTTCATTCAAGCCAAGCGCCAGCGGTCTACGCATGACCAATCAGTAATTAGGATGCCACGTATTGACCAATGAGATCATTCCCTCCTTGCTAGGGCGGAGTCTAGTTGGGGCGCTAAATCCAAATCTTCGGACACGTTTCTGTTACGTTGAAAGTCAGAAAGTCACGGCACAGAAAAACGCTAATTTCTTGCAGTTCGTTTGATCATTTAGCTTTGAAATCTCAGCAGATGAGAGACAAACCATCAGTCTACAAAATTTTTTGCCAAAAACAGAAATCCGATTGTTTTGACCAATTTAGATGATGTGACTTCAAACTCGACTTGCTCGGCTCACCCGTCAGTGACATTAGGATCCTTTTGATGTAGCGGGTCACATCTATTTAAATGCTTTAAAGACCAATACAAAGTGATATGCAATTGCAACCAATAATCCTTTTTTTTTTTAAATTACAAATTGCAGATGAAATACCATGTCTGTCACTTTTTTTTTTTAATTCTGAGACACGTTCCATTCTTTACCCTAGTTACCGTAGTAACCTGGGGAAAAATATTTGTTGCGATGTTGATGCCTTTGAATTTACACAGTGTGAGTTCGGATATTACGAAAGCAATCCCACCATGAGAGCGACGGTTTTGCTGGTGATTGTAGGCATAGGAGGTGAGTTTCTCCCTTTTCCTCATTCTCAGCCCTATTGATATTAGTTGTTTACGTTCTCAATAAGCACTTACCTTTTTCTCATCAACAAACACAGGCCTGGGCATCAAAAAGAAAATTGAAATATGGATAATGTTGATGAATTTCGATTTTGTAGATACGCATGACAGTTCGCTATTCGGCAATTAAAGTCATTTCACAGTTCGACTTTCCACATGTGCAGAAAAAAAAAAAACATTCGTACTAACAGGGATGTAGTTTGTTTATTTTTTATTCATTTTTTTTTCCAATTTCAAAGGTTTATTTTCACTTCTTTCAACAGAATGTACAAAAAGTATAGATTCGACATGCGTTTGAAGGAATAATACATAGATAGCAAAAAATCAGTAGTTATCAGTAGTCATTACAAAATGAGGCATTTTTCATACAAACATATTTATACATTCTGCGAAAAAAAGTGGAGGTACCCACTCAAAAGACTATACTTGTACAATGTGGCCACCTCACTGGGATATCAAATTATCTTTGATATAATGGTTATTCATGTGATCCTTATAAATGATGTTTGTCAGCGCATCCACCTGACAGCAGAAGTGGTATTGGTAATATCAAAAAAAAAAAAAAAATATATATATATATATATATAATGAAATGAATGTTTCTGCCATGGATCGTTCTGCATGCTCCATGTGGTGTACGTAACTTCATGCTTGTTTCAAAATTATTCATAGTCCATAAATTGTTAGGCAAATTGTACGCATTACGTCGCTCTAAATATGAGCGAAGTGCCCTTAAAGCCCAATGCCCACTGTGCGACCTATCGGGCCTGCGATCTAGGACGTGTCTATGCTTCCCTTTTTTCGGGCCAGAATCAGCGTTTTGAAACGTGATTAGCGCAAAACGCTGTTGCGTTCCTGCTCACTTCGACAGAAACGCTGATTCAAAACGCCGATCCAAAACTCACAAAAAAGGTGCGTTTACGATCGGCGTTTCTGACTAATCACGTTTGACTGGAAAGCATAAACGCAACAGCGTTTCTGAACGCGTTTAGAGTGATGTCATCTAAACGCCTTTCCGGTTCACGTGAAAAAGCGCGCGCCTGGCCAGCCAGCTACGCTGGCCTGTGCAGTTTTCCCATGTACTGTGAACGCATGTCTTTCTCAGCTGCTCTCTCAGGCCAGGCCACCAATCGCAGCGCGCGCCCCGATTTGACCTGCCTCTGCTGAGGTCAGCGAAGCAATCGCAAACGCTCTTTCCAAGGCTCGAAGAAAGTGAGCATAAACAGTGCTCCCGTGAACGGCGTTTTGAATCAGCGTTTCATAACGCTGATTCTGCCTTCACAAATTGATCATAAACACACCCTTAGCCACCTTGAGCTCGAAGTTTAGGTGAAACGAAGGGGCCATTGGGGATATCATCGATGTATCATTTTGAAGTTTGTATTACCCATGAATATTGTTTGGAAATGAAAATAAGATACCATGAATGAATGGATGAATGAATGTATATATGTATGGAAGAGTGAATGAAATGTATTTGATTGACTGCTTGCATGTTTTCATCCAACCATGAATTACACATTTGGGACTCACAGTGGATGTGCGGTATCTCGTTGCGGATTCTGCCTCATGCCAACCTGTAATCTGTGCAGACGGTCGTAAGATTGAATATGAACCCGTTGTAACACGCATGAACCGCCCGCCCTTTCGTGAACTCGTCTCTTGTCAGTCCAGAAGAAAAACCTCAGGTACGCGTCTAACACAACATACAAATCATGACAGAACATGACAAGATATGACATAGTGTACAAATAGTGAATGGTCACGAGTGCAATGGTACAAGATTTTGCACGAGGTGAAAGATAGAGGCGCTCTATTCAAAGAGGCGAAGACGAGTTGAATAGTGGGCCTCATCTTTCACCAAGTGCGAAATCTGGTTCCATTCCACGAGTAAAGACCATACACTATTTGTTTTATACAACACCTCGAACGTCAACAGATTTGGTACTCACAGATTCTTGAATTAAGCACGGAAATGGCAACCATTTTCCGTGCAAGACGAATGAGTAGCCTCACAGTCGCAGTCACCGTCTGTATGTATATGTGTGCATGTATGCGAAACGAAGTTGTTTTCAAAAATGAGTGACAAAAGTTCGCGCTTGTAAGCGCGCTTGTAATTGTTGAGGGCGCGCGGCACATGTTTGTTTATTGTGACATCAGAGCGCGTGCAATAGAACATTTTGGTCAAACAAAACTGCACTCCTGAGACAGCCAGAGCGTGTAATGGAACTTTCAGTAAACGTCACATATCATTATTGGCAATCGACCAATCGGATAGCTACATTCTAAGTAGGTGTTGTATACATCAAAAATCAAACAATTATTCAGTGAGAAGTACCAAATTATTCGGGATTTAGGAGTGCCTATCAAATAATTGTTCCTTCTTGCGAACGAAACCCTATTCTGACTACGTGTTGTCTGGAATAAATCACTAACAATGATATCACAAGGGTGTGCACAATTACGACTGATCGTTCACTGGAGGGCTTTGATAGGCAATTTGCATGCAATAGAAGGGAGGAATCTATTAGCAGTGTCAAGTTAACAAAATGCTTTCAAATTCCCTACATTTATACTTGTGGACCGTAAAGTTGTAGAAGCTGAGAGCAACTCTGTTAACCGGCCGTTCAATACTGAATTCTGAAATCTCCATCTAGACTTAATACACAAACCACCAGGTTCCCGTATGGAACGGGTTAACACTAGCTTCGTGTATATTGGAAAGTAGAAATTAGAAAAATATAGCATATGTGACCGTGCATTACAAAACGAACAAAAAGTCGCACACACTGATTTTGTGTGAGGGCTGAAAACAGGTGAAATGGGTGAACCTAGCCGATCTTGACTTTTTCATATTTTCTAAAAGAGCAAGTCTCCTTCTACATTATGCTAAAATTTGGGATCATAAAACGGGCAGGAAAGTGTGTTTTTTAGCAGTTAATCTCGAACATTTTTTAGTAGAATAGTGTGATTAGGTGTGCCTTTAGAGTCCCCTTTTCATTTCTTAAAGACCTTGTACACACTCTTCACTTTCAAATCTAATAACTTTTAGAAGGATGATGCTACTGCTTGAAAGTTAGTAGTAATTATGGACAGAATATGCTGAAAGCATGCGTAATTTCAGTTTAATCTGATAATCCTTTCATTGTTGTTACTCCAGTGGTTTACATCCTGTTTTTTGTCTCATTCATGGCATAGCCAGCACGCCTTGGTAAAGATTTAGCGCTTGAATAGACATACTTAAGAGCCTCTTTTCTCAGTTCACACTTTTCCTGAGTATGTGCTTTCTTTTTAATATTTAGATAGGTTAGGAGAGTCCATTTGATTTGAGTTATACATCATTTTTAAGCTCAAAGTCTGCTCTTTCAGAATATGATCTTAACTAAAATTTCATGTCTGGCGACTTTCTGTTCGTTTTCTGATGCAGGGTCACATATGTAATCAAGTGGATTTTTTTTTCTCCCATCATCTTTGTTTTTTGTTTTTTTAAGAAAAAATGACATTTTCCACATTTTCCTTGGGAAGAGTAATCTAGCATTTGCCAATCTTTTAGCTACAACGAGCGAAGGCTGGTATCTAATATAATGATTATTGATATATGCAACTAGACGAAATGCGTCGCTATCGGATATTCTGGAAAAAAAAAAAACTCATAGATTCCTACGTAGTTCCTAGATTGGTCGTTTTCATAGACGGCGGAAGAAAATAATGTCACGGGTAACCTCCCCTCCCTTCCAACTCCCAATCCCCCCCCCCCTTACAAAAAAAAAACAAAAAACAAAAAAAAAAGTCATTAGCTTCTATGGGATAAATAAGGTTATTCTTGTGTTTTCTTTCCCGACCAAAACTCCGTTACCTTCTGTCTCCATGTATTTATCACGTTTACAGATGACACCATTGTAATCTTGTCTGATTCCAAACACATCCATATGGCAAAGGGAACGAAAGTGAATTTCACAATCTACCGTACACTTCAAACGGAAGCCTCAGATCTTACATACGATCGACAGGATCAAGTAGTCTATTGGACAACCTATTCCTCCCTTATACTTCGGGCTGGCATCACCGACGGAGAGCCTAAAACGGTGTTCCTTAGTAAGTTCGAATTTTGATAAATATTACGTAAGATTAATAGAGGAAGAAAGTATATAGATCCACTTGTATGCAGGCAAAAACGGAACAAACGGCAGTGGTTCCTTCTAACTATTAAAGCACGTTTGCGCTTGTAACCGATATACCATTTCTGCTGAAACAATGAAATATGAAGTTCAATAAATTCTACTTGTGGTAGGCGTCTTAATATTCGTTTGATTGCCTGAAGATAGTTATAATCTAACAGTCATTAAAGTCATTTGCAGCACGGTGTGGAATCGAACTTTAATTAAAGGCATACTATCGTCATCCCTTATGGTACGTAAACTCCGAACGACCGAAGTTTGCGCTTGCAATTGCGCCATGCCAGACTCGGTGCTATATCCATAAACGTGTGGGACAATGCTGCCACTGAGGCACGTGTGTGTGTGTGCGTGTGTGTGTACGCATCATACACAAACATTGTCACCGCGAGCTGCGGTGATTGGAGGAGAGAGGCCAGAAGACGCGTGGCTCTTTTGGCCTCTCTTCATGCGCATGCGCACTGAGAGTGTGCGTCCATTCGGAAGCCCTCGTGGCTCGCTCGGACAGCCATTTTGGGTTAGGAGATTTGTAGCACAGAGCTCTTGTAGTATAGAGTGTTGTTCGCTGACCCATTGAGCCAGCGCTATTCTCATTCAGAGTCACTACATTTGCTACAGAATGGGGGAGGCAGCGTGTTGCGTTCGTCTCCGTGCCGCACAAACCACTCGCCACGATTGTATGCCTTTAACAAATTGGACGATTCATAATGTCGATTTATTTACGACTAGCAAAAAAAAAAAAAAAAAAAAAAAAAAAAAAAAAAAAAAAAAAAAAAACTTTTTTTTTCTCTGTGTTTCTTTAATGTCAGACTCTCTCTCTCTCTCTCTCCAGAGAATCGTAGCTATCGTCTTGCCCTTTCTGACTCAAAGCGCGCCCTCTTCGTTGGTTCTGAAGCAAGAGACATCACTGTTGTTTCTCTTCTGAACTTCGCGCTTCTGAAACGTATTGCTACGACTGCCTCCCCACGTAGTCTTGCAGTTGACGACGTTGAAGGGTGGGTAAAATCCCTATAGTTCCCCATTTAGTCTCGTCGATTGCTTGTGTTTGTGAAGTTTTAAAAGTCTTGAAGCATCTTTGATCCTGACACTGCAAATAAACAAAGGTTGTTCTTAGAATGTGTTAATAAACGTGTGAATTAGTATACGTGAACCTGCACCGAAAAACCAACAAAAAGTGGCACACATTAATTTGGGTCAGGATTCAAAATAGGTGAGTTACGGGTCAACACAGTACACCTTGAGTTTCATATATGTTTTGAAAGAGCAAGATTTTATCTACACCTTGGTAAAGTTTGGGAATCATAAAACAAATGGGGAATTATGTTATTTGCAGTTTTTCACTTTTCACTTTAAACTCTAATAACTTTAAAAATGATAATGAAAGATTATGCTACTAGTTTGAAAGTTCGTCAAATTCGTCATGGATAGAATATGTTAATCGAGCATGATCAATTTCTGCTCAATCTAACAATACCTTCATTGTTTATGATGTGGAGTTTCACATCTCATTTTCTCCTGTTCCATTAACTACTCAGCAAACTCGGCTCGGTAAGTTTAGGCGCTTAAATCGTCACCGCATTTAATAGCCACTTTTCTCAGTAATCCCTTTTCCACAGCTCGTGTTTTCTTTTCAATATCTAGATGGGCGACTAGATTCCACTTGAATTGAGTCATACATCGTCTAAAGGTTGAAGTCTGCTCTTTCAGAATTTGTCTTTCACTTTAAAATGTGTCTGGTGACTTTTTGTTGGTTTTGTGGTACAGCTAGGGTCACATAATTATACTGCCAAACAACGGAAACATGTTTTTCATGAAACAGTGAATTATCATTGTCAAAGTCATTTCATCTTTAAGTATGGGCAGGTACGGCCATAATTTGACTTCAGATAAAGATATTAAACAATTATAGCGGTATAATCGGCATGTATTTGAATTCAAATAAACACAAGATAATGTTCTACTTCTCTTAAAAAATAGAAACATATTATTCAAAATCATTAATAAGAGCACATGATACAACTACCATTATTTCCATTCAAGGCACTGATAGCCAATTAGTTATTATTATTTAATGATTAGTATTAGCCCAAGTGGGGAGCATATTGTGCCCGCACCATATTTTCGTTTGCTACTCGTACATCGTTTACTCAATTTCGACCAAATTCGGTGACGTTTCCTAAAATGTTATTGCAAACATTTTGATATAAAATCTAGCTATTTCCGATATTGCTGGTTGCCATGGCAACCATAAACTGACAACCATGTTCGTCAGATTTTGCATGATTTTTTCGTTCCAATTTCACTTAACAATATGATGATGGATGAAATTGGGGTTTTCTTGGCTGTAATTTGTTGAAGGACCAAAATGTGAAGTGATTATGGTTGTGAATTACCCTGAAATGATTTGCTTATTATTTCCTTTATTTTTCATATGACATAGGCATCAAACAATAGATATACTAGTAATAGAAATAATCGAAAATACAGCATTTTCCAAAGACTATCATTTTATTTTGTGTTATCTTCACACAAGCTCCGCCTGTAATATCATTTCTTTATCGTATTATCAATCTGCAAACTCAAAATGTCAATATTTTGGAAATATGAAATGTGATACCGATATATGCACCCATTCCAAGCAATACATCATAGGTTTTATATATTACTTTATATTGTATTGAATAGCGCCCCCACATGTTGACCATGGGAAATTTCAACCATAGCAAATGGTGAAGGTTGACCGGCTTTTCCTTTGTGGTAAAAATGAAAATGATTGATATAAAATAAAATATATATATACTAGGGAAATAGAAATAAAAATAAAAAAAAAATGATTTTAGCGTATTTCCTATGTATTCTTTATGATTATTTTGGTTAATAGCGCCCTCAGTGGATGACCTTGAGAAATTTCAAATGTTAGGTCTTTTAGAGTATGAGTTGCTCTACCCATTTGCCAACTATGACGGTCATACATCATGTAATAAAGAAGTAATATATAGAGTAATGTGCCCCCCTTTCCCTTGGGCCTCGAAGGAGTCAAAATATGTTGGACCTTATAGGGTTTATCAAGATGATATATGTGAATATTTTCATCTACCGCTTTACAGGTATCTTTACTGGGCAGAGCGGAAGTCCTTATACCGTCAAACTATCGATAACTATAACTCACCAAAGGAAACGTTAGAAATACTGGAATCCCGGACTGATGGTCCAAAGACTATGATCTCACACATCGACATTTACGGCAAAGGTATTAATCTTATTACAACAATGGAAAGAAAATAAAACAGATATCCGAATGGTGGAACAAATAATGGACGACTACTCTTACACTGTAAAATGTCAATTTTCTGTTCACCTGCTTAAAACTTTTTTTTTTTGTGAGAAATTTAAAGTCTGCAACGCGTCTATATATGGAACGGGTTTTTTAAGAGCTTAACACAGGGTGTGCTTATGTTCATCACGCCCTTTCACCAGGTGTTTATTATACATACATACAAAATTAGCTGATATCTCTTTCTTTTTTTATGTTACGCTTAACGGAAAGTATAATAAAATATTTGATTGCACACTCATAGTTTGAAAACATTGGCCTATGAAGGTTATATAATGTATTGCTAAACTATTAATAAGAATATATTATTCGTGTCGCCAATCTCAAAACTGTTTTGTTTTGCTTTAAAAAAAGCATTTCACGATTATGAAAAAATATTTGTGCTGAATATAAGTTGTTTTAGTTCTATTTACACGGGTTAACATACTTGCATTCAGCCGTTATGCTGTTTTTAGCAAGTCCTTATGATACACAGCAAAAAAAAAAAATGCAGTGGTACAATCAACGTATACAAAAATGCATACAAAATAGTCATTAAAATGAAACAAAAAGATTAGAAAAAAATCCAAACAAATATAAGCCTACACAAAACTATTTGGCAGAATCAAATAAAAACAAAACACACACAGTAAATGGCGGAGAGACAAATCTGTGGAAAAAAGAAAAATCAAAAGAAAAATTATTACTCGCAAACAAAAAAAAAACAAAAATCAAACAAGCAATAAAAGAGAATCCATACAAATTAGAAACTGTGCTAAACTTTACATCTTACAGTGGTTTCCGATAAATGGCTGAATAATTGAACTCCTATATAAATGGTGCTACTTGTACAGATTTGGTTTTAGTCTCTGAAAACAATACCTAAATGCCGACTTCTTGTGATTAAAAGTGAATGTTTCTATATTGATAAGTCAGATCATGAGGTAGGATGATATTTAAGGTTTGTAAATGAAAACAAGAATTTTTTTTTTCACTTTGGCACTGAGATAGCCAATACCCAGCCTCACATACAAATCTCGCCTATTGTGGCGATAATCCACTCTCAGAACAGTTCACAAGGGTCTGTTTTGAAGAATCTGAAGTATTTTTATATTAACAGACTGTTGTTTCATCCACATTGTATAACATTACTCGAATCATTAATCAATTTGATGCCAACATTGATCGGCCCTTTACATTTCTAAAAGAACTCACTTTAATGCTTCCTCCAAAGAGTTTTTTTTCCCCGTAAAACCAGTCTACATGAATATAAGAACAAAAGAAACATTCACTAAACATTATAGTTTATCCGTGATTTCTTACTTTATACTACAGTTTGATATTACGACCCCTCGACAAATTAGTGTAAAATTGTCTGCTTTGACATTTTATTTCTGCGTTTTTACTGTTTTTTGTGTCACAAATATGCAAAGTACGTCTCATAAGTACGAGGAAAAAAGACTTATCGTATCCAGTGTAACTTAAAAAACACATATTACAATGGAAAAAAAGACATACAGCAAACTTGATGTACTCTTCGGCGAATTCTAACTCTTTTATGACAATCATTGACATCGTTCCGAAATCAAAATATTGAAATTGCTATACTTCTTCCAATATGAATAAACAAACAACAAATATCTTGTTCGCGAATTACTATTTGTCAAAAAGAAAATGAGTGTCATTGTGTGAATTCAAAAGTGGCCGTAACTCTTATGCTTTGGATTGGAGGCAGGGAGGGGTTCCCTTCCTTTGTCTACTCCGAACTGTCCGCGGATGAGCACAACGAATACGATATAAGATCTTCAGTAACTGATAAAAAGGGGAAAATGGAATGTGATTGAAAATTTTGTCGTTGTACCTAGAGGGCCTCGAGTGTCGAAAACCAGACTCGTTTCTGTGTTTTTTTTTTCTTTTATTTTCTTTTAATCCTTGTAATCGTTGTAATGATTTTCTCTTTGTGACATCACAAAACAGGACAGCGTCTCTTCATCATGGACAGATACAGTGTCAGGCGCTTGACAACAACAAATTTTTCATGGGATGGAAGAGCGAATCTCATGAAAGACTTACGTCAGCAAGACCTGGCCGTCTCGTGCAATACCTTATTTGTTGTTGGTACCGATGAAAAGAGCTTACGGGTGGAGATTTTCACTGAACCAATGACCAACCTGCCGGGTGAAATTGTGACCTTAGCAACTGACTTAAGCCCCAGCTTCGCTCGCATAGCCGTCTCATGTGAATGATAACAAGTAATGTACCGTCTCTGGATGTTAGGTAATCTCTCAGTGGTCCCCACAATTACATGGTTAAACGTTTTAAAAATCTATTGTTTAATAGCTGAAACAAAAATGTGCAAAGACGTATTGGTGTGTACTAGTATACGACCCTGAAGTCTAAGAAGGAAAGAACATCATCTCGCAATAACTTTAATATCGAGTAAAAATAGGATCCATATCTACGAAGATAAAGACACATTCATGATATTTCCTTGATTATTAATGAGACCACTTTATTGAAAAAGAGTTTGCCTCGTCAGCAAACAATGACGGTGAATCGTAATTGATTAGATTAGAGGAATCTATTGTGTGTGTATGTGCATCAATCTGTTATTCACACATAGAAATTGTCATGACATTGAGGTGCAATTACAATGTACATAATCTCGCAGCAAGAGCGCCGGAACACTTCGGTCTTTGGGGGGGGGGGGCAAAATCTCAACGGGGGCACATATTTTATGTGAAGATGTGAGATCGTCGGCGAGAGAGCGAAGAGACAGAGCAGGGGGAGTGGGGGGGGGGGGGGCGGGAGAGTGTGGAAGGGGGATCCCCCCCCCCCCTCCCACGGTAGGGACCTTTTGTAAAACAGAGTACACAAGTCGCGTTTATAGACCATTTAAAAGCAAATTTCTAAGGAATTAAACATACTGAAGAAAAAAAAAATATCAGTGACAAGGACTACGGGGGTACATTAATGTGACGGTGTGAGATCATCGGCGAGAGAGCGGAGCAACCGAGCGGGGGGGGGGGGGGAGTGTGGGATGGGGATACCCCTCCAAAGGTAGGGACCTTTGTAAAAACAGAGTAGAAAAGTCGCGTTTATAGAGCATTTAAATGCAAATTTCTAGGAAATTAACATATAATATTGAAAAAAAAAAACAATCAGTTTGAAGGACTATCATCATTACATACGGGGGGTATATACATTAATGTGACGGTGTGAGATCATCAGCGAGGGAGCGAAGCTTCCGAGCGGGGGAGGGTGTGGGAGGGGGATATCCCCCTCCCACGGTAGGGACTTTTTGTAAAGACAGAGTATAAAAGTCGCGTTTATACAGCATTTAAAAGCAGATTTCTAGGGAATTAAACATAGGGAAATATTTAGTGCCAAGGATAATGATTATATCATATACGGGAGTACATTATGTGACGGTGTGAGATCCTCAGCGAGGGAGGGTGTAGGAGGGAGATACCCCCCCCCCCCACACACACACACACACGGTATAGGGACTTTTTGTAAAAACAGAGTATAAAATCGCGTTTATAGAGCATTTTAAATTAGATTTCTAGGGAATTAATCATAGTTAAAGAAAATCACTGCGAAGGACGATGATCAAAAATTCTGCAAACTATTCATTTTACTATAAGTACGGGCAGAGTGAGAGAGCCAATTTCACTTTGCCGTTCGTCTGAAATTTATTCATTAAAAGCTTAAACGTGATCGCATTGTTCGAGCAATAAAAAACATATTCTTTTACTTTTTACTGCAAACATGGATTTCTAGTTTAAGACAAATCCTGAAAGAGCAAACTCTAAGCTTTAATCATAATATATAGCTCAATTCAAAAGGACTACTTTAAATAACTCTAAATATTGGAAAGAAAGCACACACTATGGAAAGTGTGAACCGAGAAAACAGGCCCTGAAGTACAGGGTCTATATATTAAAGCGCTTAATCTTTACCAAACCATGGGATGCTAGCTGTGCGATGAATGGAACCACCAGAGCAACAACAATAAAGGGATTACCAAATTATCAAATTATCAAAAGAAAAGAGAATGAAAAATAACAACAAAAAAGAACAAGAATAAGAACTGCGGCTGTAAGTATAAAAAAGTCGGCCCTATATTTATACGAGTTTAATTTATCTTCATTTATTTCATCATGTTGGTGACGAATTCAAAGTAGGAGAAATGTAATCATTAAAGGGATGGTACAGTATTGGTGAAGATGAGAATTGGGCTTTTAACTTTTTGCGAAATACCAAGAATACATTTAGATTTAGTACAGAACATACCATTTTAAGAGGAATTCAAAGTTTATTTGATGAAAATCGGGTTTGGAATGACTGAAACATCCAAAAACAAAGTAGAACAAAGCGATCGTAATAAAGTGTGGGTCCCACACTTTATTAGAATCACTCTTCTTTGGATATCTTAGCCATTTCAAAACCAATTTTCATCAAATAAACATTGAATTCCTCATAGAATTACATGCTCTTTCATATATCATATGAGGTTTCTCATTATCTCATCAAAAAATTTTCGAAACCTGAAATTAGGTCTCAACCAAAACTATACAATCCCTTTAAGTGGATGCATTCTAAACGTTGAAATCACAAAGAAAGTGTACACGTCAAAGTGATCCGCCATACATCAAGAGAGGATAATGTAACAATGCTAATATTTAAAGCAATAATAATAATAATAATAATAATAATAATAATTAGACAACTCGTTTAAACAATCAGAGCTTAAATCGATCACAGGATTTGTTTAGGTTTAGTTATGGTTTTCGATAATTTGAATAGAACGGTTTCTTAGTCATTCCAGTATGAAAATCGCTTTCAATGATATAGTGCTTTTTGCTAGAAATTCCACCCTCCTATTACTGTAATCAAATCAAACTTGAGAAACAAATTATTTTTGTGTTTTCATAAATTTCACGCCACCAAAATATAATTGATTGATATCACAAAATTAACCCGAATGGGTCATCATTGGCTACAAAAAGTGATAATAATAATAATAATAATAATAATAATAACACATCAAGTAAACAAAACCGGAGCACTGGATTACAAAAGTTAAAATGAAAAATATTCTATTGCTTTTAATTGATTTCATGTGTCAATTTCACACACACAAAATACAAGTTAAGATATAATTCTAATAATGCTCATTCAATTAAATTCAATGTTCTTTTTCATTTTTCGACAAGAACATAAACATCACTTCTTCTTTTTTGGTAACAGAAAATAAGGTGCGTAAAACTAATTTATGTAGGATGAAAAGAATATACAATGATTGTAGCACCTTGCAATAATTACACATTATCATAAAACTCGAGTGATTTGAAGTAAGTATACATTGTGGATAATTCGAAAAATGGAGGGACCCACTAAAAAGACAAAGCTTGTAGAATGTGTGCCCCTAAGAAGAAAAGCATCAGTTGAAAGCAAGAGAAGGTCTTGAAGCCCACTAGAGAGACAGATCAACAAAACACACATGTACACACGTGAAAACATGAAACGGGACTGAAATGGAGTAACAGTACAACAGAGAGTTGACTATGAGATGAGACAAAATGAGACAAAACTGACATAACAGTGCGAGAACAGAACGGAACAAACAAAACAGACAGAAACATTTAGCAGAGACAGCGATCTCGTCGGAAGTTTGCCGAGGGAGAGAGAGAGTGACGCGAGAAAGAACAATGTAGGCCTACTAGAGATATAATCGCGGAAATATCCTAGCTTTATTACATGAGGACGCTGTATAATAATAAGAGAATATACGTAGCAATCAATACATGGTTCTTTTCTTAAATAAAAGGTTATAACAGCTGGCTAATTCAAATCAGCTGGTTAACTGAAAGTATTTAGATTAATTCGAATGAGTGATCATTTCATATTCAATTATACCTATAGCTACGCTCGATAATTTCCACTGGAATAACACTTTAACCATTGCGAAATGCAAAATGAAAACATTTCGTGCCATTCAATCTACATGTAATTAAATTTTGACGCGTCACGAGGAAAATATTTCCGGATGTTCCCTATCGTTTCTTTCCAATTACATCACGCGGTTTCTTTGATGTTCGAACAGGAACATTGCTTACCGGTTGACAGTTTGACCCAATCTGCCGAAGTGCTAATACACCAATCCTTCTGGGACTTTCTTGTTCTAAATAATGCTAGCCTTATTTTTACCCTTCGTATGTATTGTTAGGATGCCAGAACAAAAAAAAAAAACAAAAAAGTCTACGCATAGCTAGATGGTTATGTTAAAGGTATTAGCCCACATTTGTAAACCTGCAGCAATTGGTCTCATAGTTAGCATGGAGTTTGGGTATGATTGCAGTAACACCTGTGCAAAATTTCGTTCCAATTAGTCCATTACTTTCATAAAAATAAATAAAAATGCACCGTAATCCGTATGCATGCGTATAACGTTCGCTAGCTCCGGTCCACGTACGTGTTACATGTACAATGTACGTACCTGCTATAGCCCGCGCTCGTAATTCGATTTTGGGTCGGGTTGACCCGGTTTGAAAGTTGATTTTAAAACGATGATTTTCTCTCTTTTATCGAATGGTATAGACAAAGAGCGACAGGTGAGGTATATTACCGTTATAACTTGTACTTGAAGTCATATTGGACCTGTTTTATGCAGTTTTGATTTTCGTGGGTTTGCAAATGTGGGCTAGTACCTTTAAATGGTTCGCGTCATGTTAACTGAACACCACGCACACGTCTGTTCAAGAGTACGACATCGATGTATTAAAATGTATATCAATTGATTTACTCGGAACAGGATTCTAACCGTGCTTACAGCGGGGGGGGGGGGGGGGGGTTGACGTTGAATGTTCCGATCACATCAGAAATGAATACATTGTTTACTGAAAATGCCTCATGCCGTAACGGGATGGGCGTTTTGCCGCCCTCTCCTGTCGAGCATTGAGTAGTGTTATCGCAATTTCAACTGCAACTTGACGCGGACTTGTTAGCGCAGGCCAGGAGCAGGCCAAAAATGCACGAGTAACTCACCAGTTAATACCCTTCCTCATGGACTCTGAAATGGCTGTAACTCTTGGCATGTATGTTCGTATAATTTGTATTGCCATAAGCGGTAAGTTATCTCTTTTCTTAGACGTTGTTAGAATGAACAGACGCAGCGCGTATTACAACGAGTGTGCTTGGATGTTTGTTAGCGAGTGTGGTTATACTTGAGCTTGTATTTGAAAGTTTTTGTGTGTCAGTATAAACTGTTCATTCAACAGTATGGTCGCATGCATGTCACGAGACCGACACCAAAGAATCATACATCCCATACGTCATACAGCCCACAAGCCATACAGCCCATGAGTTCGATAAGTAAATGAGGCCAACAAGACTGACACATGAAAGCCCCGTGCTGTATCCGTCGAACTGGTGTGCTGTTTTTAACCTAGTGTTGAACTCTTGGGCTTTATTTGCGTAGTGTCGACCTGATGCGCTGTATGGTTCGTGGGATGTATGACTCATTGGAAGTCATATCAATGTCGAACGACTATATGTGACCCTTCATGACGAAACCAACAAAAAGTTGCCAGACATGGATTTTTAGTTAAGAGCATATTCTTTCAAATCAAATGGACTTTCCTAACCGATATATTATATATATATATATATATATATATATATATATATATATATATATATATATATATATATAGTGTATTGGAAAGAAAGCACACATTTGTGTCAGGAAAAGTGTGAATTGAGAAAAAGGCTCTGAAGCACAGGGTCTATTCAAGCGCTTTTAATCTTTACCAAGCCGTTCTAGCTGTTCATTGAATGGGACAAAAACATGATGTAAACCGCTAGAGTAATAACAATGAAGAGATTATTATAATTATTAAGCTGAAATATACTAGAAAGAAAGCACACACTCTGGAAAAGTGTGAACTGAGAAAAGAGGCTCTGAGGTAAAGGGCCTATTCAAGCGCTTAATCTTTACCAAACTGTTCTAGCTGTGCAATGAAAGGGGCAAAACGCAGGATGTACACCAACGGAGGAAGGGATTATTAGATTAAGCTGAAATTGAGCATGCTCCATAAACACATTCTGTCCATGATTAAGGCTAACTTTCAAAGCAGTAGCGTTATCCTGTCAAAAGTTATTACGAGTTGAAAGTGAAGTGCAAAGGATTTCAAGAAATGAAAAGCGGCCTCCAAGACATACCTGATCATTCCACTCTGAAATTAAAAAAAGAGGTTGTAGACAAACTGCTGAAAACACACTTTCCCATTCATGTTGAAATTCCAAACTAAAGAATAATATAGAAGAAGGATAGCTCTTTCAGAAAATGTGAAAACGTAAGATTGACTCGGTTGAACCATTTTACCTTTTTCGAGGCCTCACGTAAAATCAGGGGGTGCGACTTTTTGTTCGTTTTGTGATGAACAGTCACAAATGCTATTGATGTCGCACTAAATGGTTTTTGTTTTTCTGCCGATAATATTGTTAATGAATATGATAGATGGTTTGATACATTTTCATCTTTAAATGAAATCAAAATTGGTCATTATTTTGAATGTCGGCAGTTTGGTTTAAAAATTTAATGTTCGCTGTTAAATTCAAAGTTAGATTTCTTTTGTTAAAACTTGAATTTGATGTTTCATGTCTTTCAGAAACTTGGCTTCATGATTCTGTAAATGATGAGCACATATTTATTGACAATTATGCACTGTACCGTAATGATAGAACCAATGGTAAACGTGGTGGGGTGTTTGTATTTTTGTAAGACAGTAATTGATAAGTAGAAAAATGAAATAATTTAATCATCCATCACTGGAGTTTGTGTGGCTTGAAGTAAACCTAAGTACTAGTATTGATGATTCTGAGAATATGTTATTAGCTTGTCGGACCAAGTTAACTTTAATTAAAACCAATATGTTACTTTTGGCGATTTTAACATTGATCATTTTTCAGCTGATTCTATGTGTTCGATTTTTTTAGTTAAAGTGAAGAATGTATTTATGGTAACTCAATTAAGTACCAAACGTGTTCGGGTGACTATTAACGCAAGTAAATATTTTGATATAATCTTAACTTCTGATTCTGATAAAGATTTGTTGCGTGATGATAGATAGCCCTCAGTGACCCTTATCTCATTTTCACTGTCATTGATACTGACATGACTCCTTCTAATCATAAGAGTGCTGTCTACCACTATTGCAAGAATTTCTGTGAAGATGCATTTCTTGATCACATTCAGTAATCTGATATATTGTGTGGTAGAGTTCTTCCTCAGCCGTAGCCTCAGTTACATATACAGTGGGGTTTGTGGGGACAAAAAGAAGTTTTTCTTCATATAAGCGACAAACATGCTCCGATAAAGGAATCAAGGGTAAAGGATAGGATATCACATTGGATGCCCCCCCCCCCCAATATAATTAGGATGATTTATAGAAGAGATTATTTGAAGAGCGTTGTTATGAGAGCTACATTATTATCTGATGTAAATGAATACCGGAAGTTAAGGAATTATATTACTGATTTGATAAGAAAAAAAAGTAAGCAATGTTATTTTCATATCATTAGTAATAATCATATTGATAACCCAAAAGTGTTGTGGAATGAACTTTATCAGATAACTGGTATTTCTCGATCTCACAATGTATTTTCTTATGCTATCACAGCTGATGATATGAATGAGTATGTTGTGAATATAAGTACTGTAGTAGAATATCTAGTTCAGTTCAGAAGAAAACATTGCAATGTCATCATCCTGCTCGTTTGTATAGTTTTGAATTTATGGAAATATCTGTTGATAGTGTTTGCACACGACTGCAATGCACATTTTTGTTTATTTAATTCTAAATTATTAAAATTGTCTGCTGTTTTTTTTTTTTTTTATTTCTACACCATTAACACTGAGGTATAATATTAGCCTTAACACTCAAATGTCCTTCCCAGTGACTGGTTAGTTTCGTAGGTTACACCAATGTATAAGGGTAAATGTGATACTGCAGAGAAATTGAATTATAGGTCCCTTGCTATTGTTTGTCATATTGCAAAAGTAATAGAGAAAGAGGTAAATCCTCAATTTCTTTCCTATCTTTTGAAACATACAACGTAATTCTATTTCGATAGATCAACAGGCATTTTTTATCAAATCCTTCTGTAGATACTTGCCTTCATCAAGTTACCAATGACTGGTATATATGATGTTTTTCATGAAAATCAGATGGTTGCAGCCTGTTTTTTTAAGTATCTATAAGTGTTTTGACTGTATTGATCATGAGCTATTGTTATTTCAAATTATCTAAATATGGTGTTTTGAATGTTAAACTGAAGTGGTTTTATAATCATTCATAGGGGTCCGAACAAGCTGTAAGCTATAACGGCATTAATCACGCATGAATAATAATAATAAATGATAATACATACAATTTCCATAGCGCCGTTCTCCACATTGATTAAATGCTCAAGGCGCTTTACATCAAAGCAAACAGACTGAAGATACAAGTACATCACCGTAATAGAAGAAGATGAAGAAGAAGAACAAAAAAAGACATGAAAGTCTGTCTTCAAAAGGCACTGGTCTTCAAAATGCACTGCTAAACAAATAGGATTTTAAATTACTCCTGAAAGATGTTATGGAGCTTGAGTCTTTCAGCTCACGAGGAAGTGAATTCCACAGTGTTGGTCCAGCGTGAGCGAAAGCTCGTTCCCTCCAAGATTTCCTAAAAAACGGAATATGTAAGAGACCTGAAGTTGAGGATCGAAATGGAAATAGGTTTCCCCTAAGGGAGTGTACTTGGACCCACACTTTTCATTGTATCCATAAATGACCTCATCACCAGTGTTGAAACGGCTAAATGTAGTGTTTTTATGCCTCCGCCACGAAGTGGTGCCGGAGGCATTATGTTTTCAGGTTGTCCGTCCGTCCGTCCTTCCGTCCGTCCGTCCGTCCGTCCGTCCTTCCGTCCGTCCGTAATGAATTTTGTGGACAAGGTAACTATCGAAACCTGTTGAGGTATCCTAATGAAACTTGGCATGTATGTGTATTAGGGGGTGAAGTTGTGCCTATCAACTTTTGGGTGCACATGCTCAAGGTCAAAGGTCAAAAGGTCAAGGTCAAATATATAAAATTTCACTATTTCCACTATATCTAGTGAATGCCTGAAGATATTTTCTTGAAACTTAGTGTATACATGTATTACCCAATTGAGATTCTCTGGTGAAAGTTTGGGTCATGAGGTCAAAGGTCAAAGGTCAAAAGGTCAGGGTCAAATACATAAAATTTCACTATTTCCACCATATCTATTGAATGCCTAAAGAGATTTTCTTGAAACTTAGTGTATACATGAATTACCCAATTAAGATTCTCTGGTGAAAGTTTGGGTCATGAGGTCAAAGGTCAAAGGTCAAAAGGTCAGGTTCAAATACATAAAATTTCACTGTTTCCGTCATATCTATTGAATGCCTGAAGAGATTTTCTTGAAACTTAGTGTATACATGTATTACCCAATTAAGATTCTCTGGTGAAAGTTTGAGTCATGAGGTCAAAGGTCAAAGGTCAAAAGGTAAAGTAAAAATATTAAAACTTCTTTTTTTTCCCCGTACCTTGGAAAATTGTTCAAGGTATCTTCATGGAACATAGTGTATACATGTACTGACTGGAAGTGATTATCTAGAGAATGTAGGGTTCATGGGGTCAAAGGTCAAGTGCAAGACTTCAAAATTTTACTATTACCCTCATATTTATGCAATGCCAGCAGGGTTATTTTTTTACACTTGGTGTATGCGTGTGTAACCTAATAGAAATTCTCTGGAAAGTTTTTTTTTTCTCTCTTTTTGCCTCAAAGGTCAAAAGGTCAAAGATCAAGTGAAAGTGCTGAACTAACTTTTTCCTCCATATCTCGGAAGTGGCTCAAGTTACCTTGAAACTTAGTACATATTATGCATGTTCTACCTGAAAGTAATTATCTTATGAATTTTAGGGTCAAGGGCCAGATGAAAATGGTAACAATTTACTATTCAATTCAGAAATTGCACTTTTTCTCCACACCTGTACCTTGAAAATTACTCAATGCCTAAATGTATGAATGGGTCAAAGTCAAGTTAAAGTCCTTAAATCCCTAGATACATGCTCTCCTATTCATCCAATTAAACCTACGTCAAGGAAGGTGAACATTCAACACATTTGTGACAAACTTGTCATTCCAATATTTTACCAATTTTGTGAAAATGTAATCACACAGTGTCCACATGTACTATCTAGACCTATTGGGAAAATCATGCATTATGGCGGAGGCATACCAGTCGCCAAAGCGACATTTCTAGTTGCTAATGATATGATACTGTATCTTTCTCATAGAATCTTGAGTATGTGACTAAAAAAAAATTATGGTTAAGTTTGGATAAATAATAGACTGAAGACTAATGTTGATAAAACGAAAGTTATGCTCTTGAAATAATCTTCATCCAAATATCTTTATATTTTCATAAACAATGGTCGTATTGGACATGCAAAATATTCGATATCTTGGTGTACAACTAGATAAGAATTTGTCTTGGAAACCACATGCTTCCCAGCTTTGTATATCTTTATCTTTCAAAGTGTACTCACTTGGGAGATCACGCAATTTGTTTAATTCATAATATATATATATATATATATGTATATTTTTACAAAACAATCATACCATCTCGTCTAAACTATTATTGTTTTCTATGGGGAGGTTGTTGTTCAAGTTAGAAATCTCATCTTGTTCGAGTGCAAAAGCGAGAAGCTCCCTTCGTGACCGGTATCTTTGATTTTCGTTTAATGCATGGCTCAGATTTAATGAATGATCTCTCTTGCCAACTCCTGGAGAAAAGACGGAATCATTTTCTTGCCACCTTATCAAATGCATTAGTGTATTCATGGATATGCCCCTGCCCGACTCTGTAATGATACTGAAATTGTGTTTGATCAACATGGAATGAAACCCGAAGTAAAAATTCCTTAAAGGTTGTTATGCCAATACCCAAACTGGAATGTTTTAAGAAGTCTCTCAGGTATTCAGGCGGGTGGTCTCATCTGGAACCAGTTACCAGATGTTTTACACAATGCATCATCTATTTACAATTTCAAAGCATTGTATAAGAATATTTTTTTTTATTCAAATTCATGAAATTCTTCCGTCGAGATGTTTTCATTGCAACTGATTGACAGATTGCCCCACATCGACGTAAATAAGCACTGAATTGATCAGTGTTTTAGTAGTAGCCATGATAAAAAATCATGGGCGTACATACTCGAGCAGGATTCGAACCTACGACCTCCTGATCACCGGACAGGCGTCATCTCCACTAGACCACCGAGCTTTCGCCCGACAGCAAGTGTTGGTTCTAATCCTTATAGCATGCAGCGGGTACTGCTTTGTTATTCAAATTCATGAAATTCTTCCGTCGAGATGTTTTCATTGCAACTGATTGACAGATTGCCCCACATCGACGTAAATAAGCACTGAATTGATCAGTGTTTTAGTAGTAGCCATGATAAAAAATCATGGGCGTACATACTCGAGCAGGATTCGAACCTACGACCTCCTGATCACCGGACAGGCGTCATCTCCACTAGACCACCGAGCTTTCGCCCGACAGCAAGTGTTGGTTCTAATCCTTATAGCATGCAGCGGGTACTGCTTTGTTATTCAAATTCATGAAATTCTTCCGTCGAGATGTTTTCATTGCAACTGATTGACAGATTGCCCCACATCGACGTAAATAAGCACTGAATTGATCAGTGTTTTAGTAGTAGCCATGATAAAAAATCATGGGCGTACATACTCGAGCAGGATTCGAACCTACGACCTCCTGATCACCGGACAGGCGTCATCTCCACTAGACCACCGAGCTTTCGCCCGACAGCAAGTGTTGGTTCTAATCCTTATAGCATGCAGCGGGTACTGCTTTGTTATTCAAATTCATGAAATTCTTCCGTCGAGATGTTTTCATTGCAACTGATTGACAGATTGCCCCACATCGGCGTAAATAATTTGAATAACAAAGCAGTACCCGCTGCATGCTATAAGGATTAGAACCAACACTTGCTGTCGGGCGAAAGCTCGGTGGTCTAGTGGAGATGACGCCTGTCCGGTGATCAGGAGGTCGTAGGTTCGAATCCTGCTCGAGTATGTACGCCCATGATTTTTTATCATGGCTACTACTAAAACACTGATCAATTCAGTGCTTATTTACGTCGATGTGGGGCAATCTGTCAATCAGTTGCAATGAAAACATCTCGACGGAAGAATTTCATGAATTTGAATAACAAAGCAGTACCCGCTGCATGCTATAAGGATTAGAACCAACACTTGCTGTCGGACGAAAGCTCGGTGGTCTAGTGGAGATGACGCCTGTCCGGTGATCAGGAGGTCGTAGGTTCGAATCCTGCTCGAGTATGTACGCCCATGATTTTTTATCATGGCTACTACTAAAACACTGATCAATTCAGTGCTTATCTACGTCGATGTGGGGCAATCTGTCAATCAGTTGCAATGAAAACATCTCGACGGAAGAATTTCATGAATTTGAATAACAAAGCAGTACCCGCTGCATGCTATAAGGATTAGAACCAACACTTGCTGTCGGGCGAAAGCTCGGTGGTCTAGTGGAGATGACGCCTGTCCGGTGATCAGGAGGTCGTAGGTTCGAATCCTGCTCGAGTATGTACGCCCATGATTTTTTATCATGGCTACTACTAAAACACTGATCAATTCAGTGCTTATTTACGTCGATGTGGGGCAATCTGTCAATCAGTTGCAATGAAAACATCTCGACGGAAGAATTTCATGAATTTGAATAACAAAGCAGTACCCGCTGCATGCTATAAGGATTAGAACCAACACTTGCTGTCGGGCGAAAGCTCGGTGGTCTAGTGGAGATGACGCCTGTCCGGTGATCAGGAGGTCGTAGGTTCGAATCCTGCTCGAGTATGTACGCCCATGATTTTTTATCATGGCTACTACTAAAACACTGATCAATTCAGTGCTTATTTACGTCGATGTGGGGCAATCTGTCAATCAGTTGCAATGAAAACATCTCGACGGAAGAATTTCATGAATTTGAATAACAAAGCAGTACCCGCTGCATGCTATAAGGATTAGAACCAACACTTGCTGTCGGGCGAAAGCTCGGTGGTCTAGTGGAGATGACGCCTGTCCGGTGATCAGGAGGTCGTAGGTTCGAATCCTGCTCGAGTATGTACGCCCATGATTTTTTATCATGGCTACTACTAAAACACTGATCAATTCAGTGCTTATTTACGTCGATGTGGGGCAATCTGTCAATCAGTTGCAATGAAAACATCTCGACGGAAGAATTTCATGAATTTGAATAACAAAGCAGTACCCGCTGCATGCTATAAGGATTAGAACCAACACTTGCTGTCGGGCGAAAGCTCGGTGGTCTAGTGGAGATGACGCCTGTCCGGTGATCAGAAAGTCGTAGGTTCGAATCCTGCTCGAGTATGTACGCCCATGATTTTTTATCATGGCTACTACTAAAACACTGATCACTTCAGTGCTTATTTACGTCGATGTGGGGCAATCTGTCAATCAGTTGCAAAATATTTTTTTTTCTCTCAACAGTACTGTCATAATTTATGGTTGATTTTGCATGTATTGTAATATATCTGTGAAATAGTGAAGTTGATTTTTTAGACAACGTTTATGCATTTGATCAATGTTGGTTTCTTCATATTCAGTACATACTGATTAGTGCAAGGGCATATTTCAACTGCATCTGCCAAATTATCCACAGTCTTTTATGCCTGTATATTGTGATTAACTTTTACCTTTTTAATATGTTTTTACTCAGAGTGATTTATCAACATTGTAACCATATTTACCCATTCAGCTGCAAGTTATTTCCTTATATATCTCACAATTTCATTGAATTGTTTTCCATTGTCTTAATAGAAATATATTATTAAACACTGAGTGCACCGTGTATCTAGTTGCATGCTTGTTTGTGTATGTATGTGTTTATGTTTGAGTGTGTGTGTCCGATGCCTATGTGTTTGGTATGTATGAAATGTTTTTTGTGTCTGTGTGTCTGTGTGTGTTTGTTTGTGCTTGTATGTGTATCTGCGTGTGTGTAAATAAAATTTATGTATATTTGTGTACATATGGTTGTGTATGGAAATCATTACCTAATTTCCTTATGAAATTGATTGAAGAAATTTATTTGCAATGCGTCCTGCTTTGAAATTTTATCTATGTTAATTTTATCAAAATTACTTTGCGGATAGGTATGTATGATCTCTATTGTCAGAATTAAACTACAGCTGTTTTGGAGTAAGTATTTTTTTATATTGTAATATTTGTAACTTGTTTTAGTTGTTTATATCAGAACCTTGATATAAATCAGCATGCTGATCGAGCTATCCTAAATAAAGATGTTTCATCAAAATCAATAAACTTCAGCTGATGAAACAGATCCACGGATTACGATTACATAATACATTGGTCGAATTATTACAGATAAGCAATCGTACTTTTTTCCCCCATGCACTATATTTTCCCGTGTGTGAGTGGGGGGGGGGGAGGTCGTTTTCGCTTCGAAGATTTGACGCAACTTTAATACTTTAAAGTAAATCAACATGGCAAATCCAAATATTTCATGCTTTACCTTCACTAGTTTCCACCTCACATACCTTAACCCTATAAAGCCCAAGGGGGGGGGGGGCACATTGTGCCCCCCTACCATATTTTCGTTTGCCACTCCTACACCTTTTACTCGATTTCAACCAAATTTGGTGACTTTTCCTAAAATCTTATTGCGAATATTTTGATATATAATTTAGCTATGTCCGATATTGCTGGTTGCCATGGCAACCGTAAACTGACAACCATGTTCGTCAGATTTTGCATGATTTTCTGTTCAAATTTCAGTTAACAATATAATAATAGATGAAATGGGGGTTTTCTTGGCTATAATTTGCTGAAGGACCAAAATGTGAAGTTATTATGGTTGTGAATTACCCTGAAATGGTCTTCTTATTATTTCCTTTATTTTTTATATGACATAGGCATCAAACAATAGACATAATAGAAATAATCGAAAATACAGCATTTTCCAAAGACTACCCTTTTATTTTGTGTTATCTTCACACAAGCTTTGCCTGTAATATCATTTCTTCATCATATTATCAATCTGCAAACTCAAAATTTCAATATTTTGGAAATATGAAATATGATACTAATGTATGTACCCATTCCAAGCAATACATCATAGGTTTCATACATTTCTTTATATTGTATTGAATAGCGCCCCACATGTTGACCTTGAGAAATTTCAACAGTAACAAATAGTGAAGGTTGACTTGCTTTTCCTTTGTGGTAAATATGAAAATGATTGATATGAAATAAAAACATATATACTTGGGATAAAGAAATAAAAAGAAAAAACACGATTTTAGCATATTTCCTATGTATTTCTTTGTATTTTGGTTAATAGCGCCCTCAGTGGATGACCTTGGGAAATTTCAAATGTTGGGTCTTGTAGAGTATGAGTTGCTCTACCCATGTGCCAAATATGACGGTCATACATCATATAATAAAGAAGTTATATAGGGGGGGGGCACAATGTGCCCCCCCCCCCTCCTTGGGCCTGGAAGGGGTCCAAATAGCTTGGGCTTTATAGGGTTAAGACATATCTAGCATGGCACGTAACCCCAGAAGTTTCTGAGCCCCCTTTTTCTTTGCGCTCTGATTTTTAGGTTTCTAGATCATTTTGTCAATAAAAGAAAAACTATATATGAAGACCTTGCTTCCCAAAGGCGACAATCGACCATTTTTCAGTGGACTTAGCGCCTTTTGGTAGAACGCTCTTGATATATCAACTATAACAGAATCGACTTCTAATAATCAAGAAACTATTTCATCGCCATTGTATCCTATTTGATTTTTTTAACATGTTTAATAACCTTTATGTTGTTGTTTTTCTTGGGTTTTTCGCCGCTGCTCTTGAGCATAGCTTTACATACCTGTGTCATGTTGCTAACAATTTACCTCTTTTTAGTCGTCGGTGTTCTTTCAAATTGTCCTGATGGAAATGCGGGAGAATTCTGTCCACAATTTGATGATGACAGCTGCGGTACTGCCACAATGGAGAATGGCGAGACGGTTTCCATGGTGATGAAAGAAATAGCGGGTGATGATATTCCTCCTGCTGTGAATCACCCAATGCTGAAAGGGCTCAAAAGATACAAGTGTGTGATTCCAGGTATGCTTTTTATTATCATTGTTCATGTAACTATAATGACAAATAAAACATAAAAATATATCAGAGAAACAGGAAAGTTACGTTCGGTCTGTGGGAGGTCCATTCCATTGCTTGCTGTTAATTATTATACTTTAGCAATGATTGACAGAGATCACAGGCAGAATCGTGGTTTGGACGGTTATTGTAAAGGCATCTGAGCTGTGGTTCTACGAAATTGTATTCGCCTCGTATTACGCGCGAGATTGCGCGCCAGCAAGGAGCTAAGAGGGGATAATTTCTTATATTCCCCTTTTTGGCAAAGACAGTTTCTCGAGAAGTGGTTTTGCGACGATGGGCAAATTCCCATAGGTTAACACCTAAAACTAAAGGACGATCGCTGTTACTGTGTGAGCTGGCTGTTTCTACGCCGCATACCTGGCTTCGCGACAGAGGGCAAATTCCCATGGGTTAACACGTAAAAATAGAGGACAATCCCTGCGCCTGTGTTGTGAGTTGGTTGTTATACGCGCGCCGCGTACCATGAGCTAGCCTGTGTATATAGGGATGTAGCGCAAAATGAGGTGTAGACCTCTAGCTGGCGCCGAGTGGATTGCCGTGAATTGGAAAGTTGTACAAAGTTTACCTTGTAATGATTTATTTTATTGCTCAAGATGCCTGAAATGAGGAATAATAATGATATGGACTGTCTACTTTCGGGGGATACGACATTAATTGCCCTCGTTATTGTAAATACGATTCTAGTTCAGGCAATAAATGTCGTATACCCCTCAAGGCCAGTCCATACTATTTGTTAAGTTTTTCCAAGAGTGTTGACGTGATATGATTATAGGGCAATGTATTTTTTTCTTTTCTTTCGTTGTTCAGCTTATAGCAGAAGTAGTCAGGATGCAAGGCGTGTGTCATATGCATTATGAAGCTTTCACTGCACGAGTAGAGCGTCAAGGCTAAATGTGAAAAGAGATTGACTATGCCACTCCAAAAAGCTATTTGCATTATCATTATCAGTATCGGGTATGGTATGCTTTTTTTTTTTTTAATCATAGGAATGTATGTGCACTCAATGATGTTGAGTCACCACCGATGGGTAAGATATCTAGCTATGTTAGGTCCATACCATTAAGATATGTATGAGCACGCGAATTGTATGAGAATAGTTTCCCTTTTCCATTGACCTGCCAGGTTGATAGCCAATTATAAAACATTAATATCACCAAAATAATCTATGAGAAATGTAAACTTGGAAAAGTTTTTATTTTCTTTTTTTGCGTAATGTATTTAAAAGCAGCTTGAACAAGAAAGCATGACATTAATGCACTGTAAAGCGTAAGATTTGACAAAATTATTGATAAAGTATGGATATACACAAATACGTATACATTACATTTTTCTTTTTTTTTTTGTTATTTGGGAAGTCTGTAGAAGTGTTCATTGATTATTTTTACTTTTTCCTCAACTTGTTCATTTCTATTCTTTGTGCATGTGTGTGAGCGTGTGCATATGCGGCATTTCTATTGGATCAATGTTAGGCACATTGTTATATCGGACATCCCAACGCAACCAAATGTGTGTATCTTTACGGGACATGCCGTCCTTTTCATACTGCTTTATGGTTCTCGTTTTAGATATAAATGTACTATTGCGTTTTGTAATTTATGTGGCTGGAATAAATGTATCTATATTCAGAATCGACTTGAATGTGACTATTCTATTATGAATACACAAAACAAAGATACTTATATATGGGCACCTATAAAAACATGAATTCATAATGATCATACAACATACGTTAACATTCAATTTTTGACTAATCATTTTGACGAAGAAAATCGCATCGAGTTTTGCGTAATACTATTTTTTTCTTTTTTTGGTCTTTTTCAAATGCTGTTTAACAGAGAACCAAAAATTACAACATATATTAGCTCGGAATATTTCTCCCATAGCTCCCTCGAAGAAAAAAAAGAGCAAAACATAGAACTGCAAATTGAGTTGCAAAAAAAAAAAAAAAATATGTACCTTATAATCAATCATTGTAACAAACAGCACTTTGGATTTTTTTTTCTCGAAATGAAAACCTTGTTATTTCCTGTGTATACTTTGGGTGAAACAATTCCATATTTCGCTCCTGTATTAATAGAAATGGAATGCCTATCAGATGGGTTGTTTTACACGTAGGGTGTCTCAGCAGAGAATTTCTTATCATTTCAAGTCACAGAGTATTGAACGTAATAACAGTGACTAAATTTAACCCTATAAAGCCCAAGGGGGGCACATTGTGCCCCCCCACCACATTTTCGTTTGCCACTCCTACACCCTTTACTCGATTTCAACCAAATTTGGTGACTTTTCCCAAAATCTTATTGCAAACATTTTGATATATAATTTAGCTATGTCCGATATTGCTTGTTGCCATGGCAACCGTAAACTGACAACCATGTCAGTCAGATTTTGAATGATTTTCTGTTCCAATTTCACTTAACAATATAATAATGGATGAAATGGGGGTTTTCTTGGCTGTAATTTGCTGAAGGACAAAAATGTGAAGTAATTATGGTTGTGAATTACCCTGAAATGGTCTTCTTATTATTTCCTTTATTTTTTATAGGACATAGGCATCAAACAATAGATATAATAGAAATAATTGAAAATACAGCATTTTCCAAAGACTACCCTTTTATTTTGTGTTATCTTCACACAAGCTTTGCCTGTAATATCATTTTTTAGCATATTATCAATCTGCAAACTCAAAATTTCAATATTTTGGAAATATGAAATGTGATACCAATATATGTACCCATTCCAAGTAATACATCATAGGTTTCATATATTTCTTTATATTGTAACGAGTAGCGCCCCCACATGTTGACCTTGAGAAATTTCAACCATAACAAATAGTGAAGGTTGACTTGCTTTTACTTTTTGGTAAATATGAAAATGATTGATATGAAATAAAAACATATATACTGGGGATAAAAAATAAAAATAAAAATACATGATTTTAGCGTATTTCCTATGTATTTCTGTATATTTTGGTAAATAGCGCCCTCAGTGGATGACCTTGAGAAATTTCAAATGTTGGGTCATGTAGAGTATGAGTTGCTCTACCCATGTGCCAAATATGACAGTCATACATCATATAATAAAGAAGTTATATAGGGGGGGGCACAATGTGCCCCCCCCCCCCCCTTGGGCCTGGAAGGGGTCAAAATAGCTTGGGCTTTATAGGGTTAAAGGATTTGAACTACTCTATTGGAAATAAAATGTTAGTCATCTCAGACGTCTTCTCCCGTTGTCATGGAAATAATATTTTTTCTTTGAAATAACACGTAATTCTCACTATAAATTATGAAATGTGACAAAAGTGACTTAATTTAGAAACTTTAGGAGTAACCCGGTCTAATTCGACTAGAATCTCAGTCATTCAAATCGCTTTTGGAGGAACAAGAGGATTTCGTTGTCCAAACATACCACAAATCGATAGTGTCTTGGGTTCTTACCATGCCTATGTCCAATAATAGATGCGTGTAACTCAATATCTGTTAGGACAATGTCATGGCAACATAATAATAGGAACGTTGAAATGCTCATGATTAGCATAAATAATAAATTGCATGTGAAACTGCATGATCGTAATCTGTGTGCCTGCTGATGGGTTGGTGGCAAATGACATTTCAGGGGATGTTGTCATGGTGACAGATCAATGAGATAATTACATTGCTTTATAACAAAACGAAATGATAATTGTGCTTTTGGGAAATCAATAAAACAAAAATCTACTTGGACTCACAATGTTTATATGCCTATATCGTAAATGTCAATGTCTAAGTCTGCTTAGGATATATCTGACTACATGTTTTTTTTTTTCTCTTTGTTATCATTTAACTCTCTGCGGGCCACTGTTGTATCTTATCCATATTATGTATATGTGTGAAATTAGTGCAAATTTGACTCATTAGGAGAGATAGGGAAAAAGGGAGTGGTAACTAGGCATGCTATGTAAAGTTCTGGAATTATAGCACGGTACTATTGTTATCACTCATATTATTTTTCAACTATAATCAGAGACTCCAACTCTCCCGTTTTCGACGGGAGATCTCCCGCCGAAAACCCATTTTTGCAAAATCTCCCGTTCTCCTGCTGGAGATTTGATTTCTCCCGCCCTGGCTCTGTGTCTCCCGGTGGAAAGGATTTCTTACTTATTGCTATCGTATGTTGGAAAAAAAAATAAGCCATAGATAGCACCAGAGAACATCTAGAACCCTACACGTGCTCCGCACACATCAACTTGGAGTCTCCCGTTTGCTAGGGGTTTCGGGCGGGAGAATCTCCAGATCAGAAGGTGCTTGGGGTTGGAGTCTCTGTATTATTGTATGCTATCATCTGAATAATTAGTGTAGAAGGTAAAGCCAAAAGGTCATCTAAGATCTGGATTGTGGTTGCAATATGAAGATCGTAATTGCTTTGCGGTTTTATCGAGGACATGTGTGTGTTTCTGAGAGAGAGAAAGTGAGTGCGTGACCGTGCATCACAAAACGAACAAAAAGTCGCACCCCTTGATTTTATGTGAGGACTAAAAACTGAGTCAATCTTGAGTTTTTCATATTTTCTGAAAGAGCTATCCTTCTACAATATTCTTTAGTTTGGGATCATAACATGAATGGGAAAGTATGTTTTCACCAGTTTTTCTACAACCCATTTTTTGGCGGAGAGTAGAATGATCAGTTATGTCTCAGAGGCCCCTTTGAAATCCTTTGCATACTCTTCACTTTCAAGTCTAATAACTTTTGAAAGGATAATGCTACTAACTACTTTGAAAGTTGGCATTAATCTTGGACAGAATGTGTTGATAGAGCATGCTAAATTTCAGCTTAATCTAATAATCCCTTCATTGTTGTTGCTCCAGTGGTTCACTGTTTTGTCCCTTTCATCACACAGCTAGCACGGCTTGGTAAAGATTAAGCGCTTGAATAGATTCTGTACTTCAGAGCCTCTTTTCTCAGTTCACACTTTTCAGAGTGTGTGCTTTCTATCCAGTATTTAGATAGGTTAGGGGAGTCCATATGAATTGAGTTATACATCATCTTAAAGATTAGTCTGCTCTTTCAGAATCTGCCCTTAACTAAAAATACGTGTGTGGCGACTTTCTGTTGATTTTGTGATGAAGGGTCATATTTGCGTGAATGCGCATATGTAATGTATTTTTGTGTCATTTTGAAACATTTTTTAAGTTTGTCCATCGTCATATAGAGAAAAAATAAAACCTTTCCGGTGACACCTCACTAGGTAACATAACAATTATTTAGGAATATTTTAGAAGCTATGATTATAAATATCCCGTATTTTCTTATTATTTCCTCTGTTTTAGCAGCTAAAATCACATATATCTCAGCTAAAGAAGAATGCAGTTAGCTCTTTTTGCGATAAAACTTTTCATATATACATTATACTTATATATACTATATATATATATATATTGCAGAGGGAGGGGAAGTTCGTAAAATTAAGTGTTAAAGGGGAACTACATGTATAGTATTGGTGGAGATGAGGATTGGGCTTTGCTTTTAACTTTTTGTGAGACACCATGAAACCAATTCTGAAATAGTACAGAGAATACCATTCTAGAGGAATTCAAAGTTTATTTGATGAAAATCGGTCTTGGAATGGTTGAGATATTCAAAAACAAAGCAAAACAAAGCGATCGTAATAATAGTCGGGTCCGACGTATTATTAAGATTACTCCGTTTTTTGGATATGCTCAGCTTTTTCAAAACCAATAATCGTCAAATAAACGTTGAATTCCTCTTGGAATTACATGCTCTTTCATATTTCATAGAGGTTTCGTGTTAAATATCAAAGCAAAAAAAAAAAAAAATTAGAAACATGAAGTTAGGTCTCAACCAAAACTGTGCGATCCCTTTAAAAAGTTCATCGATGGTTTAGCTACGCGTTTCAGTTTCAACTCGTTTCAGCACGCAGTCATGAAAGAAATGATATGGCAGGCATGTGGTGAATTATTGATTGTGGTTTCAATATAATGATCATAATTGCTTTGTGGTTTTATCGATGGAATATGTATGTGTCTGACAGAGAAAGAGTGGGTGAGTGGGGAAGAGAGAGAGAGAAAGTGAGTGCATTTGCATGTATAAACATATTGTGACGTATCTCATTATTTCCAGGGGCCATTATGACAGCGATACCCTTAATCACGATAGCTTTTGATAAGTTGTAAGCTGAGTGTTCCAGTCTAATTTCGCACTTTGGGTGCAAGAGTACAAAATAAATTCGATCATTCAGTTTCGCGACAGTGCTACCAAAAATACATGTATGAGAGTCATTCAATTTATAATCGCCATGAGACAGGCTTTTTTTTCCATAATACTTGGGGGGGGGGGTGGGGAGGACTCCATTGTTAGATTATGGAGATGCATATTGTTACGGACGCTGTGAGTGTAAGTGTTAGTGGTGGGTGTGTGCAAATGTGAATCAGATGAATACTGTGTTGTGATATGCTGTTTGTGATGATTTAGACAGTTGTAGTTTTTTTATCTTTAAATGTACAAGGTATGAGGGATGCAGGAAAAATAAAGCACAGCTAATTTAATGTGGCATATGCCTTAAAAGAAATCTCATATTTTGTTATTACAACACAGACATTGTAGTAAACTAGTTTGCTTGATGGCCACTGTAAATGTAAAAATAATGATATAGCATTTGGTTATAGACCAAAAAGATAATTTGATGAAATACTTTTTACAAGGCATGGAAATTATTTATTGTAAATAAATGTTTCCCATTGGTGAGTATATAGAGGCAGTATTGTGGGAATTTGCTGTTTATGTTCTTCTTCTTCTTAGAAGTTATTAAAAGAATCTGCATTAGCCCTTCTGTTCCTTCAGAAAATGTGATTATGTTAGTAAAATGTAAGATAAAATCATCAAATATTGGGGGAAATCTGAAATAAGAATGCAGATGAGAGGGAAGAATGTGAGCCATTGTACTTGCTGTTTTTTGTTTTTTTCATTTGCTTGTATTACTTTTTCAGTTAAATTCGGTTTCATTGAGAGTGTGCACAACTGGTGTAGGCAGGCCTATTTAGAGGCAAGTCTAAAACAGTGCTTGGAAGGTAGAGCACATAAACGGGTTTTCTGTTAAGGACTTTTCAGATTATAAGGGGAGTAATCGTTCAACTTTCATAATTCATTTAATCATAGTACTAATGTTACTTCGAAATGGATGGTCTTTGTATCATAGTTTCTGATTCTGTCTTCGATCGACCATCCCAGGTACAATCATGTTTGTGTATTTGAATGTGGGTGGACTGGAAGTGTATGAAAATATCACTGTTTCTTTGCTCTTTTCCTATCTCCCTTTTATTGCGGAACTCTGCAGGAACATCTCAGTTGTAATTGATACACGATCGGTTGATGGCGACTATTAAGTCAATAGTGTTACGCACTATAAAAGGGGTTTCTCGCTGCCGGCCAAAATGAAGATTGGTAGCAGGATGACTTACATTCAACTTATGGCACTTTTTATCCCCACTACCAACGTCACTATATCACCTGACAACGGCGTAGCCAGGATTTGATCTTAGGGGGGGGGGGGGGCGGTTAGTCTGCGAGGGAGCGAAGCGAAGGAGGGTGTGGGAGGGGGGGTGTCCCCCCTCCCACGGTAAGAACTTTTTGCATTTTGATGTTGCAAATGGTGCAATTTGATGCATGTTTTTGCGCGTTTTATCGACGAGAAACAGTCCCACTTGTTTAAGGTAGCAGTATATTTTGATGTAGATTATTATTGAACAATTTGCCTATATTAATGGTACTTGTGTTAATTCTTTTTACTGAATATCATGAACGCGACTGAACCCGAGCGAGCGGAGCGAGCGAAGGGGGAGGGGAGGGTGTGGGAGGGGGGTGTCCCCCCTGCCACGGTAAGAACTTTTTGCATTTTGATGTTGTAAATGGTGCAATTTGATGCATGTTTTTGCGCGTTTTATCGACGAGAAACAGTCCCACTTATTTAAGGTAGCAGTATATTTTGATGTAGATTATTGTTGAACAATTTGCCTATAAAATGGTACAATTTAATACACTTCTTGTGTTAATTCTTTTCACTGAATATCATGAACGCGACTGAACCCGAGCGAGCGGAGCGAGCGAGGGGGGAGGGGAGGGTGTGGGAGGGGGGTGTCCCCCCTGCCACGGTAAGAACTTTTTGCATTTTGATGTTGTAAATGGTGCAATTATTATGATGCATGTTTTTGCGTGTTTTAACGAGTTGAAACAGTCCCACTTGTTTAAGGTTGCAGTATATTTTAGTGTAGATTATTATTGAACAATTTGCCTATAAAATGGTATATCATTTAAACAATCTTCTTGTATTAATTCTTACACTGAATATCATGAACGCTGTCTGCAGTTCAGCAATCAAACAGAAAAAGCATGCACACGAGGGTGTAGATAGGGGCATATCCCCTCCCACACGAAGGTGATTTTGCGTTTTCAGACCTGAAATTCAGCGATCTGGTGCAAATTTTTGGTGCAATACTTTTTCATCGAAGCGTTAAAATCACGGAATTTAGCTCTTATTCCGAATGTGCACCATCTGTGTGTATGTATAAAGTCTAGTGAGGTAGAGCTTAGGGGAAGGGGGATTCCCCCTCCCGCTCGCGGAGCTTTTGCGTTTTTAGAATTGAAATAAAGCGATCTGGGTATAGCCACAGTCTACTTCTATGCATGGCGGAAGGGGGGGGGGAGGGGCGGGCGAGCAGGGAGAAGGCATGGGCGAGTGTTATCTCCACCCTTCCCTTCCGATGGAGCTTTTGCCTTTTTAAGGTTGAAATTGAGATATCTCGTATACGCATATTTGATGGAATCAACATTTGGGAAATCACAAAAACAAAACAAAAAAAACTGATGGGGGGGCTGAGGGAGGAAAGGGTCGATTAAAAGGGGAAATTCCCCTTATACATGAGGGAACCTTGAGTTTTCGGAATATAAGTGATAAGTCTTGTGCACTCAGAATTATTCATATTTTTTTTTGTAAATCTAAAAAGTGTACTAAGCTAGGGAAAGAGGCACAGAGGGGGAGGGTTTGGGAGGGGGATACCCCCTCCCAAGCACGAGAGATTTTGCATATTTTGAATTGAAATTCAACGATCTGGTGCACACTTTGAGTGAAATATTCAAAAAATATCTTATTTGATGAAAGGTTGCAAAGGAGACCCGCTTCATGTGCATGCATACAGTATACACGCATTTTTTTTCCGCCTCCCAAATCCCCGGTCCAAATCTTAGGGGGGGGGGGGGCGACCGCCCCCATCGCCCCCCCCTGGCTACGCCAGTGCCTGACAAAGTGTTGCAATAGCACAATTCCTTGTTGACCACCCTATTGCTGATCGAAAAACAGCTGTACAAGTAAATACTCTCGCACAGGATTGTAATGGATGCTCTGCTCTAGAAACTACCCACACAAACAAACGATACTTTATCTCGAGGTACTACTGAGCTAGTAAAAAGAAAATGCACCAAATTGAAGATTCCTTTCTTCTTCTTGCAGCTTGTAGATCGTCACCTTGTCAAAATGGAGGCACTTGTACGGAGACCATTACCGGCTATGCATGCACCTGCAGTACTGACTTCTTTGGGGCTGACTGTGGTAAGAGATCAACACTTACTGTATGAAGAACTCATGTGAAGTACGTCCTTGATGCAACTTGTTTTCAAAGGGTTATTAGGCCTATTATATCATGGTAATAATTTCAAACTATAACTACAGAACTATAAATCATGGTAAAGGCTGGATTATGCTCTTGGTTTTCAATTTGAGTTCTAATCGATGTGTTTGCTTCCTTGGAGGTGCATGGTACTGTTTTGTATGGCCCAAATTTTCCCTTCGATCCTTGGGTACAAATGGGTATCTTCCGATGCAAGTTAAAAAAAAAAGAACACACAATAACAGTGCCCTATGGTAAAGCCGCAACAAAATCGAAGTGCTAACTCTGGTTAACAATATCCTATCATTCTTTTGTTTTTGATACGTTACTTTATCTTATCATGTTCCATTTTTTATACCCCAACTGAGAAGGCCACGCTTTCAATATTTATTCGTGACTGTGTCTTAAACATAACTGAGAAGAAAGGAAAATTATACCGCAGGCTTCAGAAGACGTAATCATTCACATTTGTATGTGTTTTCATACAAAGACAAATAATGCTATTAATATAATTACTATATGGCTTCATGTTTGTATGTGTGTATGCTTAGTCAATCTTGACTTTAGTAATATTACCTTCCTTTGTGGATGCTTTGAGCTTTGTCTATCAACACAGCCTACATGCATTCTGTAAAAGTGCTTTTTGTGTCTTGATCATGCTTATTCGAATGCGTCCTTACCACGAAACATATTAAATAGAAATGTTTAAAATCTGTTGTAGTTTCCTCCGACACGTCTTCATTTTTCTTTGTTTTTTGATCAAATAAAGCCTGCAACGTATTCCACACACCAGATGAAGGGACCCAAAGACTGTACACATTTCCCGGATGGCACATCCCCGCGGGTATGACGTCACTGGATTTTGAGGTCAGCTCCAACTTTTCAGCGCGCCTGGCGTTGTCCACCGTCGATAGTCAGCAAGCGGAAATGTATGAGATCGGTAGGTATAAAATGGTTAAAGGACAAGTCCACCTCTATAGACATGTGGATTGAGTGAATGCAGCAATAATTATTAGTAGAACACATCAGTGAGAGTTTGAGGAAAATAGGACAATCCGTTCAAAAGTTATGCATTTTTAAAGTATCGACCTGCGTAGTCACTCCTGAATTAGGAGACTATACCACGGTGTATGATGTCACATGCGTAGAACGATATAAGAAAAATATAAAGAGAATTTCACAAAATCTTACTTTTTTTCTGAAAAATCGCACATTTCTTCGACTTGTCATTCGTGTATATTAAGCGTTATTGATATGTCCTTGCCTTCTGAAAGAGGGTGGTGATCAAAGTGTTATGTTATTATCGGAGAAAAGTTGAAATATGTTGCGTTTTCTTTATATTTCCTTTACATCGTTCTACACATGTGTCATCACAAGCTGTAGTAGTCTACAAATCCACCAGTGACTGAGCTGAAACTTCACAAATTCATAACTTTTGAACGGATTGTCTAATGTTCCTCAAACTTTCACTGATGTGTTCTACTAATATTGCTTCATGCATTCAATCTTCAGACTTGTCATTCATTCAGCATTACGACTTTTTAGTGCTTTCCTGCTTGATGTCTGGATCTTCAGCTACCATTTAATCTCTGATTCCTCACGAGCGCGTCAGAGCATGGGGTCGTTTGATATTTGATTTCCGCTTGACTGATGTATTTTCCATTCCATCAACACGAAATCCTGATGACATAGCCGAATTACATTGTTGTTGTTGTTGTGTTTTTTTTTCTTTATAATGAAAATTGACTCCCATGACTATAATAAAGTATACCTAAAAAAAAGAGAGAGTCACTGACATGAAATCATCCAAGGTTTGCAAAAATTGATTGGAAATTTGGAAGCAGGCCTGTATTTCGTCGAAGTATGTAGATTCAAAATGTTGGTTTTCTTGAAATCGTATTATGCCGGAAAATGTACATATATATATATATATATATATATATATATATATATATATATATAGATATATACATACATATATATATATACACATATATACATACACAACGTAAAATTTTGGAGTTCATCTCTTGGAACATTCAAATTCAGACCTTAGGTTCATATTATGTTTGTATATCAAACGTTCGAATTTCCGCACTTTGTATGGCTCTTTAAACCTGCTACTTTATCAGGATCCATCTTACACCCAGTATGCATTCTATTTCATACACACAAGCAAGGAAAAATGGTGATGTGTTTTGGATCAGCGTATCTTAGGAACGATCGGAGACTTACCATTGCACGCACTTCATCTTTTCTTTTTGATAGAATAACACATTTACCTGTGCTAATAGAATTATGATCACAAACAAAATTTATCAATGTTTACATGACCACTAATTATTCACTAATCACTCATTTTAAGTTGTTTCCTATCAATATCAAGCTGTGGAAATCCAGGAATTTTTTCTCTGTCATTTCCTGACATTTTGTGTGCGTTGTTTACCAGTATTATGTTGAAAGAAAGCTATCATTCAGAGGGTGAAGGTTCAGATGCGAGTTTTCTCACATTGTCTCCCTCTACACATTAAATTTGTTAAGATCGCAACTGCTGATCTGTAAATTAACAAGTATGATGACAGGTATCGAACCTGTCATCATACTGCTTTCCGGCCAGCGACACTACCACCAGGCTGCCCCTGGTTGCCGGCAGTGACACGATGAACATGGAACAAATACCCAAGCTCCGAAATTCCGACATCGTTACGCTAAGTAGTCCAAGGCGGACAAGGCATATTAAATGAAAGAAAGATATTATTCAGAGGGGTGAAGGTTCAGACGCGAGTTTCTTCACTTTGGTTCCCTCTCCAAATTAAAGTTGTTAAGGTCGCAACTGCTGATCTGTAAATTAAAAGAACATGTCGGAAAAAAAGGAACCAGTGGGACTTTTATCCGACATGTTTGTTAATTTACAAACATGTCGGAAACATTTGCCTTGTCCGCCTTGGACTACTTAATGTATCTTTAAGTGGTATGGGTGGAGTTTTGGTCCGTTCAGTAAGTTTCTGTACTATTGTAGCAACACAATAATGTGCGTCTCTATACACGTACTGCATTTGTCAGTTTGTATTGGGTTCGCTTTCACCAAACCCTTCCATATTCATTAGAGGAAAATCTTCATTGAATACAAAATTATTGCATTGTCGTCGTATGTTAAAATCAGGCGGTGAAATCTATATCGGTGATAAACCACCAAATCGCCAAAAGTGCCATCCTCTTTATCATTTTTTTGCTGAGGTTCTATCATCATTGATGTTGTTCTTCTACCTTTTTATCATCGTAACGGATATTCTGTGTTCATTCGAACAGTTTTAGGTGGATGGTATAATACCGGCACTGCAATTTGGCGCTCATATATTCATTCTACCGTGCCGAACGAGAAGACGCCCTCTTCCGCTGAGGGCGCTCTGTCAGGGAGGCATCATTTCGACCGCTTTTGGCTCAACTTCACGAACGGGCGTTTCGCTATCGGTCGCTACGGCAACGATGCTCCGTTTTTCGAATGGACTGACCCTAATCCTCGACCAATCAATTACATCGGCATCATGAACTGGCAGGGATCAGACGCAGATTGGAAGTTTCACTCATTTTGTTGACATCATTATGGACAACCTTCATTTTCTATTCCTGCTGCCTCTTCTTGAACACACCTCTATTGACGAGATAAAAATTTATTTGAGCAAGGCACTATGAACCAGAGATTCAAGAGGTTGCTATAAAATGTTGTTATGATCGTCGCCATCTTCATTACGAAGATCGTCGATGTCAATCTAGGGCCATTATTCATCATCTATATCAATGATTTGTGTAAAGTATCTGAAGTACTTTCCTGTATACATTTATTTTTGCTGACGATACCAATGTATTTTTTTTTTTTGCTTATAATGATAATGATGTTCTTGTACAAAAAGTTGATAGCGAATTGAAAAAGTAACAAATTGGGTTAGAGCTGATAAGTTATCGTTGAATGTTAAAAAACAAAATATATGTTTTTAGTAATACTGTCGGCACTTTATGTACAGACATAGTTTTGGATGACTCTCATTTTAAGAGTTTCATATTCTAATTTTTTGGTGTCATTGGAAATGATAAACTTTCTTAGAAATTATGGATTGATTACATTTGTAATACATTTTTACTTAATATAGTTGCTATAGATTAATGTTGTGTTTCAAAAAGAAATCTTTCATTGAAAATGAGCGAAGATGACTCATTGGCACGAGTTCTACTCGTCATTGATATTGCTTTGCCTTGATTCATGGAGCCTTAGTTTGGGGCAACAGTGACCAGAATTTGTTGCACAGAGTGTCCCTTTTGCAGTAGAAATCCCTCCGCGTCATTAGTTGTTTTCCCATACGTTCTCATACATATGTATTGTTTGGTTCTAATAAACTGTTAGATATTAGAGATCTGTTTTTATTTAATGTAGGACAATAAGTGGTCCGATAACGTGGTCACTCCTACTATTAAAGGCCAACCCACATGGTCCATTTTAACTGTCCATATTCAACACATAGCTCGCAGCGCCAAACCACGTCTTGAATATGAAGACAGAAAAATAGATAATGGTTCAGCCTTTGTCGGACTGACCAAGTTATCAACAACGGTGGCCAAATTGAAGGTTACGAATCATAAAAGGTTAGAAGAAACCCTAAAAAACAAACCTGCAGTCATGCAGGCCGGCCTGTGGATGTTACCACTTGCTATGACAGATCACATCCGTTCAGCGATACATGTATTGTTCCTTCGCGATAACAATCAAACTTGGAAGACGTGCAATTTGTCAATGTTGTCTTTAAAGTTCATGTGCTAAGTCATGTATGACATTTGTCAACATAATTAGGTATCAATGGAAAGAGAAAAAGTTATTTCCCCACAACCAACGTTGCACTCTCAAGAGCTGACAATTATGAAACGGTAGACCTCCAAAGTTGGATTACCTTTATATATATGAAGAGTTTGTTCGCAAAAACCGATAAGTCTATTTTTGAAGATTTTGAAGTACGGTCCCTGTCATGAAGTACAAAATGATACCTTTTAAATGATATATTGGTAATTACATATAAAGGTACATTTTTGAAGTTATGGTCAAAAGAAGCAAAAATTTTCTTATCATTCTCTCTTTTTTTCTTGACTTTTAATCGCAAATAAGTCCATTTGGCAAATATGGACTTATCGGTTTTTGAGAACAAACTCTACATATATATATATATATATATATATATATATATAATATATATATATATATATACATATATGTATATATTAGAAGAAAGAGTCTCAAGTACGCCATGGATCCAACGATTACACAAAAATTTTATTACAAAATTTTCGGTCTGCCTCAGACCTTCGTCAGTGCAAAGACAATGATGGACAATGATAAACATGAATCATAACAACAATGCTATGCGCGTCATGCGCGTAGTGCGTTGCCCTGGAGCTGCGTTGTCAAGGAGAGCGCTGATACGTATGGGGGTATGGTAGAAAGTGAAATCTCAATGAATACTGAACTCAGACTCAACAAAAGTTTCAAGTGCTTGTTTGAATCATACTATGCTATATATACTCTTTATAAAAAATACATAGCTTTATATACGTCCTTGTAATAATAGACTTTAGCGACTCTATTTTTTTCGTAGATAAACTTCGAAGAAAAGACGCATATAAAGCATTGATTACAAATGGAGAAGAAATTAAAAGGAATGAGCTAATAATACAACTAGTTATTAGAGCATCTGTTTACTGTAAAAATAAAAATTGTATATATATATATATATATATATATATATATATATATATACATATAAATACATTACTTTATGTATACATCCATGTAATATTTGACTTTTGTGACTCCAAAAAAGCATGTAAAGACGCCTATCAAGCATCAATCAAGCATCAGTTACAAATGGAGAAAAACATGAAAAAATAAGCTCATAATAATCATAACCAAATATCGAAGCATCTGTTTACTGCAATGGTTTTTCTCCATTTGTAATTGATGCTTGATTGATGCTTGATAGGCGTCTTTACATGCTTTTTTGGAGTCACAAAAGTCAAATATTACATGGATGTATACATAAAGTAATGTATTTATATATAGTATATATAGCATACATTGGCATGCATATAATATACACATACGCTCGGAACTGTTGAGTTAGATTTTAATTGAGTTAATGTTGAGATTTCATTATATTTGTACTGAACACTATTTTTTTGATATGATGTCTTGATTATCCGTATAATATATATATATATATATATATATATATATATATATACTCCTAGATGGGTCATTTGGAAGACATTGCCGTTTGTTTTATATGCAAATTTATTATATACATGTTCAATGGCAGTTTACGCAATGGAGACACGAAAATTGTCTCCTTAATGACCAGTTGTCTCCCTAATGAAGACACTTCCCCCAATATGTCTCCCTAAGGTGCCAACTAGGGATATATATATATATATATATATATATATATATATATATACAATTTTTATTTTTACAGTAAACAGATGCTCTAATAACTAGTTGTATTATTAGCTCATTCCTTTTAATTTCTTCTCCATTTGTAATCAATGCTTTATATGCGTCTTTTCTTCGAAGTTTATCTACGAAAAAAATAGAGTCGCTAAAGTCTATTATTACAAGGACGTATATAAAGCTATGTATTTTTTATAAAGAGTATATATAGCATAGTATGATTCAAACAAGCACTTGAAACTTTTGTTGAGTCTGAGTTCAGTATTCATTGAGATTTCACTTTCTACCATACCCCCATACGTATCAGCGCTCTCCTTGACAACGCAGCTCCAGGGCAACGCACTACGCGCATGACGCGCATAGCATTGTTGTTATGATTCATGTTTATCATTGTCCATCATTGTCTTTGCACTGACGAAGGTCTGAGGCAGACCGAAAATTTTGTAATAAAATTTTTGTGTAATCGTTGGATCCATGGCGTACTTGAGACTCTTTCTTCTAATAATTACAACATTCGAAGTCCAACACGTGGAAAATTCCAAGATGTATATGTATATATATATATATATATATATATATATATATATATATATATATACATATATATACCCACTGTACAGGGTATATGAAAGGTAAGCAAATCATTGTGACAGACACCACAGGCGTTGAGGCACTGTTAAGTTACTTTGACGGTAAATTGATATAATAGGTATTACCTTTGTCGATGTTTGGTGAGATTGCATTGCTGTAAATACTGCAAAATTATGTGAATTTTAGAATTGTGAAAGTTTTAAAGTGTATTATTTCTTCTTTCATTTGGTACCCTGAAGTTTGCTTATCTATGTATTACTTGATTGAAATCAATAAAGGTCCCTGAAAAAAAAAAAAGTTGATCTTGTGATTCCGTGTATGTCTGTTTGAATGACCTTAGGTAAAATGAGAAAGAGAAAGGGAGAGATATGTAGAAGAAGAAAATAAGCCAGTTCGGCGTTAGCTCATGGGCACATTGGTACAATTAATGACCTTTCTTTTCTTTTCTTTTTTTCTCAGTCGGTTAGGGGCACTTCACTCATTTTCAGAGCGACGTAATGCGTAAGCTTTAAGTATAGGATTCATCAACCACGTTCAAACAAAGGGCGAACTTGCGTAGAGCAGATGACAAGAATTATCCCTCAATTAACATTTGGGAAAGTACCATTTCAGTATTTTGCATTAAATGTACTTGTATTAACAATCTCTTTCCATTGATATTGCCAAATACCAATTTTGCGGTCAGGTGGATGTGCTCGCAAGCAGCATTTGAAAGGATTTTAAAATCGTTACATATCACAAATGCCTCTTCCAGTGAATTTAAAAACCAACATGCCTGTTGGTACGAATGACCTTTTTCTGTTCATGTGCAATGTGGAACTGTGAACTGGCTTATGTGAAGATAGGGCATATGAGTCAGAAAAAGAACAAAACAAAGTAACAATCTAAACTTTTCGTCTTTTTGTCCATGTGATCATTATTTTTATTGGTGTCATTCAATAAGAAGAAAGATCCAAAAGTGTCTTTGATTCCACATTCATGGAATCATAATTCCCACTGTCGTACTGTAAGAAATTAAAAAATTTTAAAAGTAATAATGTCCTCCTGCACGCTCATGGCGACAATTTAAACTTACGTAAGGGCACCAAACCACGTGACACATTGCTTTGAAATATTGGGAATAACAAAGTTTCTTCCTAGATGCCTGCACAGAAATATCATCAGAGATAACATAAATGCTTTCATTCCCAAATATTCCAAAATGTTTCCTGATTTAGCACGCGCTAATTGTCGGGCTGTGTATTACATGAAGATCCTTGTTTTTTTCAGGTTCGATGGATTCAGCACTTAAAGGGCTTGTACAGTTTTGGTTTAGACTTAACTTCAGGTTTTTAACATTTTGGGGTTAGATAATGAGAAACCTCTTATGAAAAATGGTACAACATGTCATTCCATGAGGAATTAAATGTTTATTTGATGAAAATTGGTTTTGAAATGGCTGAGATATCCAAAACAGAGTGATTCTAATAAAGTGTAGGACCCACATTTTATTACGATCGCTATATATTTTTTTACTTTGTTTTTAGATGTTTCAGTCATTCCAAACCCGATTTTCATCAAATAAACTTTGAGTTCCTCTTAAAATGATACGCTCTGTACTATTTCATAAGTGTTTTCTTGGTATCTCGCAAAAATTCTCATCTCCACCAATACTGTATCATCCCTTTAAGTGCATACCTGTATTTCAAGAGGCCCCAGCAGTTTGATAAGATCGACCCATCGGGTTATCTCTTATTTCTCCAACAATATAATCGTAACAATGAATCGGAGAAACGACTATCCAGTAACAAACATTAACATCATGTAACATCATTAATCGTATACGAGAAAGTCGTTTGTCATGTTAAAACAATTTCTTTTCCCTATCAAGTTCGTGTAACCCATTTTCAGTTCATGAGTTTTGGCGAAGATAAACCCCACAAAGCCCTGGTAGGAACGTAACTTAGATTCGGCAGTATATACTGATTTCATACAATCAAGTACGGCTTTTCCTACTGGGCAAGTACTGTTCGAGATTCATCTACAGACTTCAATGAACCAATTCTCCTTTTCGCAAAGAAATATTCATACAGGTGATAGAATTCATCGGTTTATCTTGATTAAATGGAAAAGTCAAGTTCAATGAATCGGGGTATCTCATCTAACGCTATACATGCGCTCCCAACTAGAATCTAACCACACTGAAGCAAATGGTTTTACCTGGGGTGCGTTTCTTGATTATTATATTCACGGAAACACACAAAATTGAAATTACGGTGTTGTTATTTTGTGCCTTTAATTTTCTAGACAAGTCACAACAATGGACAGATTATCTGCCAATCATTTGTAATACACGTCAGCGAAAATCTCCACTAGACATATATAAATAATTCAGCTGAAAACAGCAGTTAATGTGTTTAAGGTGGGTAATATTAATTTATTTCTGAATATCAAGGTAAAAAGTAAACGATTTGTTTCCTTAATAGATACGAATTTTCTATCATTTGAATAGTTGAGGAAATGTAATTGAAAAAAAAAACAACAAAATAGAAACACGCTTTTATATGCATCAAAATAGTGCACTTGATTTAAAAACGGACAGACAAGGGTAAAGCCCGGAGTCTGTGGTAGCAATACGAATGGTAGTGTATCCTTGTTGACATAGTAAAGTGCTCATGATCGCTACATGCAGCTTAAACACACGCACACACTTACACACACAAGCACCACATGTATTATTGTTTATATATATCAATGATATATTTATATATACATTATTATGTTATATACATATTACATACCTATGAAATAGGGACGTAATTTATAATAACAATAATGATAATAATTCACACATGACTGTATGACAGATTAAAAACAAATTCGTGCACTTGAAACATGAAGTACGCACAGAGTAGATATTTCAATCTACGATGGAACTAATACATGTATGAAGCCGCAGAACATACACTTCCGTGTACATTACATTAATGAGAAGGAGGATAACTCGGTAAACATTTTTGCAGAGGTATTAGCACAGTGCAGCAAGATTGTTTCATAGTCTATGCAACGTAGAAGTGGCGCAAAAGCCCCCTCGCAGATTTCTGAGAGCCATCGAGTTGATTGTTAGCAGCAATAAGGCCTCAGTAATGGAGCTAAAAGACAAAACGCCAGAAGTGCTAGGTATTGTAAAGTGCATTTCCTTTATAACGAACACGGTTATAACAAAATTTCGATATGACGAAAGAAAACTGCCGGTCCCGAGGACTTCGTCATAACAGGCGACCTCTGTAGTTATGACATTTGTGCAGCTCCTTTTTATTTGACAGGAAAGAAAAAATACAGCGACAAAAGCAAGATATATTTCTCTTCGGCTGGAAAAACAGAAATGAGCCTTAGTGAAGTTTGGCGGCAAGTTTCAGTCACTTTCTTTAAGTTGCTCCATGAGCTTGTCAACAAACTTTGTGTGCTTTGCTCTATTGACCGGCGTCCGGTTTCCCACCAGCATCGCTATTACTGCCGGGTCAGAGGTCACAACGAAAGCTCGGGTTATCTCCCCGTTAGGATTCTGCAGAAAGGCAAGAAAGAAAGAAAAAAAAAATATTCCAATTAATATACAGGTATAGCCAACAAACAACTTCTCAAGTAACTGCAAAAGTATGTTTGGTGAATTCGACAATTAACTAAAACGATACTTCAAATTCTCTTCTTTCTCTTTCCATTCTTCTACTTATTCTCTTTCTCCCCCTACTCCTTACTCCATCCGCTTACTTTTCGTTTATCTCCTTTTCAGTATTTTTCAATGAGAATATTATTATTATCACAGTCTTCTTTCTCATTGTCTGCAATCAATATCGTCATAGCAAAGACTCGAACACGGTATTTACAGTCGACAGATTGCATGAACAATACAACGAATGAAGGTAAAGACAACTTATACGCGCCAAACGCAGTTTTATTTTGAAGCCTCTCTTGTCTATAGAAAAGATCACGGACTACCAATTAAGAGGTCCCCAGTTCTATCCCCCTAGCTGTAATGGTTGTATTCCTCACCCCCGCCTCCCCTCCCCCCCCCCCCCTCTTGCAAGGTACTCCATCCCCTTTGCCTTGTCCTGCAGAAGGGAAATTAATCGGTCCATTGGTTGTTGGCTTGTTCACAAACATCTATTGCTTCCTTAGCAGACATTCATTGCGTCTATGGCAGTCTTATCATGCCACAAATGAACAAAGCAATGTATCTCCAATGTCAGGCATAACCCTGCAGTAGGAGCCTACATGGGAACACGTGTGTATTTTGATTTTACCCCTAATTTATTACAAAATATTTCGAAAACTCATTGTAGTCAATGAAAATAGACACAGTTCACTTCTTCGTAAAGAGAGCAACATAAAATAGGCATTGCAAATACACAATAGATGTACTACAAGTATAAACTTGATGTGAAAGTAAAAAGGCGCCATAAGTCAAATAATTTGAATTCTCTTAGGGTATAATACTTTCAGTGCGTAGGAGAGACTGCCTTTGTCAACGAAAGCACGCTATGAGAGTGTGGTTCCAGTGACAATGCACCAGCCTCTAATGGCGTTATTTTAGTAATCATTAATGATCATAATAATGATCATCTCACCAGCTGCACTGCTAGCACGTCCTCTGTGATTGGACAGTCCCACGCTGACTTGGAGCGAAGCCACGTGACTGCTTTTCGCACGTCACGCAAAATGAGTGACGTGTCAACAACTGAGGGCGCCTCCCCTCGCTCCTCGATGTACTTTGAGAGAGGCACGACGCGCGCGTTTTCGGACGGACTGTTAAAGGGCGTCAGCACGCACTGTGAGGTGAAACGGGCGCAAGTTGAGTCTTCCCTCAATGCGTACGGCGTGGTTTGTGACGTCAGCCCTAGAAATACAATACATGTACAACAAATTTAAACATCAGTGAGTGAAAGGTGCACGAAAATAAAAGGCTTTCCAAAAGAAAATATCATCAGTTTCTATGGGCTATGGTGATTGCTTCTAAATTTACTGGATCTAGCACTGTATGTCATGATGCACATTATTCGATAAGGCCATGAAGAAAGAGGGGATTTTATTGTTGTTGTTTGTTTCTGTGTGTGTTTTTATTTTTAGGGGGGTCTATTGTTGAGTATCATTTTCTGTTTTGCTGTCACTCTCCGTAAAAAAAAAAAAATGATCACCTGTTCGATTTGTATCATCATGAAGACCAAAAGAAAAAAAATAGCCTGCGGTTTCTTCAAATACCATCGTGTCACTGCCATAAAATGGCTTCAGCATTTAATGTTGTTATTGTTGCTGCCCGGAAAAAGTAGACGGTGACATGCGTACAACGAATAGGCTAGTTCGTTGTTTTTCATTTGATGTTCATATCTTATATAGATCGAGCATACGATTTTATTCACGGAAAAAAAAGCAGCAGAAGAAAATAACGTTTCAATTTGACGTTCTTTATAAATTGATAATCATTGTTGAAGCGGGAAAGGACTTAGAAGAAAAGTTTTGCTTAGTCCATAGTTTACAGTCCACAAGACGAAAAATGACAAACTTCTTAAAAAGAAAAACAATTAGATTCTGTTCTTATCAATTATAGGGAGTTGGATTAAAAACAAATCAATTACCAAAATGATTTTTTTAACACTAGGACTGTTGCTTTTTTTTAATTGTTTAAGTGGTTAGTGATTCTGATCGTAGCATGACTGTACCAATAACAGCAGTTATGATATTTGTTGCTTTTGTCGATGTAAAAGCAATTTTGATTACATGAAAAATATACATTAGTTGGTAATTTCCTATTAATTACAGTGTTCTAGATTTGTTTTAACAAACTTGCGAGAAAAATTAATTTGCAAAATTATGTCTCCGTCTGCACTGTACTCACGCGTGTCACGCACGCTCTCGGAGTCCGCCTTTAAGCGTGAATGCCTGCGCGCTCGATGGCGTTGCCAAACGGTGGATAGAGTGTAGAGGTAGGGATTTAGCGACGAATTGAGAGGGAGAATGAAGACAGCCGTCCAGGCGTAGACGTCTGCGGGGATCTGAACGGCACCTAGGGCGGACAAGAGCGCCATGATGATGATTGGCATCCAACAGATGAAATCGGTGCCCACGATCAGCGCCATCTTGGTTGCCAATTTGACCTGTATTCTCATTCCATTTCTGATAATAAATGAAAAATAAAGATAATCATTATCAATAACAGATTTGTCTACACGGTTCTTATCGATTTACTTCATTCATATCATTTATGGCATTTTTTTTCTACACAGCCCCTTGTAGCACCCTTCACAGAGGGTATTGGGCAAGTTAAGTCCCATTATACTATCATTGTTATCATTATTATAAAAACAACTTTTTCCGAACACTTCGGAAATGGTAAGTAGATAAGGATAGAAAACGGATCTTTTTGATATCATGTGTAGGAACGAATACGCTTTAGTTAGTTGTTCTGCGTTACTCTTTTCTTTCTTGCTGACACACACATCTTTAATGAAAATTAATGGATAATCACTGCGCGTAAAAGTATCCTTACTCCGGGATTTTTTTTTTCCACAAAGGAATTTTAATCACTTAAACATTCAGCTACAAAATAAAAGTCACTTACAATATATGAAGACAAATGATACAAAATTGAAAGGCAGCCACAAAACGTCTAAATGATAATAGATACGATTCCAATTGATGTTATATACAAAACCTTTAGTTTTTTTTTCAGACATAATAAAATATTCGTCTACTTTCTTCGCTTGCTTTGAAAATTGATAAAAATTGGCTAAAATGTCATAATTTCTTTCTAATTCTTACAGAAAAAAAATAATAGTATTTAGCATACAAATAAACCACGCTGTAACACTTTGGGATTTCTGTAGAACCAAGCATAAAAGCACCTGTCTTCTAGTGATTTGAGTTTGATTCTGTGATATTATATCCTGTATTTGTGTAATAAACCTTTGGGTAACATCGCATTCCCAAGACAAGTGTACAATCGTTTATGTGGAGCTCAAACAAAACGTGTTTGATTCAGGGAACATATACAAAGAACATTATATATTTTGATCGCTTTGATTAAATACTTCTTCCCATTTCCTTTCTGATTTAGCATTTAGGTTGTTGAAGTATTTTATCACATAATATTTGGTGTAAACTTATATTCGGGAAAACTTACTTGACATGCCGTGAGTTTTGTTTGCCTCTTGAAAATTTAGCTGCAGATTTGTGAACAGTCACGTAAATTGCGACATAGGAAAACGCTGTAACGGTAAAACAAACGAGGTTCAATCCAAGAAAAACGGCGATGGAATATTCCCAGCCCGTTGGTCGATCCGTCGTTAATGGAAGGCCAAGGCAAACACTGGATCGCCCATAAAACTGGTCAAAGTAGCCGATGGGGAGAGCTGGAACCACAGTCAGGACAAAGGCGCAAAGCCACACTACGGCCAACCATATTCTGGACGACTTGTCAGAGAACTGTACTTCGCGATGGTGCGAAAACACTATACACAGGATCCGATCTACACTAATCAGCATAATGATAAACACCGACACCTCGCTGGACAAAGCTGACATGAGCCCCGCCACGCTGCACAAGACGCTCTGCCGCCACGCATCCGCGTGGATGGCGTAGTCTCCGCGGAAGTAGAGGTCGGCGCCAGCGATGATCAGCATGTAGCAGCCCATAAATAGATCGGATACGGCTAGGTGAGTGATGAGCCGTGACTGGATTCGACTGGTTTCAACCTGATGTCCGCGCACTACGCGCAGTCCGATCACAAAGAGATTCCCGGCCAACGCGCTGATCCCGAGTATCCACATGAAAACGCGCAGTACAGAGTCTTTCAGCAGATCATCACAAGACGAAAACTGGTCGGTCGGCGCGACGCACCCGGATTCGCCGTCCTCTCCCGATGGGGGAAGATTGAGCATGCAGCAGAAGGCAAAGCTATCGGCGTATCTGAATCAAATTAATTAAAAAGATTATAACTGGGTCGGCCTACTGAACAAATTAAGATTATCCTTCGCTTTGAGCTTAACATGGCCAAGCACAAAACTATACAGTCATACTGTAAGTGCAACTAGCGGTGGATTTCTTAAAGTTCACAATAATTGATAATCTTACAATCATGTTTAATTTTGAATTCATTTATGCAGACCAAATTTCACTGCTGTGATTATCGATACCGCGTTTGGTGTGTGATACATACGATCTCCCCCCCCCCGTTTGTGTACTAAAAGTTATCAAAAGTGTCCAGATGTTAGGAGGTCGATTTTAACATTATCTTCGAGCAGTTACTTAATGTATCAATCAACTGTGACTGAGCTAATCAAATCAGCTTACAAGCATGTGTTACGTTGATCTTGATTAACTGGTCATTCAATGTAAACTCCGCATGTACAATGTATGTAAATGCAATGCTTAGCTTTGTTCACAGGTCTTATATACAATGCTTACAAGATATCACGGTTCATTTCCCAAGGATTACTACTCACATTGTTTCCAACGATCTAATCTGCTCCAGCGCTGCCCGAATATCGTTATTAGTCGGAGTTCCCGAATTTCGTAGATCACTGGGAGCAAAATATAAAGTGACAACGACTTGACTGTACAGTATTTTAGTAGAACGTCCATAATTATCTTAACTCCAAGAGGAGAAAACAAATCCTGCTCTATTTAATTTCTGTAACTTTGGCCGTCTCAATCGAAATGTTAAAACAGGACATTCAAGTAATATCCCATCAAAAAAAAAAAAAACTAGAAATGTCGCTACGGCGACTGATGCCTCCGCCATAATGCATGATTCTCCCAATAGGTGTATAGTACAATGTCTTGACAATGTGTGATGACAGTTTCACATAACTGGCAAAATATCGAAATAACAGGTTTGTCAGAAATATCTTGAATGTTCACTTTCCACGAACTGGGTTTGCTATAATTGTCTATTAAAGAGTGCAGGTACACATATTTGGGGAATTGAAAATTTTTACTTGACTTCTGACCGACCTTATTATAAGTTTATGCATTGAGTTTAATTTTCAAGGTATGAAAAAAGAGTGTAATTACAGTACAAAATATTTTTTTTTTCATTTAAACCTGACCTTTGACCCTTAACCTTTGACCTTTGACCTTCTGGCTAGACATTTCCAAGGAATCTCCATCAAGTAATACATGTACATATATCAAACACTTTTAAAACTAATAATGCAATCATTGCATATACTAGTATACATGTATGAGGAAAATACAGCAGTAACATTTTGAGGAGTTGACCTTGACCTTTGAACCCCTGACTATTGACCCATGACCCCTAAATTCCCTAGATAATCCCTGCCAGTCAGTACATGCATATGTACCATATTCCATGAAGATACATTGAACCATTTGGGAGAAAAGTGATATTGAAACATTTTCACCTAACCTTTGACCTTTTGACCTCTGACCTTATGACATGAAACTCTCTCTGGAGAATCCTTACGCAGTAGTACATGTCTACACTAAGTTTCAAGAAAATAACTGCTAGCATTGCATAGATATGGGGGAAATAGCAACATTTTTAGCATTTGACCTTGACCTTTTGACCTTTGACCTCTTGTCAATGTCACTAGAATCTACTCAACTAATTGTCCCATCATACATCATCCCTGGACCAAGTTTGGTGAAAGCTGCTTTATCCAGTTTTGAGTTATCACATAAACAGATAAATTTTAGGATTTGACCTTGATCTTTGACCTTTGACCTCTGTCCGATTTCACTGAAAAACTATTCAAGTAATTGTCCCATCATACATCATCCTCCAACAAAGTTTGGTGAAATTTGCTCCATACAGTCTTGAGTTATCGCGTAAACGGATACAATTTCATGATTTGACCTTGACCTTTGACCTTTGACCTTTAGCCGATTTCACCCAAAATCTTATCAAATCGTTGCCCCATCATACTTCATACTTGGACCAAGTTTGGTAAAATTCCAGTAAATATTACTCAAGTTATCGCGTAAACGAAAGCGGACGGACGTACGTACGGACGTACGTACGGACGTACGTACGGACGGACGGACAACCCGAAAACATAATGCCTCCGGCACCACTTCGTGGCGGAGGCATAAAAATGCTATATCATTATGATTATACAGTGCACTCCAGTTATAACGAACACGTTAAAACAAAGTTCCGGTTACGACGAAGTAAAAATTCAGGCAGCAATATGGTCCAATCTCTGTATTTTTTTTTTTGTTTGTTTGTTTATTTGTTCGGTTACAACGAAAATTCGATATAACCGGGACAAAAATGCCGTTTCCGAGGACTTCGTTATAACGGGAGTCCACTGTATTTCAAATCAGCCCCCCCCCCCCCCATAAATGTTCCCATGTATTTAAAGTCAACAGTCATTACAAGTCGATAAAGATTCGATCTATCTATTCTCGTCTCTAAAGACCCGGTAGCGTGGAGATACCATGGAAAGGGAAGGCTGGCCAGGCTGGGATATTTTCCAGATATTCCCGTAACGAACTGTCTGAATTATTACCACTGATCTCTATGTGAGTCCACACACAGCCGAAGAACATCAACTGTTTAAATAGTCTATTGTACCGTATCGGTACGCTTCAATGCACATGTTTGCTGACGGTTGGTTTTCTAGTGTACTCTGGCAGGCAGGCAATGAAGATCTATTTGATTGGGCCATCCATGTCTTCCTACGCTACTAGGTCCTGATATAAAGTAGGCATTCTGTATATTGCCCCAAAACCAGAGTTTAGTATTAAAGAAAATCAAACCAATCTCGAGAACCCTTTTTCGAGAACGCTTGTGCACATACATTTCGCTCAGTCTATTGATGGACAAAATTGGCAATTCCATTGATCAGTTCGAAGTAACTGACTAAATATATCAGGAGTGGTATGCAGGTTTAAAAGAGTGACACACTCAGTTTCTGTGTTTTGTTTTGTTTTTGTTTTTTCTTGAAGCAGCAAGCTGTTGACAGCGTGGGGGTCTTTGTTACCCTTTCGATGGCATGTACTCTAGACAGTCTGCACAATGCAATGGAGATTTCTCTACTCAAAGCAAGTTAAGGGTAATAAAGGCTTATTACCCTTCTGTTGCAGAGTATATAGAAGTGATCACTGTTAACAGCCTGTACAAACGACATAATTTTGTCATGGAATAATTTTTGAATATCCACTTGTTTATAGCTGGTGTATTACTTACAGTATCCTCAACCGAGTTAGGTTGCTGAAAGCAAACTCATCGATCGTAGAAATCTGGTTTCCTCTCAGAGATCTAGAACAAATATAAGGTTATGACAACATTATATCAGTAAGAGTGACAAGAATAATAGTGACAGTAACGACGATAAGGCGATTATATATTACAGTAAAAATGATGTATATGTTAAATGATAACCAATGCTGTAATTTCAGAATAACTCCCTGTGTGTAAACGTGGGCGTTTTGATACATCATTGATTCAATAAAGTTTTAATACATCTTCCATTCCATAAACACTTTGATACATTACTTATTCAATAAACCCTGTGATACATCACCAATCCAGTCAACACTTTTATACATCATCCATGCAATAAACACCTTGATAAATCGCCCTATCAACAAACCCTTTGATACACCATCCATTCAATGAAAACTTTGACATATTTATATCCCATTCAATGAAACCTTTGATACATCACCAATCCAATGAACACTCTGATACATCATCCGTTCAATGGCCACGTTGATATATATTCAATAAATAATTTGATACATCATTCATTCAATAAACCTTTCGATTCATCACAAATTCAACGAAGTCTTTGATACATCATCCATTAAATAAACACGTCGATTGATCGCCCCTTCAATAAACTCTTTGATACTTCATCCATTCAATAAACTCGTCGACACATCATCCATTCAATAAACACTTCGACAGATCACTCATTCAATAAGCCCTTTGATGCACCACCCATTCAATCAACTCTCTGATACATCATTCATCCCCCTCCCCCCCCCCCCCCCAAAAGGAAAAAAAAAAAAACTCTGATTAATCATCCATTCAATAAACGCTTTCATGCATCATCCATTCAATTAATATTATTTGATACATCACCCATTCAAAAACTGTTTCAAGTATTCAAGTACCTTTATGAACGTAACGTCGAGATTGATGGTTAACTCAAACTGACTGCCACCAAGGTTATTTTCTCCGCCTCCACCCCGTCTCGCTCTCTCTCTCTCTCTCTCTCTCTCTCTCTCTCTCTCTCTCTCTCTTGCACATATACACACAAACTTATACCACTACACCAACAGGTGATGCATACACATCAATTTTCATAGATATATAATTCAAAAGATATATAAGGTATGTACTATATTCATACTTTTTAGACAACACATGTTTAACTGTAACGGGGAATAGTTGAAATACTTACAGATGACAAAGATCGGCATTTTCGCTGAAGGCAGACGCCGGGATGTTCGAGATACTCGTTTGTAGTAAATGACTATCGAAATACAGCGAGAGGACATTGAAAGATAAAGCAAACTTTTGAAAACATTTGATAGAATCATTTCACCCTTTCCTAATTATTTTCAAGTATTTCCCTCAAAGGTTCAAAACTGAGTCACCCTTAATATCAAGACTTCATGTCTGGATCTGGTTGCATGAAAACTACATTCTCTCTGCACTGTATGGGAAGCCTAGGGTGAATAAACTTTATCCTTTTCATTGACATTTTTGTTGTTGTTTTTATGTAGGTCTATATTATGCATTAAAGCTAAACATAAAATAAAAACAGTCAACAGCTCTTAAGAAAAACGAATGCTCTTCAGGCTGGAAATCTCAAGTTTACAGAATCGTGACACCGTAATGCGCATTACATCTACCAAATTTACGCCATTGAACTTTAGACTATATATTTGATTCATTTGAGTAATCAGACAATATCGCGTAATTCCAGAGTTCCAATGAGCTCGTATTAAACGTAACATGTTTGTTACACATGTCACCTCGCAAAATATGATACAGGAATATTGATAAAAGATGTCTGTGTACTTCAAGGATTTTTATCCCATTTCTTGGCTGAAGCTTTTAACACTCTGTGTGTTTGATTTTTTCTTATATAATCCAAAGCAGATATGAAAACATGTTATAAAGATATGAACTGTACTTTTGTCCCCTTTGTATAACTTGGCAAATATAAATAAGTGTCGAGCAACAGAGCACTTCTGGTCCTACCATGGGATAGGAATAGGGAACGACAAGATTTAGTGTCCGTAGTCTTTTCCACTTATAGATTTACCCGACATGGCAGCAAATCCGCCATTACCGCGGTGTCCCATGCGTGCGCACGTGTGCAGAGTACATGCTATCTAACATTGTACATGGCGGGTGTGAACCGGTCGCCATAGTTATATATCATAAGTTCCTACACGTGCGCGCATGGGACACCGCAGTGATAGAAGATTTTGCTGCCAGATCGGCCTATTTGGTCTATGATAGGATCATTAACTTTGCTCCTGTGTGAGATTCCTTCACTTTCCTTTTGACTTTGAAAACTTACAGCTCAGCAAGAAATGTATGATGTGTTGGCAAGAACGCTGTCACTGTGGATACGCCCGGAGTGTCCCCCGTTTCAACAATAGGTGTGCCCGTTGTCATAGCAATGTCTTTTGGCTGGTAGGACATGAGCGCCAGATCTGTTCCCGTGATTATACTTTACAAGAGAGTAAAAGAGAGAGGGCGTTTGATTGCGTTAATACATGATATTTTCACATTGTATGTCTGTATACAATACAGGGTTTATGAATGTTTTGAACAATGATATAATGATTGATCATGTGAATAGGAAACAAAAACTGAAGATTTGGAAGAAAATCCTCTTCGTTGATAACAAATTCTACTGCTGCTTTTAGACAAACTTCCACACTGCCACAGGCACAGAATGTACAACGAATTACCTGATGCCTCGATGGGTTGTAATAATATTACACCAAATGCAACATTCCGTTCTTGTGAGGGTTAACTCGCTGCATGCAGGTCGTGTGCAAACGTCTGACAGACCACCACAACAAAAACACATTGAAACAAAATGTAGGCATAACATTGAAGTGTCACTAAATACGGGGTATGCGGGACTAACATTTTCTTGGCTGTATAGTGGAAACGGATTTCGTTGAGGGCGTTCCACTCTGGAGCTTCACACACAAATGCAAGGCCGGAACAGAAGCAGCCCGCTGGGCAGTCAAGACCTAAACGATTGACACACAAAAACAAAGCAACAACAAAGAATTGAAACGATCGCTGCAGTGCGCTTCGCAACACTATAGAGACATGTGCGTACACAGGCAAACACACATGGCACACATCCTCGCGCACGCTTACATGCACACACCACACATACTGTACTTTTCTATTCCTATATTAACAACGAATCAATATGACGTCATAACAGTTACGACATAAGTGTATATTTTCCATCGTCATTTGAATTGCACTTTGTTATAGAACAATAGTCACCTCATATAAATGCAAAACAATATGAGGAGGTTTCTTTTTGTATATCTCTTGTGTGTATATTTTCGAATGTACGAAATTTTATTTGTAATAAATGCCTCACTGATGCTAAACGACCAAATTTTCACTTTCGCCTCCCGAGACTGTCCATAGGAGATATAGACGAGCAAAACAAAATACAATCCAACAATATTGCGATGTCTCCAACAATAAAACAACATTGAAAAGCTTGCGGAACGAACATAGAACCTGAACGAGGGAAAATGGATACTGATGACGCATTGATTCTTTGTGTATACTGAAAATATGATATTGAGCACATCAGAAACACAAAATGGAAATATTTATTTCAACTTCAACAACTGTTCAATGCAGTCAAATTCAGGTAGAACAGAAAAAGCTGAAGATTTTTTCGAGCTTATACTCTACGACACATAATCAGAGAGATAAAGTTTGAAGCCAAAGTACAGCTACACGAAATAGATAGCAAATATACCACAGAATTGTTCGTCGTCAAAATCCGGGCAATGTTGAAATCCGTCACAGATTTCGCTGGGCTGCAGGCAAATTCGCGACCTGTGGCACCGGTATGTTCCTCGGGGACAGTCGAAACGGGCTGCAATCGAAACAGTGTAATGATATCAGTTCCCTTCTACTGGTATTTCTTTTACGTTACTATGGTAATATACACTGTATAGCTACACTCTGGAGTTGCTCATAGAAAATAAAAACAGATACATCAAGTTTATAGTGAGTTCACAAGACAGTAAAATTGGTAAAACTTGAACTAGCAAATCAAACCACATGATGATTTTTTTTTTCATAAAGAAATTGTATTCACTTTCAACATCCAGGTACAAGTAAATGTCACATCATGTCATACATAAAAACAAATGATACGATTTGACAGGCAGGCACAAACAGTCTAAATAATATGAATATGATTCCAGTAAATATTGGATATAAAACCTTTAGTTTTGCATGACATGATAATATCTCATGATGATAAATGTAATAATCTTCTATGACCTTGCTGCACACGAATCCTCGCTAACTTTTACAGTTCTTGATGAGAATATATGTCAGGATATGACATATTTTGTATTTGTCACGTAATAATTTGTCTCATTGTACTACTGTTTATTAGGTAGCTCATGTAAGAAATTGATGTTATCGCAATGGTTACAAAAGAAGTGCAGCTTTAAAGACAAAAGCTTGCATCAAAATAACCATATAAGGAGATGTTGCGATGCACAATCAAAGTAAAAGAGAGTGATTTGGAATTAAATGTTTTGGGGGTGAGTAAACCCTACATGACGTCAAAATATGAGGAAAGGGTATCCCTGGTAGTATGCCTCATACTATCTGGTATGTGGACGTCATTCACGACGTCAGACACAAGTTTCTAGCTACAGACTGTAGGTCAAAACAGGACCACTTCAAAGAATTTTGGTTTCCGTGAACAGGAAGTGATGACGTCAAGCAGAGACTTGACCAATGCAAAATGAGATATTCAGGAAAGTTTTGACAGACAGAAAACGCCAACCAATAAGAAAAGGGGCAGGACTTCTATGAAAACTTTCTAGGAAGTCACTTGACTTCATTTAATTAATTTTACATGGAGACCTATGGTCCAACAAATGTATAAATATGCAGTGTTTGGGCATGAAATTCAGATGCCACATTATTTGCGGAACACTCAGGACCAGGCTACGTTACTTCGAGATTGCGAAGTTAGAGAGTAGCAGAGTGTTATTTGGAATCAGTGTGATTCAGGGATTGTTGCATTTCGGCTTGGACAGCCTGACCGTCCAGAAGAGAATCTAGGAAGATTCGAGTGTAAACACCAACAACTGTTGGTGTTTCGGGTTCCAGGGAGAGAGCCATCGTTTAGGGTTCCAGCGAGGACCAAGTTTAGGGTTCCAGAGAGGACCAGAAGTAAGGGGAGACGACCCGCTACTTCAGGCAGGGCATCGTCGACAACCTAGAGCAACCAAGCACGGGAGCTTCTAGAATAAACCAACGAGCAGAGCAACCAAGCTCAAGACAAGTGGAACTGGATATCTGTATTCAAGTTTGTACGATGTTATTATTGTAAACGACCACAATTTGAGACCAGTATAATAAATCTTATTGCTTGTTACATTGTAAGAACACTGTGTGATTGGCTACTTCTTTCGAGGCACTGTAGTTGCACAAGTCGAAAGAGTTGAATGAGTGAATGGTCTGCTAACAATCTGCTGCATTTAGAGAAAGTCAACCTTTGACTATAGAAAAGATCCCAGTCGCAGGGAGGACTTTCGTTCCCCACATTCAGAGGAAAGTCCCTTGTGACAGCCACAGTATCTTTGAATCTCTTCTTTTTTAATTGTTTCGTGTGAATTGATGTTGCGGTAAACAGACAGACCGACAAACAGGGGTTATAAAACGAGTGTCCCTTCTTTGTGAGATAATGTCCGCTGAAAAGAGAGCTTTAGATTTTCACGACGCGGACGTTCATCTTTTTATAGCTCGAGTCGTCTGAGTTCTCACTACACGTTCTGAGCTATCACTATGCAGGAGTGGTAGTTACTTGACGCACCGATCATATTGGGGCGCCATTTTACTTTTTATAGGTTGCGTCATCGCGTAATCGAAAGCTACTTTTCACCACGACTCAATTGTCGTCTCAAACGTCCGCGTCGCAAATCTACAGCTCCATGATAACTGTACACACGAACTCACAGCAGTCTAACTCGTCCTCTCCACCAATACAGTCGCGGACACCGTTGCAGCGAAATCGCAGCGGGATGCAGTAAGACCTTGGGCATTTAAACGTGTAATCCGGGCACTGGAAGTCGGCTGAAAACAGGTAAAGACACAAACAGGACATGTGGATATACATATTGTTAGCATCGAAACTGAAAAAAAAAAAAAAAAAAAAAACATGACCATGAAAATTGAATAATTAAAGTAGGACCTACGACGTACCTAAAATGACATCATATACTAAAAATTTGATTTAAATCCCAGCTTCAAAAATTCGTTACTTTCTCAGCTTTCAACAAAATTTTGTCAAATTTTCGCAATCAATTGTTTTTTTAATCTATTCACACACACTAATTTTTAGGATAGACTGACAAGAGAATGAAACCACTGACATTTATGTATATGGAGGGAATGCGGGAAATTGGTAGAACATATCACAGGTTTGATTGAAATCGAAGGATCAGTTGAAAAAAAATGTAAGCATTTCAAAGTTTTCGTTGCAGCCATCGCTGGATGAGAAGACTGCAAAATTCTCTGACTTCACCCATGGACAAAGATAAATATTTTAGTACCAAGAAAATTCAACATTTCTAAAATGTTGACAGAGAGCAGACCAACAACATCACGGAACATATAAGGCCCTGCTTTACTGGATTCAAACCCCACTTTCAAATAGAGCACATACCACATGAGCGGAGATGAGACACGTCCCTACACCCGGTGATGTACCCACTGCTTGTGACGTCATAGATGCACGTTGCGTTCGCGTCGGCGCACGCGCCGTTGCTACATCTCATCGATCCGGGTTCTGTGCAGTGGAAATTCTGCGTCCGATACCCTGTGAAAATATCAATACATGGATTGAACGTGTCTGTAGCAATATCAGTGTATGGACTGAATGTGTCTTGTAATCCAACACATTTAGAAATGTTATGAAAGACTGCAAGTTTTAATGTCCCCTGTTCCCACGAGGTCAGCGGATAAGACAACGGACTATCAATCAAAAAGTCACCGTTTCGAGTTCTACGTCTTCAGTGGTTGTGCCCCAGTAATGCCAGATCTAAATAAGCAAAGCATTGTATTGTCATAATTCTATAGTTCTTCGGATAGGACTTAAAGCAATCGATCATGTTTTTGCATGCTTACAAGATATGCATTTTTTTTTCATTTCCCGGTCAGGCAAAGCACATACATTCAAAGACAAAGACAGGGTGTGCTACCCGGTCGCATTTTAGTGTATATTTCATTATATAATTCAACGATAACTCTTGTTCTCACAAAGGAAAATGAATATATGATCATCAAACTAACTTTTGAAGCACTAGCAGTGGGTTGTGAAATTTGCTCTTATCTTGTTGCACCATACCACTAAAAAAGTAATTTCTCGGATTAAAGGCGTTGATAAGGAAATACAGGGATCGCATTCTGAGAGGAAACCACATTACAGTTCGTGCTTACCACAGGTTGGCAATTCGTCCTCTGCACTGCTTCCGATGCAGTCCACGATGCCATCACACTCGACCCCAACCGGGTGGATGTCTCCATTGAAACACTGGAAGATGGTGTCAGATCGCACTGTGCATCCCATACACAGTCAAAAAGATAGGATTATGATTCCACTTTTAATTGACGTAAGTATGGATTTCATGTGCCCAAAGTATCATGAGTTTCTATTAATGGAGTTTCTAATTCAGTGAAAGATGGATTCAACTTTTGTGGGTAATTTCATTTACTTCTCTTCGCTTTCACTCTTTTTTGTCCAGTTCTTCTCTCTCCTGAACGATCACCAAGCATCACCTTTCTCACATCCCTTTCAAAATAGATCAATATCAAAACCATTTTATATTCGGCTTGAACTACAGACTGACTGTTTAACTGACCGAGTGTCTGACTGACTGATTGATTGACTGACTCCTCAAGTGAATGATTGAATAAATGATTGATTGATTGACTGACTGACTGCCTGAGAGACTAATGGATTTATTGACTGACCGAGTGATTGGTTGATTGACTGATTGATTGATTGATTGATTGATTGCTTGATTGATTGATTCATAAACTGACTGACTGATTGACTTAGTGACTGATTGATCGATCGATTATTTTATTGACTGATTCACTGAAAAATTGAATGATCGATTGACTGAGTGCCTGCCTAAATAGTTGATTGCCTGTCTTTTTGTGTGATTGCAGACAAAATGAAATAAGGTAGCAGTAACAGTTGAGTTCCTGCAGACCACCAGCATATTTATTAGTTCTTCATTCTTGATAAGTAACTCATGTAGTTTTATGATTTCAGGAAACTAAGAATCTAGCGCAAAAATAAAAAGTAGAAGTAGAAGTAGAAGTGATAATTAGTACATTGAAGTCAAGTGGATCCATGAAATATATGGACACTGATGTCATGATTTTTTATTGCAAAATAGTAGTATGCAAGGTACCAAAAAATCACGTGTCTACAAAGCAATTTTCTGTGCACAGCAGCAACGATCGTGGTTCTGGTTAGATGTGACTTACCGCAGTTTGCTTCGTCGGACCCGTCAAAGCAGTTATCGACGAGATCACACGTCTGGTTGAACGGGATACAGCGGCCGTTGTCACATCGGAACTCGCTGCAGGTGTATGGGGCTTGGAGAAATAAAATGAACGGGTTTGCCTTCTCATGATAAAGATATTTTCATTATCCCATTCATGTACACGTATCTCATGAAGTACTACAAAGTCGACCTTCATCATATCATAGCAAAGACGAACGCACAAACCAAGTGAGTCATGCTAAGTAGTTGACAGGACAAGGGACTAACATGACAAGTTTTGTTTTTGTTTGGTTTTTTTTTAGTTAATCATCACTGTTGTCCGATTTCAATGAAATGTCCATATTTTTGTGCACCTAAAGGAGTACCTTTGTTTTTATCTTTAATACTGTACTAGCTAGTCTGGTTTCTAGCCCGACCAGACCCCGTGCGCTAAGCTAGCACGGGGTCTGACGGTGTGTGATACACATATCTACGGAACCCCATACACATATCTACTAAACCCCCTCGAACACGGCCACACAACAACAAAACTATTGAAAATTTCTACATTCTTTTCACAAATTTTACGAATCACTCACGTGAATTGAGATACTTGGACTATGAGCATGGTATTTCAGTCCATAGTGAGCTCTCACGCAACATACACTGAGCAAAAAGTCCAATCTTAACCCGGAATGCTGTGATCATCGCGGGGCCATTCAAAATAAACCTTTCCCAGCTTTGAACGATGCAAATTGCCCTGCTAGAGTTTGTACGCCCGCGAAGTCGACAGCGCCCTCTTTGCCCAGTGCTGCGCCGACATTTCGAATCATTTCTGCAATTCCTACGATTTCTGCGGCGTACAGGATTAAAAAAGGTGCAATTTTTGGTAAGTTATAAAATGAGTATATCAATATCAATAGCTGAAAACGGTAGCTAATTAGATAAAGTTTTCACCTTATGTAGTCTTAGTAACAAATATGGTGAGTAAATTCAAAATCGCGTCGGCGCACCGGAATACAGAGATTACGGAGTGTCCACACCGTACAGCCCTGTCGCGACTTACACTTGTGTGCAGCGACAGGGCTGTGTATAGTTAGTCTGGTTTCCAGACCCTTTGCCAACTGTTCTCACTTTTACAAGATGCGCCCTCAGCGGCGACGAAGTCGAGGCGTTTGCCGATAAGGTCATCCAACGTAACTTGCTACTTTTCGTTAGAGGACGTTAATATTCTGGAAAAGGAAATTAGTACGAGCAGAAGCCAGACTGTGTAGGTGCCTACGTGTACTAGCAAGCTATATTAGGGAGCTTTAGATTTTGACGCGCGGACGTTTGAGACTCTTTGATACTCCCTTACCTTAATTACGGAATTTTAGCTTGGGGCAATACTCATCAGACACTGCTGAATAGAGTGTTATTATTGCAAAAGAAAGCCCTCCGTATTATTTCTAATTCTCCTACACGTTCACATACAAATGCATTGTTTGACTGTTATAAGCTATTAAAAATCAACGAATTATTCTTATTTAACTTAGGTCAATTCATGTATATGTATGATAACAATTTACTCCCACCTATCTTTGGTTCTATGTTTCAAAAAAATCAATCATTCCATAATTACCCCACCCGGCGTTCTAACGAGTTTCATTTACCACTTCTTCGAACGATTTTAGCAAAGAATACACTTATTTACACTGGACCAAATTATTGGAATTCCCTGAATCATGACTTAAAATCTGCTCCATCTATATACTCCTTTAAAAGGAGATTAAAGTCTTTTCTTTTACAATCTTATAATGACGACTCGCAGAATCAGATTAGTTAATAGGCTTACTTTGTTACTCATCCGCAATATCGGCATTACCGTTCTCTTTATTATTCTAGCTATTGCTCAAGCCTTGATTATAAGATTTTCTTTAACCTATACTTCGCAGTTGAAGGGTTTGTTCTATATTCTTTTTTCTTCTTCTCTTTCTTCCTCAAACCTCCGAGGATCGTTGTCTGTGTTGCATATTCCTTTCTATTCTGTTACCTCTTTATCACGCTATAGTCTTGTTTCCTCTTGTGTCGTCAAGTCTGTTTGTTTCTTGTTTTTCCTCCTACAAGTAGTCTTGTTGCTGTCCCAGTCCTGTTGCATGTTCATAACTCTGTTTGTTGTTGTTTTATGTATAACTGTTTGTTCGTCTGTCTCTTAGTGGGCTCCCAAACTTTTTTGTGACGAACTTTTTGTACGGATTTTTTGCTGTTTTCAATTCAATTTTTACATCGTGCTTCTAATACAAGAGGGGCCCACACTCTACAAGCTCTGTCTTTTTAGTGGGTCCCTCCGTTTTTTCACACAATGCATATATTGAAAACCATTTCACTTTCGTTATCTTAGCACCTATTGCAATGTATCGCTATTGTTAGTTTTTTTTTCCTATTATTGTGGCCTTCTCTGTACAAATGTATGCATTGTTTTTGTCACTTAAGAAAATGAGATTTATGTTTGTATATTGTGGAAAAAACGAATAAATATGAACTTGAACTTGAACTTGAACGGCGAGTGCGCTGGACGTTCTCCTCTCCCCTGCGTCGTGCTGAAAAGTAGCTTTAGATTACGCTGGGACGCAACGTATAAAAAATAAAATCGCACCCCCATATGATTGGTGCATGAAGTATCTGTCTACGTTGCAAACTGTGCGGACGTAAAAATAGCCCAGTACGCGTAGTGAAAACCTCAGGCGACGCAAGCTAAAAATAGATCGACTTGACGCGCGCTACTGCGCATGCTCAGAACATGTTTTGTTTTTTGGTTTTTTTTGTTTTGTTTTGTTTTTTTTTCCCCTATGAACGTCCGCGCGTCAAAATCTAAAGCTCCCCATTATCGAGGCGTCCTGAACAACTGCAAAGCTACGGTAATATTGCCTACCGGAAAAAATATGGGTCTTGCTACGTCATCGGGATTATCATGACCGTGGAATGAACTGGTAAATGCATTGTCAAAGTATTACTAGTAGGCCTACTTACCACATGAAATCTCGTCCGAGCCATCCGCACAGTGCGTGACGTTATCGCAGTAGAACGAAATGGGAATACATGAACCGTTGAGGCACGTGAAACTCGTATTGGAGCATGCGCTTTCCGCTGCGTGTAAGTAAACAGAGAAAAGATGAGATTGATGTGATCATTTAGTATTCGTGATGTACATTCGTGGACAGTGAATTTAGTAGCAGTCATCACTCAGCCTCCATTAGCAGTATTATACCCCATTCAGCACGCTGAATCATATCGAGATCCCATCGGGTGGATCCCTTGTTTGATGTCTACATTCACTTTGTGTAATATATTGCCTTACTGAAAAACCTACCGATATCAAAATAATTGACATAAATGCGAGAATGATCATAGAAATAACATTACAATGTTGATAATAACAATTAGAGTAATAACGGATTCTTATGCTACTATTAAATCTCTATTAACAATGAATATATCATTAAATTTAATAGCAATAATAACAATGAAAAAAAATAATGATAACATTGGTAATGATAATAATAATAGTGATAATAGTATTGATAATAGTAATAATAAAAAGTGATAATAATAACAATGATAATGATATATGTTTAAGATCAGTAAGACAATAACACTAATTTAATCATCTTTATGATAAGAGCCTAATTTTACATAAGCCTCGCATCGGACATTAAAGGGCTTTTTACACTTGTAAATTTTTGCTTAGCCCCGGACCAACGGTGGGGCTAAGGGGGGGGGGGGGGGGGCCTTAGCCCCACCGTTGGTACGGGACTATCCTTAGCCCACTTTCTGTTTACACTCGTTTTTGCCAAAGTGGGCTAGCCCCACCAATAGTACGGTACTATCTGGCCCTGCAAAATAGCAGGGGTTAGCACCGCAATTGCGGTGCTAGCACCGCAATTGCGGTGCCAAGCAAGTGAGTGTAAACAGAACGAAAAAATAATCCTGGGCTAAGCGACGGAGACGAAGTCCGACCCTCACTGACCAATCAGAAACGAGGTAATCAAGTGCTGCCGGTGCGTGCGTGTACGTGTACAGTACACAGCGTAATTATGAATATTTATGTGGTTTGGAAAGTCCGGGGCTAAGAAATACGAGTGTAAAAAGGTCAGTTTTCTCCTTAGCCCCGGACAAGAGATAGTACGGGACTAATTGGCGAGTGTAAAAAGCTGAAAAAATTGGTACGGGACTAACGATAGTCCTGGGTCAGAGAAAGTCCGGGGTTAAGAAACACAAGTGTAAAAAGCCCTTTAGATACAATGTGTTCTGCTCTAGTGTGAGAACGTTACCATCGGGGCATGACGTTTCATCGCTCCCGTTCGAGCAATCTCTAACGCCGTCACACTGGTAAACAAGATGCACACACTCCCCAGTCCCACACGTTAACATCGAAGCTGGACACATCTGGGAAGTGGATGGATGACTGTAGTCAAGCTCCACTCTGGTCATCTGGGATATATCTAAAAATTAGATGTAATGAATACTGCATTAAAAAGGACAACAATATCGCAAAGGATTCCTAACCATTCGCGTTTCTGAAAACAGAAAAGAAAAAGCATGTATTAGGCCCCACTCAGCATAGGTCAAGTACGGAAATGTAATATGAATAATGTATTTACTGTTGCACTTATTATAATAGATCAAATTTTCTGGTGTCCGTCGATTCATTATGACCTTCTTGATTAATTGTAAGCATGACTTATTCACTTTTTTTATCGTTTCTTTTCTTCTGCTTCATAATATAATCTAGTAGAGAATTAAACTTACAGCAACTAGAAATGAGTTTAGGCACGTAAAACATCGATTGTATCCTCAGAGCATATCTTTCTAGTCATCAATTGTGAAAATTCCTGCATTTAAGTTGCTAATGTCAGTGGTGTCAAAGCCTACCAGACACTTGTGACTGATCGATGGCCACTTTGCAGATGAACTGGTCACTCTCTTGGGCCAAACACGGGATGTCGTGCCAGAGAGCCGTTGTTCGTGCGCTGGTCAGTTGAATGGTCACGCAACCGTCCAGTATGCCACCGTCTGGCTCGTTGGTTGGCCGGGCTTCGTTCAAGTCCGGAGGACTGGACATAATTTCATAGAGAATATCACGAGATCATGATTACAACTAATGGGGGAAAGTTCTTTGTTTCTCTTCCTAGATTAATATGTTGAATTTATACCTCAGAAAATATCCAAAAATATATTGATTAACTTTCCGTACAACAGTTTTAGCATTATGCATCTATCCAAGCTTTTGTACATTCTGTAGGACTTGGTAAACATAACTTTATTCTCAGGGTACAGTGCACTTCCGTCATAACGAATACGGTTATAACGAAATTCCGGTTACAACGAAGTAAAAATCCACGTCGCAAAATTATCGACTCTATCGTGTTCTTTTTTTTTTTTCGTTTATTTGTTCAGTTATAACGAAATTTCGATATGACAAAAGAAAAATGTCGGTCCCGAAGATTTCGTTGTATATTGCGAGTCCACTGTACACTACAAAGCGTTATGCCAGTATTTCACCCCCCCCCCCCCCCTTTATGAGGGACTGGGACGAGAAAAGGTCTTTACATCTCAATAAGTCGCTGTACATAATCAAAAGTGTTTGCACGGAAAGGGACCAGTCTGATGATGAAATATCTCAACTGCTGCTGCCTGCTGCTTTAAAATGCTTAGTCCAGATCATTGTTCCTCTTCAATAGAAATGCTGGTGTGCTCGCATAGGCCTACTAACTATGCAGCAACTTCATAGAACAAAAGCAGCAGCAAACTGTAATCGCGGTTACACAACATTTGTTCCTGTAGCAGTTTTTTTTTCCCCACAAAGAAATTTTATTCACATAAACATTCAGGTACAAAATAAATGTCACATAGAATACAAGACAAATGATCCAAAATTGACAGGCAACAGCAAAACGACTAAATGATGTAAATACGATTCCAATTGATATTTCTTTTTCAAATGATATCATTTGAAAAAAAAAAATCCAATTGATATAAGATACAAAGCCTTTTGGGGTTTTTTTTTTCCGACATATATTCATCTACTTTCTTCCCTTGCTTTAAAAATTGACAAAATTTGCTAAAATGTATTGATTTCGTTTTATTTCTTGCAGAAAATTGGAAGTATTTTGCATACGAATAAACCATATTGTAACACTTTGGGTTTTCTGTAGAACCAAGTATAAAAGCACTTCTGGTAATTTGAGTTTGATTCTGTAAAATAATTTCCTATATTTGATCAATAAACCTTTGGGTAACATCACATTTCCAAAACAAATGTGCATCGGTTTCTGTGGAGCTCAAACAAAACGTAGAGAACAATGTGTTGGATAGTCCCGTTGTAAAAAGTAATTTATTAACACCAATATTTCTATGCAGAATTGTATAGTGAAAATAACGAATCTTTTTATTCAGGGTAGATATATAAGGAACAATGTATGAATCCAATCTGAGTTTTAGAACAATGTTTCTTCCCATTTCCTATCTGATTTAGGTGGTTGAAATATTCTATCACATAATATATATCACATATATCATATAATATGTCGACATATCTTAGTTCTTTTGAACGAATTATATATCGTGTCTTCCTGTTGCATATTTATTTCATTGTCATTTGCTGCTTTCTTTTCAATATACTATTCTGTAGCAGTTGCTCCAGTCTAATATTCTCGAAGGACTTACAGTTTGGGGTTAGTCATGTGATCGGGTTTTTAGTTTAATGAGGATAAGGATTAGGTTTATCCTAAGGTTATGTTTGAGGGTAGAATTTAATGGGAGAAATTAGTGTCGCATGAAATCATAAAACCTGTAATTACGCATACGTCTATTTTTTTTTTTTCAGAATAGCTCTTACCTGGAGGGGATATACCAGTCGGTGTAAGTCATAGGGGATCCGTCAGTCCAGCGGAAAATTCCTTTAACGTCTCGCAGGCCCAATCCTATCGTATAAGGAGAAGGCGGAAAGATATGAAATGAAAGGACAGCTTTGTCCAAGAAGGTGATATAAATCAAAAAAAAATGGTTCCTTTCCCTTGAGGTCACTCATGTAAATTTTCCAGTTTGAATTAATGAAATTTGATGAAGTGAAAGCCCTCAAGTTGTTCTTTTTTTATCCCTGTAAAGAACTTGCAATGATGACTCATGAAATAATAATAATTATTTCTGCTGAAAGTTCAGGAAATAAAGAAAATGATTATTTTTCTTACAAGTTAACAAGCACCATAATGACTATAGGCCTACATCTAACACAGTTTCCAGTCTTTACGTGAAATAGGACCATGAGCATCAGTATACTTCACAGAATGTGTGCTTGAAAAGAAGCCAGTACTGCTAGTGCATTTATTATGACATCGTCTGATATGATGCAATGCACCCCCGTTATAACGAACACGGTTATAACGAAATTCCGGTAACAACGAAGCAAAAATGCAGATCGCAACATTATCCGTTCAATGTATTCTTATTTTCTATTTGCTCGGTTTTAAAGAAATTTCGATATAACGAAAGAAAACCGTCAGTCCCGAGGACTTCGTTATAACGGGAGTCCACTGTATAGCATAGTCCATAGAATCGACTGGAGATTGGATCAGCATAAGGGTCAACTCAAAACAAAACTTATTAAAATAATACCAAATTGATTAGAGCAATATTTTCCTCACCAATATATGTGCTGGTGCCATCTGTTGTCCAGTTGGTGATCAGGTTGTAGTGCACGAACCTGGCTTCTTCCTCGCTCAGTATACTGGCAAGATGACCACGCGCCTCACGCACGCAGTAAGCTTCCGCATTTTCCCACGTCAACGTTCGAGGATGCTTCACAAACTGATAGCACGCCCCCTCAAAGTACACCCAGGGACTGTCTCCGGACATGCGCAGTGCCGGGCAAGACTGAACTGGAAAGAGATCGAAGACCAGAGATAATAAAAAGAAAATGAAATGAAACAATCATGAATCACAAAAGAAGCATAGAAATAACGTTATTCAAAAGAAGACAGACACGAAGGTGCATTTCTCATGTTTGTTTCCTTTTATTTAATGAATGAAATGAACTAAAATGGAAAGAATGAAATTAAGCATTAGCTTGATAGATAGAGGGTAAAGCGAAATGGAACACATCTTCATCTCCGTGGTTTTCTTTCTTTGTTTTTTGTGGGATAAATGCACTTTGTTTATTTCAATTTCGTATTTCTGTTAGCAGGATTTTAGTAGGCTGTACTGGGGGAAACTAACCTTCTAAATGAAATTAAGTGATCAAGACATAGGGGTTAAAAAGAAATTCGTAAGGATCATGACGTACAAGCATTCTCTGTCATTCCGACTTCTATGTAAGAACTTTTAACGTTTACTCCTGTGTCATTTCGCGCACTGATTACAATGCTAACCTTTGTCGGGATCACTGATAGAGGGCGCCTCGAAGTAGACCGCCTCATATTCCAGCATCATCGTGAAATCGCCGGGCTGCGCGTTCAGTTCGATCAGCACCTCGTTGAGGCTGCTTTCGATCGACGTCGAATTCAGCCACGGGCTGCTGGAGCAGACCTCGGCCAGCAAGGCCGTGAACCCGTCTACCCTCATTTCCTCCATAATGCGGAGGGATGACGTACTGCAAGATAACCCCTCTGCGGTGGTGATGTCCCGGAAACGAAAGCGAATGAACGACCCCTTCGGAGTGACCACGCGCCACTGGCATTGGTACGGCATGGTCATGGGTCGGGGATAATTCGGCGAGGTGATAATCCCCGAGCTACTGACACAGGTGTAAGACAGCGAGGCACAAAGGTCAAGAGAGCTCGCCAAGCAGCCGGGCTTGTCTTCAAAAGAAATGAAAATAGCATACAATTCACTCGAGGAATATACACGCACGCATTATGAGATTCTTGTTCTGTTCTATATAAGACAATAATATTCCTGATGAGCTGTGATATTTCGCGTCCATATACTTGTGAGATGTACAAAGCATTTTGACAGAATAATTTCTAGAAAGACGCTGAAGTGATCGGGAGGGGTATTCACAACAAATATGACCATTTGACATGCAAAAGTCAAACACCTTCATCAGCTCTATTTCAATTTCAAAGTTTATTGCATTTTTGACAAAACACGGTAGTGCATTCTAGACGCAACGTATACAGAACATGCGCAAGCTGGAAGTATGATCAGCAAATAACAAAACAAGGGAGAAAAAATATGAAAATTCTAAAACAGTCTCAATTACTCACCATAAAGCATGACATTTGCGACGAAACCCTCCGATACTTCTTCGAGGCCGATGGCGAGGTTGACCGTGAGCGTACTGGTATCGGTGAGTAGGAGCGGTGGAGGTTCTTCCTCGTACTCGAACACGACTTCTCTCTCCCACGTCGGTGCTGTGAAGGTCACCTTGTCCCCACACCCAGATGCACCCCTCGAACATATCTACAAACATGAATGAATATAGTTTGCTCGAGATTCTTATCCAATTATACACTTTATATACTTTATACACTTCAGCAATAATCTACTCTTCGTGTGTAATGCCAGATTACGCTCATGGTGGTTTTTAGGAATTGGGTAATGGCAAACTCGTAGAATGGCAGTGGTTGATTCGGAATTGCATCCATCCTAGAATAATGAAAGTTTTGGAATGTAAGGCAGGTAATCTAATGCCAGTGTCCTTACCAGTCGTTAAATACATTCATGTCCGCATACATAATGTTTCGCCTGGTCCAGTTTACGTTCAACTTTGAATCGACTTAATTGATCATTTAAACTCACAATTAAAACAAATGAAAATCAGACTCTAACCCTTTCGTGCCAATACGTCAAATGCGCGCAAGGATCACACACAAACAAATGGACAGAAAGCAAAAGCGGCTCATGAATGGTTAATCGCACAGATTGAGAATGAAACCCTGTCCTTACTCTGTAGTCAGTAAATTGGACGGCCAAGTATCTTCCTTCCGCGTCTGCGATAGTCTTTTCACACTCGCTGAAAGGACGAAGGGTTGACGGGAAGGGTGACGTCATCAGCACGCCATCTTGGTAATCGAGTCTGGTTTCGCCGCATCCCGATCCGCCACACTCCATCTGTGTACAGTCTGCAGGGCGACAAAATTATATTTATGAAAGTAAGACAGGACATTTTGGGGGTTACTGCGTGGTAATCGTGCCACATCAACCTTTTATAATCTCGTCGTAACAAACTTTTGGAGTACGATGTGTCTGTGTCGCAATGCCCAAAAATAAAATAAAAGAAGTCCTAAATGGTTCTCCATATTCATGCTTGGATGATTAATCCTTAATTATGGCAGTCTATGCGAACGATTTGGATGCTTAGTTTTCTCTGCAATGCAGGGACTTTGTTGAGTGCATGTAACGCTATCTGTGTGTGTTTTCCCCTTCTTCTTCGTGTTACTCGACACTAAAAGCACACAAAGGTTTAAACACGGATCATGCTTGCATTTTTGATACAGTCAATGTACTTCTTCCCACAACTATACGGATCAAATGACAACATATTATCATCAGCGTTGCACAGGCTATTATTCCGGGTTCTTCTCCGCAAACATAACAACACCAGATAGGATACGTCCAGAAATGTATAAGTTTATATAAACAAGCAATATGTGACCCTCCGCAATGTATACTTGACAGGTCAGTGGTAACAGTGTCTATAGTCATCTAATAAAAACATAAAGATTGTTCCTCGAACAGAGAACCTAAAGCCTCTTCCTGTACTCTATTTCTGCCAGTGTTTCACCTACCCACGGCCTCGTATACGATGCTGAATTCAACCCTGCCCCTCTCCTCCACGGTCAACGGCCCCATCTCCAGCTCGATTGCCACGTGGTTGGAGACGATCTGGTTGAATCCCGGGAGATCGCCACAGATGACACGGACGGGGACATCACCGGAAAGGTCCCGGATGCGCAGAGTATCGATACAACCATCTTCATCCTCGATACTCGTCCCGCGCTGTAGGAATACTGAAAGAATGTCCATCCTGCGTGTGGATGTATGGGAGAGTAAGGCATAATAAATTGGCATTGTTATCACTTGACTGCTATGTGCGTATTATTATCTCTCCATCTCTCTCTCCCTTCCACCTACCTTCATTCACCTCAAAGATACATACTTATAGGTAGACAATTGGATAGATAGATAGAAAGATAGATAGATAGACGGATGGATCGAGGGATGGATGGATGGATAGAATCTAAGAAATACATGTATAGATTCAACTTTGCACCTATAAGTGTCACACTGGGAGCCTTTTATTGGTGCAAGTTTGCTCCGCTCAGACTAGAAGGGTGCAAATTTGCACCCTCAGAAGTAGACACTGGTCAGAAAAATGCACAGTTGAACCCGTAAAGGTGCTCCGCATGTGACTCTGGTAAACTCTTTTACTTACTCTTTTCGCTCGATTCAGCATGATAGCGGTCCCTTTTCCAAAGATCTTATTTGTCCCAGAAACCAAAGAATGAAAATAATTTAATGAAACATTAAGACTAAGGGTAAAGTTTGTGATTTTATTTATTGCAGTCTTTCATGTAGATGACTATGGATATCAGTTTGAAGAGTCATTACGGAAGTTATCGTAAGCCGGGTTTCATCCTACCCTACTCCTGCTAAGAGTTTACCTTATTGACAACCTCTCAGGCACTGCCAAGACGACGGTAAAGCTTTTGCCGGTGTAGTACCACGGAGCGAAGCCGTGGAACTCAATATACCCGTACGTCTCGTTGAGTTCCTCTCTTTGCTGATCCACATCAATTAGTTCGTCTATGCGCGTGATAGATATGTCTGTTCGATGGACAAATGTAGAGCAGCAAAATTTTGAGACATACCATGAGCCTCTGCGCACAAGATTTCAGCATGATATGTCATTAATACTTTATGTATGGTAGGGGTCCAACCCACCGGCCGGGTCCATAACGACCGACCGCGCATTATAATGGCATTGCGCGTACAGAAAGAAAATGTACGCAGGGGACTACGCGCAACGGTGTTCGATTCTTCACTGGGCTACGCTACCGAGTAAAATGTGGCGAAAACAACTAAGTATTCCCTCTAAATTACCGAAATTTAGCAAAATCGAATAAGGTTTATCGTGTAACTACATATAACTAGGCCTACCTTTGCTGATTCGTTGTTAGATGTAGAGTATCCTTCCGTAATAAATTTGACGATTTTGACCGCAGAATTGTCACCGCCGCTTGTACGATCGTGCACACACGTTACGCATACACATGACATAAACATTTTGTCGCCCGCTACGACCGTACGAGTTGATGCAGAAACGAGAAATGAATGTGAAAAAACAAACCGACTCATCTAATTTATTTCAGTTACGATGAAAAGTTTCCTAATGAAAATCAAGTCAAATTCATCAAACAGTCCTTCAAAAGTAATATCGAAGGATTCAAAATATATTCAAATATTATTGGGGAAAAAAATTACGACTAGAAAAAAACAGCAGCTTGTCGAAAAAAACGCGTTTAAGTACGCTTTATACGTATTGTCAATAGAGGGCGGGGTGGTCGGTCGATATGAGCCCGGCAGCTGAGTGCGGAAAAAATGACACCCCACGCGTTCGAAGCCGCCATCTAGAGCGCGTACCTCAGATCGCATTTTCAGTGCGCGCTTGTGAATCCGGAGTATTTTCTCCACACGTGAGTAAAATTTCAGGCAAATTGTGAGATTTTTCACGTTTCTATTGATAGAAAAACGTTAGGTGTCCGATATTATGAACACCCAACCATACCTCAAAGACACTATACAATTAGCACAAGACCGTATGCTTCTACAATATTATTGTATGTGCAAGCTTTAGCGAGTAGTCAACCCATTTTGTGCACTTTCATCTATTAAGGGTTGATATAGTTGAGATGGTGCTTCATGGTTCCAACATCTTTTGATAATGATTTTTTGACATAAATAAAAAACTTCATATGATATAATTGTAAAGGGAATCAGACTTTTATTTGATTGAGATTGGTTTTGAAATGGCTGAGATATCCAAACAAACAATCCTAGTACAAATTGTTATTGTGACCCACCTTTTATTAGGATGGCTTTGATTTACTTTGTTTTGGGTTATCTTGGGTATTTCAAAGCCGATTTTCATCAAATAAACTTTGAATATTTCTTAGAATTGTAATTTGACTTAAACACATCATAAAGCGTTTTCTAAGTCTACCGCGAAAAGTTGAAAGCTGCATCCCCATATAAACCAATACTATACCACCCCTCTGATTTGACAGTTTTCATCTGCATTCTGTGATCGAACAAAAAGTGACCAAGAGTAATTGTTGCAAAGTGCCACAGTCCAACAGGAAGGACATGGGGACACATTATAGAGCTAGAGAATTAGATCATCCTTCTCACTGATGAGATTTTGTTTCCAACATCTATGTCAATCGGAGAAAAGAGCACTCATTAGCACTACAGGGTGTCTGCCAATTGGCATTGATTGGCGAGCAAAGTACGGTAAGGGTAAAATAACTCAAGAATATGGGTGAGTGGGGGGGGGGGGGGCAAACTGACCCTCCTTACCTCGGATACAGGTGTAGAATGCCGACCCGTCACAACTCAACTCTTGCACAGAGATACTACCGTTTTGCGGAACTTCGGCGACATAGCAAATTGACTCGAGTGATGATCCATTATTACTGGCTTCTTTGTGACTTATCCAAAAGACTCCCTGGGATTCTCTGAAAAATTGGTGCAGCTGCGTGTGAAATGAAAAAAATATATATACTTATGCTCTCATAATAATACGACTACATTGATAGAATTTCTCCTTACGCTCTGGAGCCAAGTAGTTTACAAATCCACTCATTGTTTAGTTAACCCGCTCCCTGGAATAGGGACGATGGGGAGGGGAGTTATAACGCCAGGGTAGACTACGAACGCTCAACTCCCTACCGGGCATACCACTTTTTACACCTGGATATACACGAGTATTATTACCAAATGTTGCGTTGTCGAAGCGCACCTGTGCCTTGGAGAGGTTTGAACCCTAAACTTACTGTACAGGTCCTTCCAACAGTTAATACATTATTTTCATGCACACAATACAAGATCATCAATATTGCAGGGATCCATATCATGAAAGTACAGACAGCGTGAAAGAGCACTATAAAGAAACATATTTTTGCAATGAAGGGAGATCCAATTTGACAACGAAGCCATTAGCATGACTGTGGTTCGCACGATTATTTAAATGATTATGTTTACCTTCAACCGATTGACGTCTTCAGCTGTGGGAAGTCGTGCAAGTCTTTGGCGGCACGCGTCGTCCGCCTCAGACCACGTGACCTCGGCCTCAGCCTCGAACAGACACCTCTTTCCGCCGTCCGTGGACCAGATTTCGTTGTTCCGCAAATCGGAACAGACATCTGGTATTGGTGGAAAGGAATAAAGCTCGTCAACGCAAGGCGAATGTCAAGAACGGTTGATGAATAACTACTCAACGTCATTTCTTCTCATGAGCACAATCACAATCGTTATCGCATCGTTATGTCAGCAAGGTCAGTGGCATGGAGAAAGCAAATAATGTTACAGAAAGGTAGGCCTACTGAGGAAAAAAGACTAAAGTGTTTCTCACCAACGCATTCGTATTGTTGTTGGAGCCTGTATCCATCCATGCACATACAGTGATAGCCCCCGTCGTGGTTCATGCATGTGTGTTCGCATTTTTGGTTAGCGGCTGCGCACTCGTTGATATCTGGATCACAACAAATAATAGAAAGATACGGGCATGAGAAAGTTAATGTACAATGTTCGTCTGTCCTTATTGGCAAAGCTTTAATGGGGTTAAGGGAATACGCAATGATAAATTTTACAGTTTGCCTTGACAAAATGAAAGGTTCCGTCAAAATTGATCCAAATGAGGTCGTGAAATTTCACATATTTTTCTTCCAGTGAGTTCTAGAATATTGATATCGGTCACAATTAAAGGACGGAGCTACACGATAATGCTTTCATATTGACGGGTGATAATGTCCAGGTCTCACACGTCTTCCTGTCACACTTTCGTAAATTCTGCTGTCTTGATCACGATCCCAAGAAGAAGAAACTCTCCGAAACGGACTGGAATTGTAATCACGTACTTCTTAACGAATGTGGATTCGTTATACCGTTTTTGATTAGTTTTTGACATAAAAGCATTATTTGCCACCTTTATACCCATGACGAAAAAAAAGTGCGACATGGATTCGCCTTTAAAATATCATCAGAGTTAACTTTTGTTGTCATTACCGCTTTCGGTATTTCAAGAGGGCTTGCTAACGTCTTTCTTTGGTCTGTATGTGTTTCTTCCTGTAATGGCGTTTAGGATTAATAGGGTTCCATAACTATTATACTAACCTGCTTGACAGACTGTCGCTCGAGTCGATGTGAGACAGTTGTACGTTTCCCACTGGAAACAGTTGAAGAGGTTGATGAAAGCACATCGTTCGCCACTCATCGAGGGCGTGGTCGTGGTACCGGGATCCACCTCGACGGCAAAGTTGTTATAAAGGACGGGAGTACCGTCCGCCCATCTATGGATGACAAGAAGGGGTATTCACTGGTCATGGATCCGGGGATTTATTTAGTTCCTTGACGGTGATTTCTTGATGAGTGATATGATAACTGCGACTAGCGACAGTGACAATTATTAATCTTTTAGGTAACGGTGTCTTTTATTGCATCGCTGTATTCGAGGGGCGTTTAGATGAAAGTGTTAGAATTTAAATCTTTTCCACATTAGTAACAATTATGATAATGATTGAAAAGAAAATTTTGAAATCCAAAACAAAAAATGTTAAAAGTAATAATAATTTTTATCGATAAACCAAAAAAAAAAAAAACAATATGAACATCATGTGATGACTTTGAAGAGACATATATGGGATATTTTAGGATGACGAGAGCCTACAAGACGTAGACTTTGCACGTGTGCAATCAAAATGATTTTTTTTCATACACGAAGAATGAAAAACAACAACAAAGAGCTAAACTACTAAGAATACCCCTAACACAGTGACTTAAATTTACAAGATTTGCATGTTTCCGCAGCACTTTGAGACTTTAAACCTGGTTATTTGCATCATGTATACGGCATCTCACAGTGAAATTGTTCATTAATTAATTTTGATGACGCAATGATTACGTCGATAAGGCTTACGGTTCCATACTACACAATAACTGGAAAGATTGGACTGCGCAGAGATTCTTATATTTGCCAGGAACGCGCATTTTTTAGATTGATTGCGTCTCTCATGCGAATATTCCTTTCTAATTAAAGGACAAGTCCACCTTCATATACATGAGGATTGAGAGAATGCAGCAATATTAGTAGAACACATCATTGAAGGTTTGAGGAAAATTGGACAATCCGTTCAAAAGTCACGAATATTTTAAGTATCTGCGCAGTCACTGCTGGAAGAGAAAACTACTACAGTGTGTGATGTCACATGCGTACAACTATATAAGGAAAATAAAAAGAGAATTTCACAAAACTTTACTTTTTGAATAAATTGCAGATTTCTTCAACTTGCTATTGACGTATGTTAAGGGTGATATTATTCCCCCTGCCTTCTGAAAGAGAGAAGTCGAGTGTTCTTTTGTTATGCGAGAGAAATGGAAATAATTATGTTGAATTTTCTTTATTCTTTCTTTATATCGTTGTACTCATGTGACATCACAATCTATAGTAGTCTTTACATCCAACCGTGACTGAGCAGAAACTTCAAAAATTCATAACTTTTTAACGGATTGTCCGATTTTGCTCAAACTCTCACTGATGTATTCTTCTAATATTGCTGCATTCACTCAACCAACATGTCAATGAAGGTGAACTTGTCCTTTAAAAAGAAATCTCCTGTTTTATCAAAGCACATCTCATTCAAACTCAACGTCCAACTGATTTCAAATTTCAGTGTCATCCTTAATACGCAATCGTCATTATTAGTAGGAATAATACACTATTAGGTTAACTGTTGCAATTACTGTGTGTCCATCGCTGTTTCTTTAAATAATATATTCAACAGCGCCTTGATGGAAGGCTAGGACTCACACAAAATCTTCCCCTGGTTCAGCGGACAAACCGATCACGAGCTGGCTGGACGTGGCTGCTATCTGGTCTCGCCTGCTCAGTATGAAGTTCTGGGTTTCCTGCGACTTGATCAAGAGCGGCTTGCTGTCCGGCCGGAAGACCCGGTCGCAGGCGTCTCGCTCGTCGTTCTCGATGACTCCAAGGCAGTAGCCATTGAATAGGATTTCATGCGATGCACACGTCTGCTCGGGAGCTGCGAAAAAAAAAAATATAAAGAGAGATGGCATAATTGATTTGTGAGATAAATGTAAATGCATAACTATGTATGCATGTAACAACAACAATAATTGTGTTTTAATATAGTATCTTCAATATCATATCTACTTAAACACCTGAACATCAAAATAGACCCTCCTATGCACTAGTTTTCTTGCTGCTGTTGAAGTAAAACTGCGATGAAAATTATCATTTGGATAGTAGCTCTCTTCCCCAAAACAAGAAGAATAGAACATTCATTAATGTGTTGTGCTGCACTGACATGTTATTCCTGTTATTCATGTTATTCATGTTATTTCTGAGAAGTTTGCAGGTTGCTGTCTACTCGTCGACTTCACCGTGAATTGGGGCGCACTACTCTGAACGTGCGCAGAAAATGCTGCAGGAGATAGGAAAGCTGCCAACTTGTACTGATTTTCAGTAATTTCTACTGAAATTGGAGAAGAATACTGAAGGTAACAAGACTTTTATTAATTTCAGTAATCATTGTCTGTGATATATTCTCTTACACTGTTAAGGATTTCTGAGTTTCACTCAAAAAAGGTGCAAATTACTGATTTTCAGCCATCAAAGTACTGAAAGGCGTTTACAAAATTTGACAACTCTGAAAGAGCCGATACGGTGCGTGGTTAGGCGTACAACATCTCGGGACTTACTTTCCAGTCTGCAGCCAAGGAGTTTAAAGCGCATGCGCGTCGTTGGTCGTAATTCGTCGTGTTCAAGGACGAAGCGAATTCTGACGGCCAGGGTGGGGCGATCTAGGATGGTAGTCGTAGGCGAAAATGGATCCCGGAGACCCGAGAAAACCTTATGGTGGAAGATATTAATGGTTGTTTGACAAACAAAAACGAGATAGACAGTTCAAGTTTCATTGAGACAGCGGTTGTCCTCCTTGAAAAGGGCATTTTCAAAAAGACTCGGGGCTTTTTGATGACTTTTAACTTGACCCAGCTTTTCTATTATAGCCTAAGTTTCAGAAAGCCGGAATATCTGTGTACAGTTTTATCACGGATATTTGCGTATGTAATAAACACACACACACACACACACACACACACACACACACACAGCGGAAGAATCTCGACTGGAGTAGGGCGTTACCGACCAGCGTATAATACATATGGCAAGCCAAATATCCAATAAATTGAAAAACTCAGATAAATTTGGTTTTTAATACTAGATTTGACATTTGGCTTGCCATAAGCGTACACTGAAAGACCAGGGTCCCGTTTCATAAAACCGTGGAGTATTATCAGGAACAACTTAACATTTCCATGACAAATTTGCTCTCAGCCAATCAGTTGCAAGGATTCCAGAGGCTTATAACACATATCGTAACGTGTTATTGACAACAAGTTTATGAAACGGGGCCCATGCAGGTAGCTTTGGAAAAGAGGGTGTCAACTACCTGCACCAAAGCTTGCGATCAACGGTCAACCCCAGTTGAGATTATTTGGCTTAGTGCGTGCTGCATAAAAAGATGTACAAGATTTGTCAAGGGGTTTTCCGAATTCATGAGGGGTGACTGGCCATCCAATTTCTTGATCTCCTATAGATGCCGCGTATATCAACAGAAAATAGTTCCAGTTAAAAAATCTAATTATACATTGTACATAATTATGTCATAAAATCCACAAAATGATTAATTTAGAATACTGAAACTCCCCCAGATATGGACATTTTGATCGGAGGCCATTTTGATATACGATTTTTATTTTGTAATAAATCTCAGTAATCATATATTTTCACCACAATCGCCTAGATTCTATGTTGCATTTATTCACAAATCCGTATGAAGGGATGATTAACTTTTACACTGGAGTGGTGAATTGGCATCGCAATATTAACTTTTATGTCAAGCCAGCGGAGATTAACTCCGACAGCCATGCATCATTGGGAATGTCCAAACGTACAGGTATTTTGTCCGATCCCATATGACAGGATTGTCGCCAGTATTGCGGTGTCCCGTGTACGAGTGTGCTGAATACATGATTTTGCATTGCTGTGGACGCGAGCCGGTCGCCATAGTATCCAAACAACGCATTTGCATTACCGTGCGCGCCTAGGACGCCGCAGTAATGAGGGATTTTCCCGCCATATCGAATCGGTCTATACTCACCTGAGAACGCCCTTCGTCAGAAGTATACCTCCGCCATTCACCGCTCTGTGGATCGTCCCCAAAGTCTGATTGATACTGGAAGGTGAAGTCGTCGATGAGCGCGTTGATGCCTCCCTCGCCGGGAATGGAAGCGTTGACAGATGTGCCGCCCTGGACGACGAAGCCAGTCACGATGTGATAATTTGAGAATTCCACCTGTAGCCACTCTGATGCAAAAATCAGTGTCCATTATGTTAGTTCATTTTGTTAGGAGTAAAGAAATCATTTATTTACCTATGAATCTGTCAACAAAAATGACAGATTACATAAATCAATCATACATTTCAATCATCATCATCATCCATATCATAACATGTGCAAAATTCAGGAAGATATGTTTCTTTATTTCTTATTGAATTTAAACTGAATTAATTCGAGTAACGGTTCTCCCGAAGTCTGAGGCAGAGACTACTATCATCGATTTAAAGATGATATAACGATATATATATATATGTATATATAATATGCCATATCATAAAGAAAGATGAGCAAAAAGAATAACGTACAAAGAAAAGAGGTGGACTTGCAAGAGCAGCGGAAAAAAAAAACAACAACACAGAGATAAAAGAGACAAGAGAGAGAGAGAGAGAGAGAGAGAGCTCCTTAGTAGTAAAAGCCAAACAGAAAGTGATACTAGAAGAAGAAGAAGAAGAAGAAGAAGAAGTCGTCTTCTTCTTCTCCTCCTCCTTATTCTTCTTCTTCCTCTTCTAGAGTGAAAAAAAAAATCCTCTGAAGAACTTACTGTTGCGATCTCCTGTAAACTGACAACCACTCGTTCCGTCAGACGCGTAGGTGTGAAGCTGCCACATGTTTAGTGTTGACCTATCACATCCCTCGCAGGAAACCGTGTCGATAGCATCACTTTCACCCTCGTCTTCTAGTTGGTCCGCGCATTCTAATCACACACACACAAAAAAAAACCAACAAAAATGATTATTATGATAATCATAATCAAAAGTTAGGGAAAGCTCGGAAGAGCTCTTATGCAAATTCTAATTCTAAAATTTACGTGGGTATCCCACGTGGGTAGCTATACAGGAATGTTTATATTATAGCACATCGTTATGATTTATTAGCCCGGAATTTTTTGTTTGTTTGTTTGTTTCTTTTGTTGTTGTTGTGTGTGTGTGTGTGTGTGTGTGAGTGTCACTGTGTGTGTGAGAGAGAGACAAGAGAGAGGTGTCATTGGTCAATGGTACCCCCCTCATAAAACCACGACCACCACGACCTACGACTTTGTTGAAATCTGATTTGATTTCATTCTTTCTAAAGCCACAGGTGTGTTCCCCCCCATCACACACACACACACACACGCACGCACACACACACACACACACACACACACACACATAATCATACACATGAACACATCCCTATCCTCGGTTCCTAGGCTGCTGCAGTTGATACGGCCACAATATCGATCGATGTTGTCATTTTCTGGCTAATGTGCCCCGTCAAAGAGGACGGAAAATCGTCACCCACCTGCAAACTCACAGCCAAGGAGCTCCAATTTCAGACACCGGTAGTCTCCTCCCCAGGCAGTCGGATGAATTTGCACGATTTGTGTGCTGTTTATTTGGGGTTGAAAATACAGGCGTGCGAGAGAGCTACCTCCTTGGTACTCCAGAGTAAGCTGTGCGGTGAATAAAATGATATACACACGAAAACCATCACTATTTTAGCTGAGGTGCTAATGCCCCATAGCCTTACCTGTCCGCAAATTACCTCATACACACACATGGTGCTGCTATATAAATCAATTCCTCATAATCATAGACAAATCCTTGCAAAATTCCTAACTCGATTCCAAATTCATACAGTCTAAGAAGAAAATAGATGACATCCTTTGTAACGCTTTCTCGCTGCAATTTTGAGGGCAAGTAGTGGTAACATTTAGGGAAAGGGCTTGCAGGTGCTAACTTATTACCTAAAATCATTACAGTTCGATCTCGATTACCCGACCTCCTTTTATCCGGAAATCTTTATTATCCGGACGCGTTCACGCAGTGAAGGACTTTTTTTCATCAAAAAATTGAGAAAAAAAAAACAGTGACTTTAAACTAAATTTTGGAACATCTTTTCATAGATCTATTTCACTAATTTCATAAGATGTGAGGTAAAAACATGTATGATTTTCACATAAAGATATACTTTATTTTTGTAAAGAAGGGACTACAATTTTGCGCAGGCTAGCATAGATTACACCACCGTTGCGGGGTACGCTACCTTCCTAGTGTTGCCAGTGCACTGGGACGGCAGCTTGGACGGCAGCTATATACATTAACATTGTGTCTCCCATATCCGGCCAATTCGCTTATCCGGATGAGTGCCGGACCCGATATGGCCGGATAATCGAGGTCGAACTGTATTTTTTCCCATCATTATGCTTATTTGGGCAGAAACAAATGAGACAGATGACCGTTAACACAATGACCTCAGCTAATTTGCACGCGCCGTATGACAAAAATTACTATATCGGGATAAATTGTAAACATGGAGAGTTCCATAACATTCACATTGAATGTCTGGAACTTCATTATGTAGGCCTATATTAATAGTTACGTTCAGACCGTGATCCTTATCATGGAGGATAAGCTAACTTCGAGGGTAGGCTTCTCGGTATTAAAAGTACGGAACACCAAGTGTACCATGGTCTCGTTCGTCACAAAATTGGTCATTTCGTCACAAAATGAAAATTTCGTGACAAAATTGTTTGGTTGTTCGGTTTTGTTTTGTTTTTTTCTCGTTGACAAGTGACAACGTCATTGTTTGTTTGTTTTGTTTTTTTCGTCACGAAATGACAATTTTTTTTTCAAAGAAATAAAAGTTTTTTCAACGACATAGCAATTTCGTCACAAATTGTAATTTCTCTGAGAAACAGTCCATGTGACACTTGGCGCCCCATACTGAACAGCGATTTTTGTTTTCCCTCGAAGTTAACTTATTTCCCAGGTTAACGATCATCGTCTGAACGAAATTTGTCGACTTGAACGTCTCAATCACAACGAGGGGTGACTGTTTGCATGGTAAGGTCGGTTTCTGTGAGGGATACGGACGTGATCTGTATTGTGCGTACATTACTAAGTCGGGCGATGGAATTTCTCTGCGTAGGCGACCAAGACACATCGAAGCTGACCATCCAACCCCTCTGTCCATTGTTGTCTTCGCAGACACGTGTCATAATTCCAGTGATGTCATGAAGGTACTCAAGCGTGACCTTGATTTTTGAATGACAACAAACGTACAAAATCAGTGATGGTGGATCATATTGGCCTGAAGTTCAAAATGAATGTGTGCGTTGTATTACATATTGCGTGCATTCTCGTGTCTGTAATCAGTGAGTTGTGTATAATATCAGACAAATATCAAACAAAAATTCTAGTCTTTTTTTGAAAATTCTCTAATAGGATAAATATATAACAAAATGGCTCAAATCAAAGTTACTAATAGGCTTTCTTTTATACATTAAGCTACGGCAACAATGAATGAAAATCTGAAGATAATAATGATTTTTTTTTTTAAAAAAAAACACAACATCATGGTTGTGTTCGTACTTGTGCATATTCAGGTTGTCAATTTGTTTATGGGAAATTGTATGTGTTTGAATCCATGTTTTGGTGTAAAGTGTATGACAATAATGATTATGAGAATAGTGTGCATGTGAGAGTAAGTATGCGCGTGTGTGGATCTATTTGTGTGTGGGGGTGGCTGTGTGTGTGCGTGTGTATGGGGTGCGCGCATGTGTGTGTGTGCATTTGTGTGCAGAGCTTTGTATATTGCTTGTCTCTTTGTGTATCTGTATGATTGCATGCACAATTGTTGCGTGCAAATGATATTCCCATGTGCACCTGCCACCACGGATCGGGATCGTTTGACGTCGAATCGGGAATCCATCCTGTCCCGACGCGAGTCACGGGGTCAAGTCTGCCGAATGCTGGATGGTGGTCCAGGCTTAGGAAGCTTGAAGCTGAGATGCGGTCACTTGCGATTTGATTCCCGCTGATTCCGATTCCCTCTGCGCAATCTGATGATGGCAAGCGAAACAATAGACAATAAATTAATATAATGTAGTGTAATAGAGAGAAATATTATAAGCATTAAATGATGGTACCTTAAGAGTCATTCTTTATCCTTTCCCTCCAAACTTATCCAATTCCATACAGGTACAACCAGTTGCCAGTATGGGCAATGGGTCCCCTCTATGCAATTCGAATTCAAATATCAAGTAAGAATTATTTCCCCCTCCTCAGGCAACATCATGGCGCTATGTAGGAACTTTTCTGAGATGTGCGACTGATGGAATAAAAGGTGTTCCAAACGTTTTTATGTAAAATTGTGTATATAGTAAGCAGTACGTAATACCGGTTGAAGATTGCCCAGCAATGCCAGACTGTGCAAATCTAAATCATGAGAAGAAAATTTACCTTCCTCTTATTATTACCACTAATCTGTAATTTGATTTTCTGTTTTAATGAAAATAATGAGCAAGGAGAAATCGAAAAAAAAAAAGAAAGAAAGAAAGTAGTAATGCACTATTCCCAAGAAGAACCATGTTCCATTCCCCGCAAGAGGATGCATTGGCTGCCGGCTATTTCGTAGTTTAAGTTTCTTATTTTTTTTTCTCTCTTTCTCTCACTACCATCGCATCAAGACAACAATATTCAGAATACAGTGGTCCTTTGGGGTTACGTTCAGGGATGGAATAGTTTTGGTAGAGATTGGGATTCAAAAATTAACTTTTTTGTGTGTGATGATAAGAAACCCGTCAGATAATACGTAAGACAATCAAATTCCAAGAGGAATACAGAGTTGTTGGTTTTGTTATCATGGGAATTGGTTTCGAAATGACTGAGATATCCAAAAGCAGAGAAAGCAAAGTGGTCCTTACAAAAGGCGGGTCTCGCCTTTCATGAGTAGGCCCTACCTTTTTGGGGTGTGGTTTTTTTTTTTTTTGATATCTCAGCCATTTCAAAACTAATTCTCATCACTTAATAAATCTGAATTAATCTTATAATGGTTTTCTCTTTCATATTTCATAAGTGGCTTCTAATTTATCTCACAAAAAGTTGGAAACTTGAAGCCCAATCTCAACCAAAACTATACAGTCTATTGATTACATGAACTAGAGAGATGGTTCTCCAATTGAAAACGGGGTGAGCATTAATTTCGTGACGTCATACATACCACTGTCTGGACACCCGAGAAATTCAAGGCGAAGGGCGATGCCCCTTGGATCTGGGGTTGGGTACACGCGCATTTGATGTGTCCACACGGGGGAGGGGAGCTTCACCACGCCCACGCACATTGGCTCACTATTTGCCATTAGTAACTTGATGTGGAGAGAACCAAAATAAAAACAAAGACATATTGGACATTCATAAATCATATACACGATCATTATGATGAAGTTTGCATCAGTTGCGCAGTTACACAATCATGCTTGACGCAAACGCATGTGGCGCAATATCAGGCAAACTCATGACTAGCATTTTGCAAAGGCAGCTCGCTATAATCTCAACACACACACACACACACACACACACACACACACACAACGTGCGACCGGCGAGCTGCAAGATAAGAGTTGGGACCATCCGATCGCTGTGTGCGCGCGAGTCGATCGCCGGCCGTATGCGAGTCCATTGCTAGCCGCCTTCCCAAAAGGCTACGTAATGACGGAAAGAAAATGCAAAAACATAATTGACTTTCCATCTCCTTAGCGGGATTTGAGGTAATCAACTATTCAAACTGCAAAAGGCGTACCAAAAAAACTCGACTGGAAACACTGCCAAACCATGATTTAACCCCCACTCCCATAATGATACTAATTTTGGAAGACAAAAAAACCTGGTTGAACTTCGATTTGAGATTTAGGACAGAGTTACTCCGCAAATACGAAATATGTTGCTACACACATAAATTAGCAAGCAAGCCACTGATCTTTATAGAGCAAATCTGGATATCTCACTGGCCCATTCTCGCGGTACAAACAATAGAAGCCGTCATGTAACCCCGCACACTCCAAGCATGGACCTACTACACAGTAGTTTGTCCAGGCTCCAAAAATGGGACGTGTGCGCATTTTCTATAAGCTCGGAGAATTTCACTATACCCCGTTTAGAGTCCCACCAAAGACGGTACAACCTCTAGAGGTTGTGCCGTGTTAGTCATGCCAGACGATGGTCACGGCACAAAGCATCTAGCACGAGTCTGGAGTGAGTCTGCCGTGAGTCTGGGGTGAACGTCGTGCTAGACAGCCTAACACAAGTCTAGCACAACCTCCAGAGGTTGTGCTGTGTTAACGCCAGAAGAGGGGATTCCAAACGGTCTCGGCACAAACACGGCGTGAACATAGCATGATTTTCAGACCCTTTGCCAACTATACTCCTTTTACAAAATGCGCCCTCTGCTGATTTTGTCCGCGCTATTGCCAAAGGCTAAGGCCCATCAGCTAAATCTGCTACTTCTTTTGTTGTTAGAAGGCATTAATATTCTGAAAAGGGAAGTAGTGTGAGAATACGGTCTGAAAACCAGACTAGCGTGAACACGGTACACACTTCCAGTCGTGACCAGCACTGTTTGTGGTGGAAAAAATGCCCTTCCACTGGTTTCCATAGAAATGTATATGGGCCTCACTCTAGACAACAGGGGGACTCTAAACGGGGGTCTCTCTTACCACTCACTGAGTTTCGATAAAAAATAACTAGTTTTTATCTAGCATGTCCTCCAGAGGTCCGCCTAGACAAGGGGAGTCTAAACGGGGTATAAGATCGTATGAGTTTCCTACAACATGTCGTGAGCTCCCTTCACAAGTGTGTGAGCAATGTGCGTGAAAAGACGGCGCCTGCGGTGGCTTCAAAGCGATTGGCCAATGAGATATCCATGCAGTCCCTTGATAGAGGTTATTAAGTAGTGCTAAACGGTAGATTCTTTGCTTACCCATGGATCGTTGTTTTCATGACCAAAATGCTTGACGAGATCGATGCCTTCAAGTTTGTAGGCGATGTGCAGCTCTCGGGTATAGAGGGCGCTATTCTGCCCGCCTCCTTGAACAAGAAGTGCGGTGATGACCATTCGTTGGGGAAATGTCGCCTTGGAGTTGTCAGTGAAAGGTAACGAGGATGTCCCAAAAGGGGTGGGGATAGAGGAGATAGATGGTATTTTAAGAAAAGGTAACATTCACTTAGAACCTCTCTTTCGTTACAATTCATTCGTGAAACTAAGAATTTACATATCCAAAATTTCAAGCACGGACTGTAATTATAAGGTGTGGATTATTTTGGGAATGTTGAAGGTTTTTTGGGAACGTGCGCGATCATGCTTTAAACTCAAAATTCCACGCAAATACGGTATATAGGACAACACAGAAGTCATCCGAGTTTAATGTCAGCAAAACGTTTCATGTTTCATTCACTGCGTACTATTTACCTGGATAAATGGTCTGGAGTCATTTGGATGTGGTATCCAAGCAGAGTTGCCATGGAGACGGGCGTGGTATGGGGCGTGGTCGTCGTCTTGGTAACTGGATGCCATGATGTCAGCATCAGCGATCCACCCCGCCTCCATCCCGAGTGGGAGATGACACATGTCTATCAAAAATGAAAGGGACACTAATTAATGTTCGAGTCTTTGAATCGTTAGCATGCACCTCAATAAGGATAATTCGCGTGTTTATTTAGTATGACCATAACGTATGAAGTGAAATTGTCTCGGCCGCGTACGTGATGGGTGCTGCACACTTCCTCGCGACTACAGCATATCTATAGTGGGCTCAGAACTATCTTCATGAAAAAAAGTATTTCAAAGAAAGTCCATCATAAAATAGAGTGAAGTAAAAATTTTCATGTGATACCGCACTCGTAACACAACAATATTTTTTTTTTTTTTTTTTTGCGGTTGTGATTAAAGATATCCAATATATATTATTCTTTCAATGTGTTTTCGCTTTAATCCCAAAATATCATTACTTTATAAAAATAAGCTTCACAAAGTCAACTCTTTTTACGAGAAATTCTTTATATAGGGCCTAAACATATAATATTTAAACATGTATATATAAAGATATATATATATATATATATATATATATATATATATATATATATAAGGTCCTTAAACTCTGATTCACAGAAATAAACAGAAATAATGTATAGATGTACTTTCTATAGAGGACTTGTAACCAATCGTCAGTTTTCTCGAAGCGGTTTTGGACTAGTGGATACAGAATTATAATACGTGTGTGTGTGTGTGTGTGTGTGTGCGTTTTATTTTTCGAAAAAGAGATGTCACCGCAACTTAGGAACACCCTGTGGTCAGCCATATAATTTTTTGACATCTTTGTGAAATGGAGAGGAAAAGCAAAATAGAAAATGTTGTTTCCGAAGTAGAAATATCATAGAAACTTTGATGCAAACTCACCGTCATCCAAGCTTGTGACAAAGCCTTCACAATCTGCATTTCAGAAACAGGAAGTGGACATATGGTTAACGACAAGAAATGAAATTGCCCCTTTTCTTTTTCATCACATATATTCAAGGAGACAGGTAAATGCAAAGAAAAGCTTGGAAATGAATCACATTTGAAAACAAAAATGAGTTATTAATAAGAGTTAAAGCTGGTAGAACCGGAAGCTTCTAAATTTTGTAATTATCTTATACCCATTCTAATGTTCTTAAGTGGGGGGACCAAGTGAAGCATAACAATCTTTGTCTCCAACTTTCCAAAAATATAACGAAACATTTCCGTACAACGTAAAGATTGATAGAATATGTTGTAATAGAATCATGTTTTTACACTTTACAAATTACTATTCCAACAAATCATTGCTAATGTCAAATATAACACACTCCGAAAGAATCCTTCTACTGATTACTTTGTAAGACACTTGTGCCAAGTGGGCAGCGTTTTGTGATAGGATTTACCCGCATCATAATGTTTACTCCTTTTCATGAGACAGGTGCATTTATACGTTTCTACATTTCTGATTAAAAGAAGAATATTTCTGACCACACTCACGAAAACTTACGAGTGGATATCCTCAGCAGGACGTCCCCGTCGCTGTCGAAGCGGTAGGACACTCGCTCCCCCTCGAAGTATTCCCCGTACTCGAGCCACTCGCAGTACCGGTCCGTGAACGACACGTAAATCTGGCGGCACGTGAAGCTGGACCGCTCGACGCAAATGCGGGCGCATTCCTCTTCCATATTCTCGATGTAGTCCCTGAAGCGAGTACTCTCCCAGTCCAGTCCACCCGGTACGTTGGTGTTGTATTGGTTTGGGATGCGCATGAAATCGTCCAGAACAGAAGTCTCACCTGTGCCAATGCCGAAAATAATCATTTCAATAAAATGATGTCAGTTACCTCATATCAAATTCACCATGATATCCCAAAAGTTCCGCGATGACATGAAAAAATGAAGAAACAAACAATTAACCAAAACAAAATGAAGAACAAACCAAAACTAAAAAAAAAAATCCCCTTAACCGAACCAAACCATGGGCGTAAATCCCGGGGGGGATGGGGGGATATATCCCCCCCTGAAATGGAGGAGGGGGGGATGGCCTGTACAATCATCCCCCCCTGAATTTTGAGGGGAAAAAATGGAGGAAGCAGAAATGTGATTGTAGCAATTTTGGCATATTGCATGACGTTTGTATGCCGGCCTTCAGACAGGTAACAGCTGAACAGTATTCTATCTTGTAGGAAAATGTATAATTTTCTCAAGCGCTCGCTCGCTTCGCTCGCTCGCGAAGAAAGTAACATCGACATACACTGTAAGGTATGGCTCACGCGTTGACAACGTCAAATAGTATAGGTCTACATGTAAACATGCTATGACGCGAGTAACTGGGGACCATCTGCAAAATATGTACGAAAACATACAAACAAACAATAACAACAACTTTATCGCCATTTGAATCCCCTCCATTTCCTGAATCATTCCTGAGAAACGACAGTGACTGATGACTCATTCAGGATACATCTATGGGCATACCAAGGGAAGATCAGGGACGTCGAATCTATGGGGGGCAAAGGGGCATTTGCCCCGCCCCCAAAGGAAGTGTTTAGACAGACAAATCATTTATCCCCCAAGCAATTCCCGAGATGAGGACAAATCTCGAACTTTCTTAATGGAAAATTGTCCAAATATCGCCAGAACTATGCACCAGATCGTTGTATTGCAATCATGAACATGCAAAAGGTCCGCTATACAGGATAAGTGATAAACTTTGTACACTTTTGACATAGACGTATATTCCCTAACTTATCAAAGAGTGTGCAGCAGATCTTTCACTTAACAAAAGCAACCTAATATGTATAGAGGCGTCGATGGGGGGGGGGGGTGGTTCTGAAATAAAAGTGGGACAAACAAAAGCGAAAAATATAGCTACAAACGGCAGTTTTTGGAGTGTAAAATTTTAAAATTTTAAAGCTCGCTCGCTCCGCTCGCTCGCATTTAACCGCTATGCCATTCTCCTGATGTTGCTGCCAGTGATTGACAGCAGGTGCACCCGGTGCGCCCCCCTTAATTTCCAAAGCGAAAATATAGCTACAAACGACAGTTTTTAGGACTGGAAAATGTCAAAATTTTCAAGCTCACTCGCTTCGCTCGCTAGCATTTAATCAGTATGCCTTTCTCCTGATGTTGCTGCCAGTAATTGCCGGCAGTTGCGCCCGGTGTGCCCCCTTAATTTCCAAAGCGAAAAAATCAGCCACAAACGGCAGTCTTTGGACTGTAAAATGTCAAAATTTTCAAGCTCGCTCGCTCCGCTCGCTCGCATTCAACCGCTATGCCATTCTCCTGATGTTGCTGCCAGTAATTGCCGGCAGTTGCACTCGGTGTGCCCCCTAAATTTCCAAAGCGAAAAAGTATAGCTACAAACGGCAGTTTTTAGACTGTAAAATGTCAAAATTTTCAAGCTCGCTCGCTCCGCTCGCTCGCATTTAATCGCTGTGCCATTCTCCTGATGTTGCTGCCAGTGATTGTGAGCAGGTGCGCCCCCCTTAATTTTCAAAGCGAAAAATATAGCTACAAACGGCAGTTTGGGGACTGTAAAATGTCAAATTTTTGAAGCTCGCTCGCTTCGCTCGCTCGCATTTAATTATTATTCCATTCTCCCGATGTTGCTGCCAGTAATTGCCAGCAGTTTTCGCCCGGTGCGCCCCCTTAATTTCCAAAGCGAAAAATATAGCTACAAACGGCAGTTTTTGGACTGTCAAATGTCAAAATTTTGAAGCTCACTCGCTTCGCTCGCTCGCATTTAATCATTATGCCATTCTCCTGATGTTGCTGCCAGTAATTGCCAGCAGTTTTCGCCCGGTGCGCCCCCCCCCCCCCCCTTAATTTAAAAAGCGAAAAATACTAATACAGCCACAAAGGACATGTGGGACTGTAAAATATCAAAATTTTCAAGCTCACTCGCTTCGCTCGCTCGCGTTTAATCGTTATGCCATTCTGATGTTGCTGCCCGATTGCCGGCAGTTGCGCCCGGTGTGCCCCCTTAATTTCCAAAGCGAAAAATATATCTACAAACGGCAGTTTTTGGACTGTCAAATGTCAAAATTTTGAAGTTCACTCGCTTCGCTCGCTCGCATTTAATCATTATGCCATTCTCCTGATGTTGCTGCCAGTAATTGCCAACAGTTTTTGCCCGGTGCGCCCCCTTAATTTCCAAAGCGAAAAAATACAGCCACAAACGACAGTTTTGGGGACTGGAAAAATGTCAAAATTTTCAAGCTCATTCGCTTCGCTCGCTCGCATTTAATCATTATGCCATTCTCCTGATGTTGCTGCCAGTAATTGCCAGCAGTTTTCGCCCGGTGCGCCCCCCCCCCCCTTAATTTCCAAAGCGAAAAATACTAATACAGCCACAAAGGACATGTGGGACTGTAAAATATCAAAATTTTCAAGCTCACTCGCTTCGCTCGCTCGCATTTAATCGTTATGCCATTCTGATGTTGCTGCCCGATTGCCGGCGGTTGCGCCCGGTGTGCCCCCATAATTTCCAAAGCGAAAAAATATAGCCACAAACGGCAGTCTTTGGACTGTAAAATGTCAAAATTTTCAAGCTCGCTCGCCCCGCTCGCTCGCATTTAACTGCTATGCCATTCTCCTGATGTTGCTGCCAGTAATTGCCAGCAGTTGCGCCTGATGCGCCCCCTCCCCCTTAATTTCCAAAGCGAAAAAAATATAGCTACAAACGGCAGTTTTTAGACTGTAAAATGTTAAAATTTTCATGCTCGCTCGCTCCGCTCGCTCGCATTTAATCGCTATGCCATTCTCCTGATGTTGCTGCCAGTGATTGACAGCAGTTGCGCCTGGTGTGCCCCCCTTAATTTCCAAAGCGACGAATATAGCTACAAACGGCAGTTTTTGGACTGAAAAATGTCAAAATTTTCAACGCAAAGAGATTTCACCGTAGGAAGGGGAAACCCCCTACCATACCCTCCCCCCTCGTTTGATTCGTTCCCTCACATAACCGCTCCTCCTAAGATCAAATCCTGTCTACGCCGATGATAGGCCCCATTATTTAGTAGGCCTTCACAGTGATGTCGCACAGCAAGAGCTGAAATACCACGATTTTGTCATTCAATAATATATTGTGAATATTTCATTTTCTTATTGTTTTTTTAAAGAAAAGAAAACAAAATTTTCACCACAAGTGAGCACCAGATCGCTGAATTTCAGGTCTGAAAATGCAAAATCTTCCTCGTGTGGGAGAGGGATACCCCCCCCCCCCATACACACCCTTCCCCCGTTCGGTCGTTCCGCTCCCTCGCACAGATATTTCCCCCCCCCCAAAAAAAAAAAAAAAATAAAAAAAAAAAAAAAAACGTTTTCATACTTTTAAGGTCTGATTTTCCGCCGAAAGTCGTCTGACAAGCAAAAAAAAAAAAAAAAAGCAACAAGAACAAAAAGTCTTTATGTTGTTGCTGCCACTTTTCTCCCACTTTATATTTCATGCTAAAGAGTGGGGCATCCGATCCCTGTAAAGTGTGTGTGTGTGTGGGGGGGGGGGGCACAAAGCTTCTCCCCCCCCCCCCCAACCCCCATGCACCCCCCCCCCCCAAAAAAAAAAAAAAAAAAAAAAAAAGGCCGCGCCGGTCCGGTTATGGGCTTGTAATCGTGGTGATGGTGACCATCCCCCCACTCCTCAGTATGGATTTACGCCGTTGAACCAAACCAAATCACTCCAACCCCCCCCCCCCGAAAAAAAAACCACTCACAGATAACAACACAAACAAACATGCAAATCATAAACACAAACAGTTATAGATACAATGGTACGAGCTACCGCGTGATATGGGCAGGTACTAGTATATGTATGAGTAAACGTATTACTGTACTTTCTAAATCTTGTGTGAGACAAAATCATGAATTGTTTGGTCTTTGTTTTGGGTTGTTTTATAGGTAGCTCCTGTTTGTTTGTTTGTTTGTTTGTTTGTTTGTTTGTTTGTTTGCGTGGTTGGTAAGGTTTTTTCTGAGAATTTTCTTTTCTTGTGTGTGTGTGTGTGTGTGTGTGTGTGTGTGTGTGTCTGTTTGCTTCTATACTAAGTTTCGAATACAAAATGTTAGATTTTAAAAGCACATCTTTCTTTCAATTTGTCATGGATTAGGCATCCTTTAAAATGAGAAAAGAATTTGTTATAATCTATTATTTCAAGAGCACTGTTTTCAGTTTGTTATCGATAAGGCATCCCTTAAAACAATCAGAAAAGAATTTGTTATAATCTATTATTCTCAGGGTGCCTCTAAAAAGATTAGGTTTTACTCATTTGCTGTTCATTTCAGTTTTCGCTATTGTTGTTTTATCATTTGTTTCTTTTTAGAGGGGTTGCGTTGTTGTTGTTTGTTTGTTTGTTTGTTGTTGTTGGTTGTTTTTTTTTTTTTCCCTGAAGGGAAGGCTTACATGCTGGAATGAAGCAGAAGTTCCACTGAATGTTCCCCTCCAGGTCCGCATAAAAACACCATGGTCTCTCTCTGTTCATCGGATTACGACAGTAGTTCTCCGTCAGGTCTGCTCGAAGAGTTAAAGGGATAGAAAAATTTTTGTCGAGATGATTCGAATTCAGATTTTAAGATTTTTTGAGATAATAAGGAACTACGTTTTGATCCAAAAGTAATTCAATGTCTATTTGCTAAAAATCAGTTTGAAATGGCTGAAATATTCGAAAATAAAGTCAAACAAAGTGGCCCTAATAAAAGGTGGTCTCACCTTTTATTACGACCTTTTTGTTTTTGGATATCTGACTCATTTCAAAACCAATTGTCATCAAATAAACTTTTTAGTTCCCCTTAGAATTGTTTTAACAATATCGTGAAAAAGGTTAAAATCTGAATCCCCTCTCACCCAAAACTATACAATTCCTTCAAGAAGCAATCAATGATTAGATAGCGGACAAGATAAATATAGACAATCAATTGATGAAACCAAGTCAACACACCAGGCAGCAGAAGGAAGAAAACCTTCTGTCAAGAGTAAATATAGAATGTCTTTCATTTGGAAAGCGGAAAAGATAACTACTTATTTTTCTTCACAATACATCAGAATTACGTATAGAGTGAGCGACAGCCATGAAAGGGAAAAATGAAAACAATGTTTGAGCCTCCTAATGAACATAAAAAGTAATGTGAGGTTTGCAAAACTTCTGCATTAGGCCTAAATGTGTTAGACCTGCGCAAATAACTACACAAACAGAGCAAATGCTTCAAGTAGACATACCACCATCTTGCTCGATCGATCATTTATTGTGATTATTTGTTCATCATTACTTGCGAATGTGTTTTACCCGATCAAAAATCCCCAATGTATAACATGTAGTGTGAGAAATGCTATACGTTTCCGGCGTGTTTAAACAGCTTCTGCTATATGGAGTTCGTGATTTCAATCCGCGATTAATGGGTAGTTCCATTAACTCCAATTGAAATGCTAACGCGTCACCAGGACAACCGGGCTTTCTTACCGCTTTCCTCGATCCAAAATGTGTCCAGCTGCATGCCGGCGACCGCCAGGTCCCAATTAACACATCGGAATCCATTTTGTGTGTACCGTGCGAGGCCGCGGTAGTCTGTGCCATTCGTCCTGGGATTATAGCATCCCGCGCGTTCTGCAAGCAGACAAGTGAATCGACACTGCAAAATGATATGCTTTCTCACCACACTTTTAATTCACTTTCCATCTCTCTCCCTCTCTTTCTTTCTCTCTCTCTCTCTCTCTCTCTCTCTCTCTCTATATATATATATATATATATATATATATATATATATATACATATATATATATTAATTTTGAATGCAAAGACAGACAAACGCCATTTTCAACGTTGTTTTTTTTTTCGTCATAAAAAACGGAAAAGAAAGTTAATATATCAGTGGTAGAATAACGAATATTTTCACAACATATTTGAAATCATCACATGAATCGTTACTATTTTCTTGCTTTTTAGCAGATTTAATCCAAAATGATATTACGTCATCATACGTAACGGGGAGAGGGACTTTACTTCACCGATTTACTTTTTTTTTTTTGTCAGCCGATTGCAAGTGGCACTAAAGTGTCATCTCCCCCCCCCCCTCCCGAAAACGGATCGACGTCACTGTTCTCAAAAAGTCTGCCACCTAACTTGGAAAAACGTAGCAGCCGAACCAGGAAGGGGGGAGGGGGTGCGCGAGGGAGCAAATGGCGATTTGTTTTTCTTTTTGTTTGTTTGTGTGTTTTGTTTGTTTGTTTGTTTGGTTTTTTTTTTTTTTTTTTTGCTTGTTAGCTGATGAAACCCGGAAGTGGCACCAGAAATATAAACTGCTACTTGCACCCCCCCACACACACACACACACTCACACACACACACACACACACTCTCTCTCTCTCTCTCTCTCTCTGAAAACGTGACGTCGGCTATGGCCTTTGGAAGCCTGTTGTAGCTCAGCTATGCAAGAAAATTCCTATCGTCGGCATATTAAGTACAGTTCGACCTTGATTATCCGGCCTCTTTTTATCCGGAAATCTCTATTATCCGGACGCGTTCACGCAGTGGACTTTTTTTTTTTTCATCCAAAAATTGAGAAAAAACAGTGACTTTAACATCTTTTCATGGATCTACTTCACTAATTTCATAAGATGTGCATGATAGGTTTCTAAATATCTAATGTGGTAAAACATGTATGATTTTCACTTAAAGATACACTTTATTTTTGTGAAGAAGGGACTACAATTTTGCGCAGGCTAGCATAGATTACACCACCGTTGCGGGGTACGCTACCTGCCTAGCTGCCAGTGCACTTGGACGGCAGCTTGGACGGCAGCTATATACATTAACATTGTGTCTCCCATATCCGGCCAATTCGCTTATCCGGATGAGCGCCGGTCCCGACATGGCTGGATAATCGAGGTCGAACTGTATAACAGGGAGCTTTAGATTTTCGTGACGGGGACGTTCAGAGAGGGAAAAAAAAAATATTTTGAGCACGCGGAGAATTGCGTATCAAAGTCGATCTGTTTTTATAGCTCGTGTCGTTTGAGTTTCACAACGCGTTCTGGGTTATTTTTACGTCCGCTCAATTCACGACGTAGAGATCTAGTTCATGCACTGATCATACGAGGGCTCCATTTTATTTTTTATAGGTTGCGTCCTAGCGTAATCTAAAGCTACTTTTCAGCATGACGCAGGGAAAAGGAGAACGTCCAGGCTAAGCGTCGTCTCAGACGTCCGCGCCGCAAATCTAAAGCTCCCTAATTACTATTGTACTGACAGCGTACTAATCGAAGATAAGTCGTTATACCGATGGTACCATACCGTTGCAGAGTGGTACATCACAATAGCTCATGCGGCCGTATTCGTTGAAGCACTGTGGTACTAGTTCGCCTCCGTATATCTCACACTGGCCTGAGACTGAAGACTCTTCATCTGGAAAAGCAAATACAAAAGCAAAACAGACATCGACACTCTAAAAGGTGTTAGAGGGCGCCTTCGTGCGTTCATGTCTCCACTACTGAGGACGTGAATATTGCCGGTACAATGTCAGATATAAAAAGGGTCTTCATCTACTATAAAAACTCTGATATCTTTTGATCATAAGTTCTATCATAAGCGTCTCTCTGGAATGGTCGAAAAAAAAAAGACTGAGGAAGTATACACACAACGACACATCGAGACACGGGAAGACAGCCTATCAACGCAACAAAGAAAAAAAAATACCCTTCCTATTTCCTATTAAAACGTATGGATAAATTTTAGGGTCATCATATTCGTCTCTTCGACTGACTTTTTAACTAAATCTACCAACAAATCAATTTATTATCCATGTCAAATGTTGTTTTCCATCGACTGAGTGTACACATAATAAAACTCTGGTCTCACTGGACGTAACACGCAAAGAGAGTTATCTTCACTAGGCCTACAGAGTAGGTGGTTGGGATGGTTTGCAGGCATAGAGCAATGTTAAAGACCAGCAAAAGTTAATCCGTACCAAGGGGATGCATGTGAATTTCTGTGGCGTTTATTGTGGCCTTTTGACAGTAATTTGTCTGAGGTTTACGGTCTGCGAGTGCGGCAAGTTCAAGATAAGGAACATTATAGGTAGGTCACATAACTGCTCTTCTCAACTGCCGAGTAAAGAACCGCGCCGGGAACACAATTATGGCGACATGCAGAAGTGTTGGCTGTAAAAAAAAAAAAAAAAAAAAAAAATGAAAAGATCAGGCCAAATTGGCAGGAGTTCAAATATACATACTAGATATGCAGCGTCGACGAAGTCCCACGTATGTCGGAACGTGTGATTATTTCACTGTCATGAGCAATGTACTAGCCATGGACGTGGAAGGAACTATTGTCGCACGATGGTACATTTCAAAGGATTGTTATGTGCGAGCGCCCGAACATGAATAGAAATTTTTGGGCTTTATAGCCCGAATTCACGAAGGTGGTACATTCTTTGTCCATGGTTTAAAGGGTGTGTACAGTTCTGGTCGAGGTATGGATTTAGCTTTTAACGTTTTGCGAGATATTAAGAAACCACTCTATGAGATGTCAAAGAGCATGCAATTCTAAGGGGTATCAAAAGATTATTTGATGAAAATCGGTTTTGAAATGGCTGAGATATCCAAAAACAACATGAAACAAAGAGATCCTAATAAAAGGCGTGGCCTGTAGTCTTTTATTATTGTCTTAAACCATGGACAAACGTATGAGGCACCAAGTGTCGCTTGGCCTACTTCGTTACGACATCAGCTGTTTCATCGACGAAGTGACCATTTCGTCTACCAAATTTTAATTTCGTTACGAAATGACCGATTTCGTAACGAAATAGGCCATGCGACACTTGGGGCTCCATACAAAACTACGGCATTTGTCCATGGTTTTAACAATGGACAAAGATTGTACCACCTTCGTGAATTCGGACCTTTGAGTCAACTTTGCTGTTTGGTATATATATATATATAGAAACCCACTGTCTTTCTTCTTCTTCTTCTTCTTCTTCTTCTTCTTCTTCTTCTTCTTCTTCTTCTCTCTCTCCCTCTATTTAAAGCACTCCACACATCCATGATGCAGTATAACATAACCACAGGAAGAAACTAACGTTCAGGTTTATGCACGTCGAATAAATCTAAGGGGAGCAAAAATCTTACCGGTCTCGGACGACGATTCGGAAGAGGAATAATGATAAAAGGAATATGAATAGCGGGACGAGAACGATGATTGGCATGGATAGCCACAGGTCGAGCCTTCGCAGTATGTAGTCACATTGCCCAAGAATGTGGTGTTTCGGAAGTTGATGCAGTCATATTGTGCAGATGCTGAAAGGAAAACGAGGAGAAATTTTCAAAATTCAACTCAATATAATGAAATTCATATATAGATTTAGCACATACATCTCAACAAAACAGATCATGTTTAGATGTAGTAGGGATGTTGTAGGGACAAGACAAGATGACCTCACAAAACATAAAATAAACTTATTGACCTAAACAACGCAGTTATCACATGACCGGAACGTTTTCTGGTTCGGTTGCATCTTACAATCTTCCCCAAACAACTGAAAGATGAAGACTAACCATCCCTAATAACGTGCATTAATTATTGCAAACTGAACTGTACGAAAAAATAAACATTGAAACTCATCTATTGTGAACTAAGGGACACGTATTTAATCATACTAGAAGCTCAAAAAAAACTTTAAGCATGATCTTAAAGGGCTCTTTGATGATTGAGAAATCGTCGTTGCCTCTGAAACGTATCCAAGCATTTTACATACCACACTTACACTTGTAATTTATGTTATGCTTTGTGTGTGTGTGTGTGTGTGTGTGTGTGTGTGCGTTTGTAAGTGAGAATGAGTTACATTTTTTTCCCACTGGCATATTCATGATCTACATCAATCATATATTCCTCTTATAAGCGGTAAATGATAACACATTTCATTTTTCATCTAACAAATCATTGAATTCCTTTTTTTATACCACTTTCGGTTAAAAACCGATACATTCCGTACAGTAAATGAGAATGAGTTACATGATTCAATATACTCAAAAGATATAGGTTAGGTATGTCAATACTTTCTCGTGAAGGAATTATCAGTGGGATTGATTCATAATCAATTTTATTCATGTTGAAGAGGAATTGTTTTCAGTATAAATTGAAAATTGATTTGTTTGAGATTTGAATTGCATTTGTACTGTATTTGTTCAAGTTACACCCAGAAAGAGTTGATTCATGAATGATTTGAATGAAATCAATAAATACCAGGAAAAAAAGTGTGTTTGTGTGTGTGCGTGTGTGTGTGTGTATATTTCCCCTGATGCCATGCAGCTCACTGATAGGCCTACAGATCGAGCGTATATTTTCTGGTATGAAATTTTCCAATGACAGAACAGTGCTTGTTTGAATTCATAATCATTCAGTTCTGAGAAAATAAGCATAATGTATTTCCATAAATGAATATACAGGTGAGGATTAAACAAAACTTCGGCAATACACAAATGCATTAGTTTGAATGTTTATTTGATTGGGATTTTGTTTGTGAATTGTGTGGCGCTCCGACAAAATGAGTCATAAGTCGCACGGGGACTTTTTCCGTAATGAGCCGAAAATGAAGGGGAAGCACTACTCGGGTCGAAATTTTTTTATGATGGATTTTGATTCCTTGACGTTTTATCTATTTGTACAGAAAATTTCAGCGTGTAAAAATGAGGACAAGAATCCCAAATCACAGTTTCTCTGAGACAATTTTTTTCGGTTACATTTTTTTCGAACGCTCGCCTTTGCGCTGCGTTTCGCACCTATTGTTCTTGCCCGATTGAGACTCCGCCTCCGTTGCTAGGGCGTATGCTAATGAAGCATTGCTCTTGACCCCATTGAAGACAAAACAAAGCATGGTGCGCGCGGCGGCGTCGGCGGCGGCGAGGGCTTAATTACGCAATAACAGTGAGCTGACCAAGGCTATCGATTGCATGACCAGCGAGTTGCGTTTGATACATGCACCACATTTCATGAAGTGGTGATTGATGTGACGCACAAATGGCGCTGAAAAAAATTCCAACGAATGATCACGCAAAATTTATGATACTTTATCAATGAGCTAATACATGATCACATATCGAACTTGAAACCTCTCTCTATGTGTGTGTGTACTTTTACAACTTTTATTGGCCTCATTAATGAATTCATTCAAATAATTATATATAACTGTCGTTCCCTGGTATGTGACTTGCTGTTTAAAGTTCATCTTTGGAGATATAGCATGGCATAAGTTGTCAATTATTCTCGTCTTTATAAAGTCGACAATTCGCATGATAATTTAAGCCAGATGTTTGGGGATAGAGCCTTCTCTTCTGTTGCACCACGTCTGTGGAACTCGCTACCAGTTCAGCTTCGGAATTGCAGCAGCCTCAATACATTCAAGTCTGCACTGAAGACTCATCTTTTCCGGCATCTTTGTGAATGATGTGTGACACTTTTTAGGAGCTGGGCGCCTTTGAATGTTTCTAACAGATAAATGGCGCCATACAAATGCTGTTTCATCATCATCATCATCAAATGTGTGTAATGCGTAATTTTATTTCCCCGGTTAATAAAACTTATTGCCCTATTTTCTTATGATGGTTTGGGCCGCAACGGCATGAAGAAAAATCGGACGACAAACATTATCAATGCCCAAATAGCTCGTGTTCCCTTTGGAGGATATTCTGACTCTTGTCATTTGTGTATTAGAAGTAGGACCTATGAGAAAGTGACAGAAAGCTATGTCGCTACTCAAAAGTGTTTTTCTTCATTTTTTTAAAAATCAGAATGTGTGTAATGATAGTTGTTTGTCGTGTCTTACGTGTAGCTGACATGTGAGAGGTCAAGTCTGCAAAGAATTTGGCTAACAGCTTTGCGAAGTAGCAGCGCTAATTGCCTATTGAATTGTGTATTCTGAGGAATTCCGAATGAAAGAACTCGGACGACACTGTTCACGCCTTGTATCCGAGTAAACCCGGCATCAACGAAGCCTTGAACAATGAAAGGTAACTTCCTGCTATCACGGGGTGGATAATCACGCAACCAGTACAATTCTTTTTTTCGCTATTGATAGCAGAATTAGTGACGTAACGGAGCGAAAGTGTTGGAGGATCGGCATTATGTCTGCTAATTTGTAAAAGATTTTTTTTTTTTTTTTCAGTTCCCTTTTGTGTTCAGAACCACAGCCAGGGACGCCAACTTACTTTATCTTCTACAAGCTATCGTTACTATCTTAAAACGTAAATTTTATGAAAGGTTGAAAGTGATCGCGGAATCAGTTCTTCTGCGTGACACAAGGCTTTTATAATAGCATACCAAGCTTAAATCGTTTACCTGTATAGAAAGGCGGGAATACACACTTATCGCAATCATCCGGATTTGAGAGTGATACACTCTACTATTTTTTTTTTTCATCTTTCCCCCGACAAAGACCATGGTAATTCAAAACAAACAAGCAAACAAACAAACAAACAGACAAACAAGCAGTTGCATTATATCAGAACGTACAGAATAACATTATTGTGGTTCATGCATAGGTCATCTTTTGATGTATAGTAGTCATTTGTTGTCGTTTTTATAGCGTGTCCTAATAAATGCCTTTAGCGAAAACCCAACATAACTTTTATCAAGGAGGGAAAGGAACTTAAATTTAAATATAACATAGTTTATAGAAATCAGACATGTAAATAAGGCAGTCATATACATCCGCATGGCCGATTGTAATCTCTTACTTTGACTATTAAACATGATCGCCTGCATTTACGTGCTTTTTCTAATTTCTTGAACTTTGCCTCATTTTCTCTTTTTTCTTTAAAGAATTGCTCGCAACGTTTAAAAATCGTAACGCAGTCCGCTTTCCCACAATTAAATGTTCCATTTGATTCGTCACTTATTGTTGGTCGGGTGACGACAAATGTTGGAAACTCGAGCGATGATACATGGCATTTTGTTTTGTTGGTTTTCGTCTCATTGCTCAAACGAATTTTGACTACGATTACAGAGGTATCATCTACGAGACTTATCTGATGGTTTTTAATACAGAAATGATCATCAATCAGCAAGGATTAATCAACAAGTCATGAATTCACTTTACCCATCATGTCTAATCGAACTACGACATTGTTGAGGTAACCGCGCCTTTTTATTTTCATAGTTCAAACTCATTCTTGGCATCATCCAAACAAATAATTCTTTATATAATTTCTTAAAATGCTCAAGAGATGGCCATAGTCAAAACTTTCTACAAGGATTGCACACGGCAATCTTTACTGGCCTAAACAAGTTTTCTAGAGCTATCAGTTCCCCCTATGACGATGATTTCGTTTGCGTTTCGAACTTGTACCGAACTACTTTCAAAACAGCTATTTCCTTTATGGGTCGATTAATGAACCAGTCTTTTGAATTCATAACCAACATTTGTAATCGTAACCATACAGTACCATAATACTGTCAATAACAGTTGGAAAATGTAAATGCTATAATAGCATGAAATAAATGAGTAACGATTATCTTCATACATTCTAATTCCTAAGTGATGCCGCTGCGATAATGACACATGGGCAATTCCATGGAAATGTGGACATGGCACTAAAATTTCAAGTTTATCTTATTGCAAAAGAATTACTCATAATGTATTACCCATATATTGAAGTTAAAGAAACTCAAAGAATTATATCAATCAGTCAAATATTTCCCGAGAAACAGCTGCAAATGTAGAAGACAATTTTTCAGTCATCCAAATTGCTAAAATGCATGCTTAACTTAATATACATTTTTTTAATAGAAAAATTCTGCTAGCACTTCAATTAATTTATTTGACAGAAGCAAATTGGTTCTACTTAATTATCCCATGAGGAAATTTTTATGCCACCTTCAAAAATTTTTCATCACCACATGAAAGTTCAGCCCTTGAGAAGTGTAACGCGAGTTACCGAAACAAGAAATATTTTTCATTCTGAAGGAAGCAGTGGAGGTAATTTGTTGGGAATCATAATTTTCTAAATTCATCACACCCTGATATTGTGCACAGGATGTTGACTTGAATAAACCCTGTTATCACATTAAAAAATGTCAATGAAAAGTGTAACGCGAGTTACCATGTAACGCGAGTTACCGGCATGTAACGCGAGTTACCGACTATAAACGCAAGTTTTCCCCAACATAAGCAAATTTTAGCACTTAATTGAGCTAGATTGTGGTAAAAACTATCAAATGCAGTGTTATACCATACTGCTGGATTGAAACAAAGGAGGGCAGCCTAATAAACTGTGATTGTATAATACTACATGCCTGTAGAATCAAGGCCACTGATCACATGCCACATTGAAGAGTCTAGCCTGGCTTTCACTGCATGTGTACATGTACATCCAGCAGTGAATGAGAACATGAAATTTATCTTCTTTAATTTCCTGCATCAGTATTACAGAATTTTTATTATAGAAAGCTATAAAGCAGCAATTAAGTGTTGGTTCTAATCCTTATTTGGTGGTTTACTGAAGATGACGCCTGTTCGGAGATCAGGAGGTTGTGGGTTCGAATCCTGCTCGAGTATGTACAATGTATGACCATGATTTTTTATCATGGCTACTACTAAAACACTGATCAATTCAGTGCTTATTTACGTTTATGTAGGGCAATTTGTCAATCAGTTGCAATGAAAACATCTCAACAGAAGAATTTCATGAATTTGAATAACTACGCAGTACCCGCTGCATGCTATACAGATTAGAACCAACACTTGCTGTCCGGCGAAAGCTCGGTGGTCTAGTGGAGATGATGCCTGCCCGGTGATCAAGAGGTCTTAGGTTTGAATACTGCTCGAGTATGTGCGCCCATTACTTTTTTATCATAGCTACTACTATAAAACACTGATCAATTCAGTGTTATTTACGTCGATGCAGGGTAATAAGCCAGTTCGTAATTACACAGTAGCTCATGTACACATTGGTACAAATGACCTTTCTGTTTTTCTCAGTTGGTTCGGCACATCACTTGTTTTCAAAGCGGCATAATGCATAAGCTTGCCCGACAACAATTGATGGAATTCATGTTCAAAAAGAAATTAACTTGCATTTAGATCAGGGGATCAGAATACTCCCATCAGTTTATAATTCAGCAGGCATCCATTTCATTGTTTTGGGTTGAATGTGGTAATAGCTAATATTTCCTTTTATATTGCAAAATACCATTCTTGCTGTCGGGTGGATGTGCTGGCAAGCATCATTTAGATAAGGATCGCATGAATAATCATTGCATCACAGATGCTTAAAATCTCAATGAATTTACAAACCAAAATGCCTGTTGGTACATATGACCTTTTTCTGCTCGTGCGCAAAGTGGAATTATGAACTGGTCTATTTGTCAATCAGTTGCAAAGAAATGTACTAGTTTTCACTCCTCACAAAGACAGGATTTGAATTTTTGAAAGATTGTAGGCTTTTTTGTAAACTTGTAGATAGGTTTTGATACTTTTATGTTTTGTTTTAAAAAGACTTTCAACATTTTTCATCTTTACACTCTGAAAACTACAATGCACTTATACACCTAAACCACCTGGGTATATATTCAAACGTATTCAAGGTCTCTATGAGGAGTGAAGCTCTCATTAGTCTTAAACGCTTTCTTCTATTGGGTTTTATTAGTAAAATATTTGTTTAACATTTATTCATTTTACTATCTACAAAAATAAGCATCTTTCAAAACATTCAACACAAGATTCAGTGCCATCAGAACAGTTGTATGTCATCAATTTGTGTCACCCTGTGTTAGTGGACATAATGTAACGCGAGTTACCGTAACGCGAGTTACCGACATAAAGGCTCCCTACATTTTACCAGGTCATTGTAACTCAACTTTGATAGTGTTGATTTATGAGTCCTAACCCACTATCAATTCAAGGTAGGAAAACTTTTATCAAGATTGTCTAGTATGAGGAGACTTTCCAAAAAGAGGTCTTTATAGAATTGACCATGTCCTTTTTGCGTAACGCGAGTTACCAAAGTTTAATGATTCAAGAATCCCAACATGTTTGTCCTTTATTTTTCTTCTTGGATTCATTTATTTGGTATATGTCTACTTAACCCATGATGAAAAGAGTAACTTGTAGATCCTACCAATTACAAAGATATTGGCACATTATCCCATAAATGTACCCATTATTTGTAACGCGAGTTACCGTGGAATTGCCCACATGGTTTGACTACTGCTTAAAGCAAATAAAAGGAAAAAGGAATGGGATATACTTCTAATGATGATACCACCCCGTACAATGCATTCCACTGTATTTGGTAACATTTGGTTACGTTTCTGTGCGCTTTACGTACGGAAAATAAAAGGCAGATTGATTCCATTAACATGCTAACACACAACGCATTCAAAATGTTTTTTGAAATACACCGTGTACAATGTAATGTTTTAGTATACGTTTTGAAACTTTGAATTTGCGAGTCCTTTGTAAAGTTATAAGGGTTGTTACATTATCAAGCAAAAATTAAAGTATATAGGGATTCGGATTTGCTCAGAAGACTAAAAATGCTTTATATGGCGATCGCTCGCAACAGAGACAATCCGTTTCAGTAGATATACAATGTAGTTCTGTTTTCATAAAATGAAAGAGAAACGTAAAGAAGTCAACTTTTTAACTTCATTTAGCTTTCTCACCAATTGAACTTGATTTGATCTGCCACGCATGATATCGCTGTATGTTCTATTAATTCTATCAAATTATTTGATTGGCGTGCTTGTTTTTTATGCGGACTATTACAGGTAAGTATAGTCACTAATTCATTGAAGTTCATAATATTTGTACGATTATGGCGTGTTAGTTGTTTTGTATTTTCATTTTTATGATAATATCACGTGTGTATCTGATTCTGACCACGAAAATATGGCGACTATCTAAATGCGGAGTATGTACTGTAAAACTAATGTCTCCTGCCAGTATAGACAAACTAATTTCTAGTCTATCCCCGCTTGAAATGGAATCTAAAAAAAAAAAAAAAAAAAAAAAAAACGAAGTTCGACTTTCAGCAGATTTCAACCGTTTTGTATAGCGCCTGATACAATAATGATTGTATCTCATGGAAGAAAACTAGTCTCCTTGCCTGAATTTTAGCTGCTTCCTTTTCAAGCTTGCGGGAAAGAAATAGCTGAACATCAATCGCAATCATAAGTAGAGGCACATCCTTAAAAATAAACACAGGAGTACTGAGACATACTACTAAATAAAAACGGGCCTTTTATCACTATTGACAACACATGACATTGAAATGTTTGTTTGTTTGTTTGGTTGGGCTTTTTTTTGGGGGGGGGTAATACAATTGATTATTCTGAAGGTTCGTTAATCATACAATGAAATATGGTTCGCTATTAGCTTAGGTTCGTTAAAAAACAACAACAAACAACACACAAACATTAAATGCGATTCCTTTTCCGGTGTTTCCTTTACCCGAAAGTAATCAAGCAATCATTTATTTTAGTAAGGTTTGTGAATACAAAACGAAATGAGGAAGGCCTAACTATCAATTTAGAATGTATGTCATTATAATTATCTATACTCAACTTCACAAATGCAGAAAGATTGTAACTGTAAATGTGATGTTAAAAAAAAAGATAAGCTTAAGCTACAAGTTAACGAGTCTTTATATGCTATGGTATTACAAAAGTGACCGAGAATAAGAAGTATATTCATGATACAGTCATAATTATAAACCCAACGTGAAGCTGTCAGGCCTACATCAACCTTTGCTTCTGATACGTATAGTACGTGCAACATTGGCAAGCTTGATAAGCGATAATTCTGTGGACGCAACACCTATAAAGGATATATACCTAATATGGCGGGAATTCAGAATGTTACGGCTGTATACAGCTGCAGCAGAACAGACGCGAAAGCAGTCTTTAATGTTCTGCAACATTACGACCATGTGCGTAATTTAAGGGTTTTTAGTACACGCAAAGAATACGATCTCAAAAGACGACTATCGTTAATTAACTTCATTTTGAACCCCCGCCTACAATGGGTTCTCAGGTTCTATCTAGGTATTGGTACTTGCTAAACGCATCCTCTTTAGTTTCCATTGACAACAACTACATGGGAGGAGAATGGAAGCAATCAACGCCCTCGCTAAAAGACGCTTCTCGTAAGACGCATTGCGTGCCCGCCTATGCTACAATAGGTACTCAGGTCCGATTTAGGTATTGGCACTTGCTAAACGCATCCTCTATAGTTTCCATTGACCACAACATGGGAGGAGAATGGAAGCGATCAACGCTCTCGCTATAGACGCTTTTCGTAATACGCATTGCGTGCCTTATTTCTTTCTACTGTTTCCCATTGTTTGTGAGTTAAAAACTTGCGGCAAACTACACCGCAGCCGACACACAACGCGTACCGACTCATTCATGCGGCGGCAGCGGCACGGACACAAACGCACCAAAGTTTACATCGGACGACCGTATTGGTCAGAATCGTTAATGATAGACCTGTCCTGCGATTGGTTAATTATCTTACACACCCAAGCTATCGCCTTATACGGTAGTGCGTGCGATGGAGCGTAAACGCCGTCGCTAAGCAGGACTGTTGTTTTGTTCCGTCCCGCGAAAGAAACAGGTTGTGAGCTTGAACCTACCCTGAACTTTGAGAGCGATTTTCTCCGTTATTTAGAAAAAGGACTGACATCGTAAGCGTAGTTAATATTCGTTTTTATGATCTACAGGGATGTCGAAATGAGTTGTATTACATATCAGTGTAAAGCTTAGAGTCTGTAGAATTCACATATAGGCATAACTACGATTTCATTTTTTGCGATTTTTGACTCATTCCGACGGAGCGCCACACAATTTGTCATCATGGTGTTTATATTATACATTTGGTTGTTTTCAAGCAGTCTATGATAGTCTGCGTATTAAACAGAATCCATGAAATCTATGTCAGGTCAAACATGTCAAAAGATGAGTAAAAAAAGAAAATAATTGCTTTGACTGACGTAATGTCACATCTGAAAAATAACAGGTAAGCTTATTTTTGCAAACATCGTGGGCAATCATAATACATAGTCAGATCAACTCAGAAGGTAAGAGGGGAAAATCATAGGACAATATAAAGTCGTTCCTTGGAGCTCGTACCAAGTCAAAGTCGTTAGTTGACATGATCATATCCATTTAGATGTGTCTGTCTGTCTGTCTGTTTGTATGTGAGTCTGTCTGTCAGTCTGTCATATCTGTGTATGCATGTTTGGCGGTGTGATGTCGAGCGCTTGCATTAAACATTTATTGGTTAAATGTGTTTATTCGGTCACAGCTCTCTGCAATCCCCGATACAGAGGGTCAATAGATACGGTGAAGGCGCACTCAGCCAGAAATAACAGAAATATGAGTAATATAGATACCATGTAATACCAGTGTCATTATCAACCCTGTTATTGAATAGTTGCGTATATGTATACCGTTTGTTGCTTGCTTGACTGTACCTGAGTTATGTGTCTATCTAAAATAAGACGTTATGGTTTTTCACCTGGGCAAATTTGGAAATGTTGTGATAAGAGATATATGCGGATGAGGATATTGCTTTCCAACATTTAAAGTACGAGATGGAATATCACGTCTTTTAATGGTACTGTCACCTAGTGGGGCTGTCACAGCGTAGTAATAGTCAGGGGCCGCATCGGGGTGGCCGACTCATCATCTTCATCATCTTTTTATGACAGAAATTGAAATCGGCTACGAAGCTTGACTGATGATGCTAAGTAAAGTTTGATTTGGGTCTCTCCCCTTTCCCATTTTTGTTTTGTTTCTTGTTGGTTGTTTTTTTTTTTATTTGTTTTCAATTAATGCACGTTGACAGCCATTCTACATAAATTAAACCAATCTATGCCAATCAAGCCGTTTCTGCTATCCGCACAAAGTTCGTCCAAATTTTCACTAATCTGTTAATTCCTTTATTTTTATCTCGTTAACAACATAATAGGCTCTTTTTGAGCAATACTTCGTGTGAAAACCTCTCTACAAAAAATAACAAATTAAAACAAAATCTCAAACTAAAAGGGCAGCTATTTACGCACGGCTGAAGAAATCACGGCGAGAGAAAATGAAACTACACAAAGACGGAACAAGACAGTATGCCTTTATGTAAATCTTTTCAAAGAATCTAAAGGGATTGTTCATAAGCCCTTACATGTGTGTTTCCGGGGTCTGAAGACTTGATTTACAATAAAAGGCGTTTTCGCATGCATAAGCCCGGGTATTCTATATGCAATATAGCAATATATTGAATATTAATATTGTGTATCTGTCCTTATGTGCCTGAAACAAATTAAGAGACTTTCACCATCTTGGATATAATTTGTCAAATCATCTTCTTTATTTAACACTTCATAACGCAAAAATGACGAACTTTCTTGGTGTGACAGACTGTGATATCTCTCTTTATCTCCCACCTTGAATATATGCGTGCTTTCAATGTGACATGTTTTTAGCCGGAAAGTCCCGAAAGAAAGGAGAATGTTTTACTTTCATTTAAAGAATGACACAACACTTGCGGAATGCGCTGTTCTTTTCATAACCCGTGTGCCCGTTCGTCAAATCTTTTACAATAAAAACCCGTCTTTGCAATATGGTGGACAGGGGACTGCCCGCTTCTCGGAACCTATCCCTCGATGGTACTGTACAGAATGAATGAAAGATCCGGGATTACTCCGGATTTTACAATGGACAGACCGGTGAAAGTGGAAAATTGCCTTGCCGTTAGCAATGTGGGCATTCTTTTATTCTTCTTCTTCTTTTTGTTCTTCCCATTTTATTCTTTCTCTTTTTCTTGTTGGCAGTGGAAAACGGTCTTGCAGTTAGAAATCTCGGCATCTTTTTTTTTTCCTGTTCTTCTTCCTATTTTTCTTAGTTTTCTTCTTCTTCTTGTTATCGCCGTGGTTTGTAATCCGGAAGTTCTTCAGTTTGCAATCACCGAGGCAGAAGGGCGAGGGAAGATAGAGCATTCCATGTATTATTATACGGATTTACCGAGCGTAATTTTAGGGGGAGGAACACTTTGAAGGAGACCAAAGGGAGGGGGATTTTTCTTGCAACCTGCTATTCGGTCCTGTGATGTGGTTGGTCCGTGTTGCTCCTCGTGGAAGTTGGATATCATTAATCATTAACGGGATCGTATAGTTTTGGTTGAGACCTAATTTCTATCATTTTTTGGTGAGATAATGAAGAATCCTCTAATGAAATATGAAAGAGCATGTAATTCTATGAGGAATTCAACATTTATTTGATGAAAATTGGTTTTGAAATGGCTGAGATATCCAAAGAAGAGCGATTCTAATGAGATGTGGGACCCACACTTTATTACGATCGCTATGCTTTACTTTGTTTTTGGATGTTTCAGTCATTCCAAACCCGATTTTTATCAAATAAACTTTGAATTCCTCTTAAAATGGTATGTTCTGTACTACATCATAAGTGTTTTGTATGTTCTGTACTACATCATAAGTGTTTTCTTGGTATCTCGCAAAAAGTTAAAAGCCCAATTCTCATCTCCACCAATACTGTACCATCCCTTTAACTAAGTGGTGACATCACGGTAATATATCGCTTTCACTGCTGCCTGCTTTACTCATTGCTCAAGCTTTCATACTTAGGTTGTTCATTGATTCAACAATCGGCGATTGTTTTCCAAGTATAACATTTGGGTTCATTACCTCAACTGGCGATTTGATTCTTAATATCTCATCCTTCACCAGTCTTTTTTATTCTATTTCCGTCTTTGTGAAGTATTTTAAGCATTCGTTCGAAACATACAAAAATCCATGGACATATCAAACTACGTATACCCAAATTGAAGTGGTGTGATTATGATGAATTCATTGTCCTGACCTGCATCACAGAAAAAAAAAAGCAAAACTAAAAATAGTTCGTCTGTTAACCTGTAATGACACATTAAAAAAAAGTGTTCATCTGAGCTTCAACGTAGTTGTCATTAACCCCGTTTTGCAGCAGATTTAATTGTATCAACGCAGCCCTTAACTTGTGCATAATATGAGAAAATTTCCCATTATTGGTTCAAAAAGTGCACTGACAAATGCCGTCTCTTGCACAGCAGCTTTCTCATTGTGCTCAGCAACAATTCCTGACCATCGCTCCATAGTAGAATTAAGGGAACAGTTCTGACAACTAAAACTTATCTAAACACATGCAATTGGTCAGAACTCTGAAAGTTTTTAAACTTGGAATCGAATTAGGAAATCGCTGAAATCATTTTGCATTTCTAGAGATATCCACCCTGTCATTCATTCTTTAACTCGCGCTTGATTTTCTGTAATGCCTCTTTTTTATTTTTACATAATATCTCCTGCTCAACCATCTTTTCCCCTCTGTATTCTGCAGCCTTTTTTAATGATATTTTAGTTTCTTGGCCAATCTTTCCGCATTCAAACCTATCGCCTCTATAATATATACGTACATGCACCCCCCCCCCCCTTCATCTCTCTTCATGTTCCTCCTCATTTACCTTAACTCTTCCTTTCCTTTTTCTCGTGTAAAAATTAGTTTACACCCTTCTGAATCACAATATATCAAGAGGAGAAGCATACACATTTCTTTGCCCAATTCGAGATCGAAGTAAATATGAATTTATAAGTTTAGTGAAAGTTCAGTGAGTTTTGTTAATTGATGATGGCAATAGTGTAATTACTTGACTATAAAATGATCCTTATTTTTCCCCTATATCATTTCTGGTCGTGTTTCGATCACCTCTAAGTTCGCATCTAGCTTCAATTTCAGTGGATTCTACCATTTTTGTAGAATAGTATCTGAGCCGTAATAAGTCAGCAGTTACATTTCAAATCTATTTGGCGCCTCCCCTTACATACGCCCCAGAAAACCTAAAAATACCTTGGTGTCAGCTTGACAGAATTCCTAAACAGCACACATATATAAACCCGGGGAGAAAACGAAACCGAATGCGAAAGGATTGTAGAAGTTCAGAAGGAGGATAAACGAAATAATTGCCATGGTTGCGTAATTACGACAGGTATGGTTGGGAAGTAAATTGTTTAAAATACAATGACGGGAATTCCATCGTTCTATCTATTGTGCATGTCACACGTTGTGCCCATTACAAGAGTGCAGGAAAAGGAAAGAACATTCCGATGCTTAATTTTAAACACATGAATCTCTTTTCATTTTGTCTGTTATTTGCAAACAATGAAGAGCTTGCTTCCAAAAGGCGCTAAATCCATTGGAAAATGATGGATTTATCGCCTTTTGAGCGTAAACTCTTCATATCTAGGCGAGAGTCTGACTATACAAACATGATTCTCAGGTTACATAAGAAAATACCAAGTAGTGTCAAGTGATGTCATCTCCTCAAAATGGCACTTGTAGCTTTGAAGAAAAAAAAAAGCTTAGCAACAAACAATCTTTTCAAAAATATATTTTAATCGATTCAAAAGTAAAGATATCATTTTCCGTACTTTACACTTCACAGGGATCATATAGCGTCTATTACAAAATACTTTATAACTCAGTTCGAAATACCTAAATGCAAAAAAAAAAAAAAAAAATGCAATGTTTTGGACAGACAATATCACTTTAGCAATATCACTTTTAGTTGATCAAGTAGGATTGATATCAACCTTGCTATAAACCTTGTTATTTATGACGGTTTGGATATCATCAATATAATTATATATATATATATATATATATATATATTTTTTTTTTTTTTTTCATACCCACAACCTGATGATAAAAGGAAGCTCTCTCAGGCATGTCAAGTACTTCAAACTGGATTATTACGTGCGTGTTGAAAAGTAAAATATCAATCAATATCTTACTTTTAAGAAGTATGAAGGACGTTGCGCTACACTCTCATGCTTGAGTCGAATATTTCTAAATTCACGCATTAGAGGAGACGTACAGGTATCATTAACAGGATGTCGTTAAAAAAAAAAAAACATTACACTATTACTTTATAATACAAGCTAAACTGATACTCTTTAAGCTTCCGTTTGTCCTATTTCATATAATGGAATAATACAAAATTGCCGCATCACATCACTTTAGACATGGCTATAAGTAATGGATTATTAAGTCACTACAAAATCTCATTTGCAAAGCCCCACAGTCATTTGGAAATAGAATCACACAGCATTTCCGATGTAAGTCATGAATGCAAAACAATGAAAATTCGACTAACTCCTCTCACTTGGTCTCTCTCTCTCTCTCTCTCTCTCTCTCTCTTATTGAGTTAAAACACTTCAAAGTCGGGAGAGGGAAATGTGTTAATGTTCTTCTGAATATTTCATTAGAAAAATTTCCATTTTACTCTCGACAACAAATGCAAGCGAATTCCGCCTACTCTACATTCAATGTGCACGCACACACACACACACACACACACACACGTTTTTTGCATTAAGCAGTACCACTTCCCTGAAACCATCTCGGCTAAATTTAAATCGCAATATGGATTATTACGGTCCCACTTGTCATCCGTATGGATCCTATATCGTAATGTACATAATTATAATCAGAATTTTTTCCCCATGCTTTAATTGGTTCTTTGTATTTTTCTGTAATCTTGACAGAGATGTCCAAATCGAAATTGACACTTATTTTTTTTCAACATTTTTTTATCAATTTACAAGTAAATATGTTATTTTTTTATACATTGCACATGAAGATTTTGTAATTTGATTTATGATAACGACATACCTATATACTGATAAATGTTTTATTTATAAATGCAAGGAGCATAATAGTCTATACATTTTCAATAATTTCTTTTTTCTTTTTTTTTTTGATTGAGACCAATTGAGGCTAGTTATTCGGAAAAAAAAATAAATCACGAAAGCATAATATAGAATTATCACATTGGCGTTTGCAATGAGAGCGAGACAGCCTGGGAAGCATCTTGTGCTTGTATCAAGATGCCTCTTCGTGAAAACATTGTACTTAACAATCGCTACATAGATATTACAAGTGATTCTTAAAAATCCAAGCAGTATGTTTCATTTGAATTTGCATATATCTATCTTTTGTCCGAGTTTGTTCAATTTCTTTAGTTCTGCTCTGTACGATTTCTGCGTGAAAGCATGAAGAAATAAAACAAGCATGGAAAGTTTAGTAATAGTAAGACCAAGTCGCATCTCACAACACAACGCGATATAAAAGAATAATTTTCAGCTTAGTACTTTGTTTATTCTTCATCAGCCCACAAAGTGCTGTTGTGGAAAAAAATGAAGCAAGCTTGTAATTGAAGGAAAAAAAAGGTTGTCAACTTGTCGAGACTGTTTTAAACAAATCCTTCTCTCAGCTGCTAAAAGAAACTATCCCTTTAGGACGTCTAAAATTACGTATATAAAAATTTGAATCACAGTGCACGCGTTTACTTACTGGCTACCGAATTAAAACAAAACAGAAATAATATTTTATTGGCAATGACAATGATAACAGTAACTTTTCAATATTGTTAATTGAAAATATAGTTGAATTAATTAATTGAAATATAATTTCCACATAATGCCTATGGAGCAAAACTGATATTCCTTGGTTGTATTACATTGCTTCCACTGTCAGTACTGATGTCGGTGCCACCTAATGTCACTTCTTCACATGTACTTTAAATGATAACTGTTAAATCTTTATAGTATTGATTTTGATGTCAAGGTACCCTGGCACATGAATTATATGCGGTGTCTCTTTAATGCTATAAACAATATTTGCTTCTTTCATTTCCACTTATCATTTCAATCATTCATTTATTTTGTTCTCTTGATTAGGTTTATTTTTATCAAATTTGTTCCAAAGGGTATGAAATTCGCAGATTTAACATTTTTGAACTTCCTCAAAATGTAAATACATTTTTCCTACTATTATTTTTTATAATTATAATTATAACTTCCATATTACCCCTGAAGTCTTTACCAAGTAATATTTTTACCCTCTTTCACCTGTGCCAACTGTATTCACACTTCAAATTATTTCCCCTTACATTTTTCACCTTGATATTTTGGCCGCTGACAATTTCATTTAAAACTTGAAATTATCACCCCTTACATTTTCATCTTGACATTTTTGTCGCTGACAATTTACACTCAACTCTTTTTACCCTTTTACATTTTCACCTGTGACATCATTACAAAAACTTGATTTTTTTCCCCTCACATTTTTCACCTTGACATTTTTTGTCGCTGACAATTTACATTAAACACTTTTTACCCACTTACTTTTTCACCTGTGACACCATAATTCACACTTGAAATTATCTCCCCTTACATTTTTCACCCTGACATTTTTGTCGCTGACAATTTCCACCAAACTGAAGTCCATAATATTTGTCATATCAGAACAAGAAATACATTGTACTGGAGGGTAATGAGTTATTGGAGTATAACGAGAAAAACATTTCCATCACGCGCAATAGACAGATTCACATGCAAGTATCTCACCTTTCTGGTTTGTCCAGAAAGTTGGCTGTAATTTATTATGAAATATTCATGAAGTAATGATCTAGATTGATTTAGATATTGATAGATTAAGATGCTAACACATCTGAAAAATCAAGCTTGAAAAACAGAGGACCGCAAAGAGAAATGATCACTTAATTTGTCTCTACATTTCCTAAGCTGGACAGGTTTGAAAAAAATGCATCTCTCTTGAGCTTTATTATATTGTGGGTTTTTTTTATTCAGTTGGCTGCTTGACAGTCAGAGTCTTTTTCGTCCATTTGAATAACGTTTCAGCAAAATTAATGACCGAGCTTCACAGATTCTGCAGCTAAGGTGTGTTAAAGTGTGAAAATCAATTTCAAGTCAATATCAATGAAGTTTTTTTTTTTTTTTTTTTTTACTGATTTGGTGATTTGTTTGTATTCTCAGTACGTAAATACTACTATCACTTATAAAGTGTAAGACATGACACACACACCAAAAAAAAAAAAAAAAAAAAAAAACCTATCTGAGTCTAGTGGCATATTCCAAGACGTTAAAGATTAAGGCAAAGTCGTGGTACATATTTGTATCTGATTACGTTCTCAGTGTTCACTGGGACATTTAAAGTATCACTCAAACAGGAATAAATGTATAAAATATGGGGGGTTTACCTGTCATGATGCTGCTGATGAGTATCATGATGGACGTACTGGCAGCCATGGCAGTTCCACCACCTCCTTTGTCCGGTTTAGCTGATGAAAGTCCAGGTATATCTTCTTCCACTATCTTATATCTTTATCTTTAATTTATTAAGGACATGCGGGAATGTCATTGGCGTCACCACCATGAAGATGCAGCGAGCGACAGAATCCCAACATCCGCTAAAGGGGTCGTGCAATTACCCACAACAAATCGGCGGGGCCATGTGGTCATTGTTGCACCAGACTATCGCTGGTAGCAGGATCCGCCCGTCTCCCCCTGGTGGCGTCGCGGAAGCAAATGCGCCTTTTTCCCCTCGCCGAAAGGGTCTCAGTAGTGTTTCAATTAATATTAATTCCTCGCTATTTTGTTAACAAGCTACCCGACCCAGATTCCGCATGGATATAATATGATAACGAATCATACCAGGTATGATAATAACCGACCTTCTCTAATGTGTTGAGCATTAAACCTTGCTCGCCTCAACTGGATATCCGTATTTTGTCGCGTGTCAGAGTGCGAAAACACAAAGATCATACGGGGTGTTTGCCTTTTCTTTCGATGACCCTGCCTCTAGAGACGGTGCACTCACAGTGACGCTCTTTGATATTAAAATGAAATGAATTGCCTTCTGTACAGGTACGGACTGCTGCTGGCTGGGCGCTGATCGCTCAAGCGTACAACTCCGGCAATGATTTGTCGTCTCCCACACACAACAAAAGTCGAACAGGAATAATGAATAGATTTAAAAAATGTCGTCACGCTGTGCTGTTCTTCCAATGTCGATCTTTACGTAGCAGAGAAATTTCACGTCAGACCTGCAGAGGGGAAAAAAGAATACAGGGCAAAACCAATTAAATTCTTTGAAGGTATATTTTCTTTTTAAAAATCCTGAACACAGAAAAAAATAACATCATCATCGGCAAATACTAGGTATACAGACTGTGAGGGCGGATCAGGTATAACTCTACGAGATTTTGTTGTACCTGTATTGTTCATTCTTTTTTTACTTGTTGTGCAATTTTTGGAAATGAAATGAAATGAAATGAAATGAAATAAATAAAATGAAATGAAAAATGAGAATAGTTTACATACGCTCGCGCGCACACACACACTCACATACACACAATATTTCCCCAATTCACAGATTGTCATTCCTTTCAATTGTAAGTATCAAGTAAGAATTAATCTCACATCAGAGTTCAGCATCTGTGAATGTACACCCTACAAGCAATGCTTCTGTGTAGATTCCTCATATTTCACATGTTAAATTGTCTTAAAAGCTGTACTTGACAATTCAACCATGCTTTTGTATTGTTATATTTATGGTTTATCTATTTGTTGAAATGTGGAATATGGAACAATAAATAAACGTAACAAAAACAAACACACACCACACAAAACAAATACATTAACTAATAAATGTATGCACCTGATTCATCTCAACAACATTGGTCATGCAGTTTTTTCTCTCTTTTTTTTTATGAAAACGTAAATTTAAAACTTTTTTCTACATGTCTACATGTATTTGGTTTAAAGGAAAGAAAAGAAGGGAAGACGACAGATGCCGGACAACGCACGAAAAATGGCTCGCGTTACCTCAATATTGAGTCCTTGGGTCATAATGTATGAGCAAAAAAAAAAAAGCATCAACCAAACTTATTCTTCAGCGTGCATTGATATAAGTAGTAAAGCTCAATACACTGTGAATAGATAAATGAAAATATTGTAAGGTCTAAGGCAATGTGCCCACTCGTCATACGAGTCTTTTGTTGTGTTGTGTTGATAACGTCATAATCTACACTGTAAAGAACGAACTGAACAGACAAAATATGTATTAAAGTTATCCTTGTCTCCCAAAATAGACTTTTTATCCAAAAAATAACATATTTTCAACGACTGAAATCGCGGATTTCTTGTGTATTAAGTCAGGTGGAAAAAGACACATTGGAACAATGAGAGACAGCAGTGTATGCAATGGACTTGGCGTCAGTAATTTCAAACAGGTACAGCTAACCTGGCTAAATTTTCGTTTTCTCTTTAATCTTAATGGGCATGATAGACGGACGCTATTGGCATGAAAGTCGTGCAGTTTGAGGACGATCTGTTTCTGATCTGATGAGGGTCTTTTTTGCTCACCCTGCTTCAATAATATTATGGACCCCCTCCCGGTCATCTCCTTCCTGGATATAAAAGGTATGTGAACATTGGCACTATAGCAGGTTGATAGAGTACGTGGGTATGTTGCTGTAAGAAGAAATAGCACAGAAAATGATAAAACTACAGATGTGTCTGAAAGCGGGGGAGCGTTAACAATGTCTCCAGCAATTTGATGTTATTAATGAGAACAGGGGTGTACGACACAATAGACAGCCTGAGGTAAAGAGAGGCGCTGCCCCTTGACAACCAAATATGTTCCTTTACCGCCACTTGTTTGTGGCATTCTGTTCCAGAGTGTTCCTAACAATACGTTAATGCAACAAATGGCTTATAGCATATCTTTGTTTAGATGCTGGAATTCCCCTCAAATTATTTTGAATGTTTGAATTTCAGACGGAACCAGTATCAATGGCGCCCGGTTGCGGCAATTATAATATGTTTCACCCTCCTTTATATGTATGTGGATGTATATCGGTCTACAACAACATTTTCATCTTTATGTCTATCCGGTTTTGTTTTGTTGTTTTGTTTTTTTTTATCTACACCCTATCATGGTTTGTTAAGATCGGCATAATGATAATCATTATCTGTAAAGTTGTGTGAATGTGTGTGATTGTCTGCATTCACAGCACCTTTCTCATGTTGAACAATTTTTCTTGCTTCGATTGGCACTCTGGAGAAAGAAAGTCCTTCAGCGATATACAAAGACATCCAACATATCCAAGTGAAAATGTCTTCCGCCATCAACACCCTCCATTGTGTGCATATATATTATGTATAATCATAAATTCTGGATCCATCTTTAGGGAGGCATGTGTAGAAAAGCAATGTCAAGAGCGAAGAATGCGATTGAATGGAATGTAATATGCACAATAGCTGAAAACGTTAAGAAGGCAGGGATTGTCTTCCAAATGTGGTTTGTCTCCATTAATAATAAAATAATAGTGAGCATAAAGGAGCATAAAGGAGGAGCCATTCGTATATATGAAGAGGTTTATCTCAAATCGAGCTAACTCGGGCCTTGTTAAGTTGAGGTATTTGTGATTAAAACTGCTAAAAAAAGGTAATGAGAAAAAAATTTTGATAACAGTTTGCCTTGTTATGATTCACTTTATAGATATATGGACGATGTTGTTGAATGACACTATCAAATAACATAACCATGTGTTGTCTTTTCATCTTTGTCATATTGCAAATTTAAGCATGGCTACTGCCTGCAAGTTCACTTTTAGTTTTTACGCATTATTGTCTATGAACATTCAGCATTTTCATCCATTTCTGCTGCAGCCACTATTCTTATGAAAAAAAGGGTAGGCTAATCCAAACTCTGAAGCAAGAAAGACCAGTTCCCTGTTTTATGAAGAGTTAAATTATATCATAAAGTTGATTTCAACTGTAAGTCTATGTATTATGGCAGCCTGTGTGGTAAAGAAATTTAAAAACGATTTTATCTTTTGATAAAATGGGGTCCAGGTCCCATAACTTGAAATCATACACTATTTCCTGTGCCTTTATGCAGTTTTCAACAACGCAGTTATAAACCCCCATGACAACAAAATACAGCAGTCCCGTTTATACAGCAAAGCTAGACTCTCGATACATTGTTTGTTTCACTTTGTCTTCTTCTTTTTTTCTTTTTCTTTTTTTTTTGCCATTTTCACCCTGCCGTCGGATGCGGTGAGTACTCCAAAGAATAGAATCATACAACCCAAAGTCTTTAAAGCTGGAATTCCCCACGACAGCGACAAAGAGCTTTGGATTCTTTACCTGCACGTCAATTGGTAGTAAATGGGCGATATACGGCTTATAACGTTCAGACAGTATATCTCCAACATTCTATATCTACCGGTGATCTACCTACCTATCTATCTAATTATCTATCTATATACCTATCTATATATCATTTATCTAGTTATCTCACGTCCATCTTTCTATTTATTTATCTATCAACCTATTTATCTTTCTATCTAAATTAACATGCCTATCTATTTCGATCGATTTATGAGTCCACGATATTCAAAAGCAAGGAACATTAAAAGTAATAATAATTTCACGTATGTATACGAAATTAAAAAAAAAAAAGGAAGACAGAAAAGAATGGAAACGAAATAGCCAATAACGAGGGGAACTCCTACAATCCACTTTATTAAGAAAAAAAAAACAAAACATGGTGGATATCATGATAACCTACACGGGAGAGTCCGGAGCCAAACATCCTAGGAGGGTGGAAAGGGGATGTGGAGGAGGGGGGTGATGAGGGAAGACGTTTAAGGAGTAGATAGGAAACAGAGAAGGGGTAATAACCATTTGGTGGTTAGAATACCGTCTATGGAAAGACTCTATTCTTCCAGAGTATACTATTTTTTCAATGACATTTCAGGCACTTTGAGGTGAAAATCGCTCTAAATTCACAGCATGCTTTGAATGTGTCGGTTGTTCATGTTGCCATGTGTGTTAGTTTTGTTATGCTTTGATAGTCAGCCTATTTATGGAATCGATAAAAGATTACCGGAAACAAGAACAGAAGGGAAAAAAATATCTGTGTTAATATTATCTGCCAGTCAACAGCATGTTCCTTTCCTGTGAGTGTTCGCTTTAGTGTTTATGTTAGTGTATGACTGTGTGCACTTCGAGCATTTTCCTTGCGGTGGACACCATACTGTCCCCTGATTGAGAAGCCGTGTAGATTTTTCTGGTTTGCAAAAAGATATCATGAAATATCACATATTATATCATCTCTATCAAACCTTTCTCCATCACGCTAAACACAACGCAGAAACAAGTTGGAATCATCAGGCCTTCGCGACTAATCATATATTTATATACTCTTCCTTCCATTTTGATAGCACTCTGCAATTGTGATCACCGGCATTCTAGTCAATCATGGCAGTGAAATCATTAATTTTATATCATCATTTACGCTAATGACATTACATTTTCAAATGGGCAGCGTATAAATTTTCAATTATTTCTGCGCTTTCCCCCGATATTCATCGCCGACGCTTCCTCACAACCTCTACCACTCACGTGTATTGTGTGAAAGGAGCTTTGATATGGCTCATGTTGCTAGACACTAGGAATCAAACCGTATCTTGTGATAGGACGTCAGGCCAGAGGAATTGATCGGTAAGTATATTGACAGAGTGCAAACACGGGACAATGTTCGAGTCAACTACTTTCGCGACAAAACGGGGTAAGGATAAAGAGACAGGTAGTGAGAAATAGAGAGGAGAAAGACTGGAGAGAGAGAAACATATGGGTTGAGAGAGGGAGAGATGGAGTGAGAGAGGAAAGAATAGATGGAGAATGAACTCTTAGTAAAGAGAGGGGAGAGAGAGAAACATATGGGTTGAGAGAGGGAGAGATGGAGTGAGAGAGGAAAGAATAGATGGAGAATGAACTCTGAGTTAAGAGAGAGAGGAGAGAGAGAAATATATTTTATGGATTATCTTTGAGAGAGAAACAGGATACGGGGGATATGATTTTAGTGAGAGATAAACAGGAGACACATCGACAGACGGAAAATGGATGTTGAGAGAAAGATACTGAGAGATAAAAAGAAAGCAACAGAGAGAGAAGAGAACGATAATGAAGAGAGTGAGGGGGTAGAAGGCTTGGGAGAATGGGGAAGAGATATCCCGCTTAAAGCACAAAAACAAAGCACTAAAGCACAAAAACAAATATAACATGACATGAGACAAATATAGATGTTCAATTATCGGACATGGCATCATTCGATTAAACTGCATACCACTATGTTTCTGGTACAAGAGGGAAAGGCAAAGAGAAGAGGGACTGAATACAAGTCAAAAACAGACCATCTTCTTAAAGAAGCCCAGCAAGCACCAGAGACGCGATAGCACCAGAGACGTCACAATGACATCAAAGAAAGAATTAAAGATACATTAAAAAAAAAATCATACGTAATGATATGCTGATGCAACCCGTTAGCATTAAAGACATAACATAGTCTTTGATAAAGACTCTTGCATGAAGCTGCAATCATGACAGATGAGATTTATCAATTCAATTTACATTAAACTTTGAATGGATATGTTCCAGACAAGTTTGGAAAAAAAAAATAATCATACAGATAGTCAAATAGCATATTCAATGAAAATTCGATGAAGGTTACATTCTATTTGACACCAGACTTGAGTATCAAAGAGGAACAATCTTTTGGAATGAGTCCGCCAAAATCATGACACACGAAAACTATCAATTCAATAAAAAGTTTTTATGCTTGACTATATCATATCATAACGATGTATGTATAGACTAACAATTTAAAGGGATGTTAAAGGTAGGGGATACCTTTTACAGACCTCCCAAAAGCAGAAAAAAAAAAACCATTAAATATGAACCTCAGGGGACTTGTTTAGGCCACTGCTGAGAAATTTGGAAGTCAACAGTTGTCTACAATTTGAATAATGCACAAAACTCAACTACTCAGTAGTTCTGTGTGTCAGCCACACTTAAGCCTCTTTGTTGCAGTCTTCTGTATTTTTTATCTCTAAACACAAATCTAAAAGTATAAGAGCTGATGTAATAACATATAGAGTGTGTGGCAAGACTGTATATAGAAATATAGTATATAGTATATAGAAAAATATACATGATGGACACACATGTATGCAGTGCATGGGTCTGCAAAGGTAGCCTAGTAATGTACTGGAATTTACGATGAGCCCCGAAAAAAAAATTCAATTCAAAATCTAACGGTCAATAAAAATGTACTAAATGTTGCCTTCCACTCTCAATACTTTATGGGAGTTTCTAAAATGATACTCTCTTCAACATACCACTGTATTTATACAACTGTTCATTTAAGGCATGCAAATGGGATTCCCTACCTTTAATGTAGTATTGGTTGGGATGAGAATTCAACTTTAACTTTTTGCAAGATACTTAGAAACCACTTTATGATATGTAAAACAAAAAGCAGACAATTCTATAAGAGGAATTGAAGGTTTATTATGATGAAAATCGGTTGTGAAATGGCTGAGATAGCAAAAACAAAGTAAACCAAGGAGATTCTTATAAAAGGTGGGTCCCATAACCTTTTATTTAATTTGCTTTGATTTCGATATCTCCGCCATTCCCAACCCAGTTTTCATTTAATAAACTTTGAATTCGTCTTAGATTCATATGCTCTTTCATATTTCATAGGAGGCTGGGATTATCTATTTAAAAAAAAAAAAAACATCAAAAAACAAAGGTAAAAACCTGAAGCCCCATTTCAAGTAATACTATACAATCTCTTTAACAAATCAGTGTTTTGAATCAAATAGAAAATTCATATTACCAATGTACACATAATAAAATAAAACAATTCGCATAGTTATACAGTGCTTAATGACACCAGAAATCTGAACGGGAAGAGACAATACCCGTATAAGAATCAATTTTGGATTCTTTCTCTTTTTTTTTCTTTTTTTTTTTTTGAATAAAATAGCCTGGAACGCTGAGAGTTGTCATGTTTCATCTTCGGGATTTATGCATTTGAATTTAGAGGAATTTAAATTAGAGTATGGTCAATTGCATGACTTCCTCGGGCTATCTTCCTTCTTTAGAATTCAATCACTGTCACTGCGGATACAGTATTTTGCCTTAGCAGAATACATGTAATCATTGTTGGTATACCCCAGGCTGAAAGGTATAAATTGATGAGTATTATAAATTATCAAGATAATGTAAACACTTGCTTTCAGATCAAACAATTTGCACAAAACTGACGAAGATCGAATGAATCTGACATTTGCAGTAAACTACAAAAGCTTTTCTAACATGTCTAGTGCATTATAAGATGAGCATGAAAACGGGCAAAAAAGTGGTGATAATTATGAGGCACCATTGCCATGATCATGCCTTAATGTCACATTTTGACGAGACAGAACAAAAAAAAAAGCAGAAGAACAGAAATTAATCTTGGTTGGCTCAACTTTAACTGACAAGATTACAGACCCGACCTATTAGACATCTAACATTGGATCTTCCCTATTACTAAACCCGGTACCTTTCTCATCCCCTCGTTAGAGCAGTACACCACCCAAGCGCTGATTGAATGGTCGCCATTGCCCCGCTCGAATACAGGCATGGTCATGTTGACATTTAAATCGCAGCCAATGTTTGCACATGAATTTCATCTCGCCTTTCGCGCACAATCAACGCTCGATTTGAAATGATGCCCTGATAATCGATGTTTAAAATCGTGCCCGCTCTGCGAAAGTTTATTACTTGACGGGGGGCGGGGGGGGGGGGGGGATAGGGAAGAAGGGTACTTGCCTGCGAATAACGTAGATGCACCCTCCTTTTCAATCTTCAACAGTTACTCCCAGTAGTTGCTTTGGTTACTGATAATCACCCGTGAGAAATGTTCATCATTTTGCATTATGTTTGCTAATGGGAGATGTTGCTGTAAGAGTGTAGAGTACCTTCGATTCAAATTATAGCTGACAGGGGGTAAAATGGAAAATTAAGATAATGGACGCTAGAAAGGATCCGGGATATTTTCCTAACTTGTACCCAAGTTCCGTCTGTGACGTTTCAAATTAAAAATCACAAAGATGATTTTATTACGGCTTCAATAAAGTAACGTTACACAGAAATAATAATTCAACTTGACTCACTGTGAGATGAATAGATCTCCACGTATGATATTGAACTCATTTTTATGTTGTGGCTCTATCCTAATACTTTCGTCTTCTACTTCTTTTTTTTCCGGGGAACTTTTATCAAGCATTTCAATCAAACGTAAAGGCTTATCTACGTTATGACACGCTATGGACGATTTTTGTTTATATGGCGAATGAACGTGTCCTTGGAAAAAAGAGTGATTAATTTTCGGTCGAACGGTATAGAATCGTTGATATTTCGAAGGGAGAGCGGAGGCTGACCAAAGTCATGGCTGAAGAGGCACACGATGAGGAAACAGCGAATGTCAGATTTTTCAATCAATTTCGATGGATCTAATCAAAAGTTACACTCGCCTTTCATCAAACAAAATTTGTTTCACTAAAACGTTTTCAAACTTCCATAATTTTTAGACGCGCACCGATGGTCATCGCGAACTATTATTATCCAAACGAAATTCATTTCAGCATGCATGCGTGAGCAAAGATTGTATCTGCACACAAACTTCGCAGTTGTATTTACTCTGTAAGTGCATTGCCACTAAGCGAAACTGTTGTTTTCGTATTGTTGGATTGTTTGGATTGTTGGGATTTTTTTTTTTTTTTTTTTTTTGGATAAAAGGACGAATCCTTCGGAACTGTAACTTTCGTTAGGTGGATAAGATACCCCCAGACCAGCCTATAACAATGAACAATTTGATTTAAATCCTATATATCATAGTTTGGAGAGTTAAAGTCTTTTATAATTTCTTCTCTTGTAAAAAAAAAAAAAAAAAAAAAAAAAAATGAAGTTAATTGGTCAACTTCAAAAATTTCAATCAATGAGGTAATGAAATCATGTTTTCACTCCTCACTATTGATCAAATTTTAAGAATTACTTAATTTTCATTCAAAATATCACATCTGCTAGTTACAAAAACAGGTTTGGAAAATCTGTTGCGAAAAAAAAAAGAATAGTTTCATTGCTTTGTATTCTTCTGAAAACTGGCATCTTATAAAGACGTGTTTGAAAAACTGTGGGGATTTGTTAGCCGGTGTATTCATCATTTCCGTGTTATTTTCCATATCATGTGTTTGTCAGCAAAAGACTTTTTATCAAGGCATGCTAACTCGTTTATATACATGTTACATGTAGGTCGCACATCTGTGAAAGAAAAAGATGTCCACTATGCTTAGTTGATCCTTATTTCGATTAACTTCCACATGAATAGACAGTCAGTTGAATGATGATTGTGTTCATATCTTACTACCATGCTGGAAAAAAAAAACACACAGTGTCACACACTGTGTTCATGATGTGTTCATAATATTATAGTCAGCTATGTGAAAACTCTCAAATAAACAGTGTGAAGATGGTTTCACATTGTGGTGTGAAGTGTAAACTGTGTGAAGATGGTTTCACACTGTGATGTGGTTTCCACAGAGTGTTCATATAATCATGTTCTGTTTCAAACTGTGAATGATGATTGGTAATGTATTCACAATGATAAAACGCTCGGATGTAACAAAGTCATCAGATTTCACACTGTGTTCACAATGTGTTCACTCTTGGATTATTTCACATCACATTGTGGGACACTGTGTTCTTTCCAGCAAGGTATATGAACCATTTTGCTCTCTCCTTTTTTTTTTACTTTCTATCTATCAATCTATCTATCTATCTATCTATCTATCTATCTTAGGGTAGTTTTTGTTTGATTGTTTATGTTTAGGTTTTTATCGTTTTTGTTAAATCTCACTGACCGGATGCCAGGGCTGAACCAATCATCATTGAGCGTAAATGCAAAATAAAAAAGAAAAAATATTGACGTAGATCGAGTATAACCCATGGTGGCCTCTTAAAGTGCATCGTTTGGATTTGTAGCATCATCATTATCTTCATCCTATCAGTGCTGTGAGGTCCCAATATGGTCAAATAGGGGTCAAGGTGGACATCAGGGGTGTAGCAGCATCCGGTCCAAGGACAAGGTCAATGGGCAGGATTCGATCTCAGGGTCTGCTATAGTTGATCAGTGTCCATGTAACGCAATTTTCTTCTGAAACTAAAAGCCCATACGCTGGCCATCTCCCATAATCAGCATGATCATATGATGAATTTGCTGCAGCTGGTTCCTGAATACGCTCTATATACCGAGAAACAGTGTGCACCATCTTATCTACTCCATTCTATTCCCCGCTCTATCCCTAATCTACCACTTTTTATAATTATGATAATAAATCGTACTTGTACGGCGTATATCAAAAAAAAAAAAGATAGATTAAAGGGGTTGTTTAGAATTGGTTGAGATGGGGATTCAGGTTTAAACTTTTTACGAGATAACTAGAAACGTCTTGTATGAAATACTATATATGGAGCATACAATTCTAATAGGAATTCAAACTTCATTTGATGAAATCGTTTCTGAAATGGCCGAGATATCCGAAAACAAAGTAAAACAAACCGATCGTAATGAAAGCTCAGTGGCGTATCTAGGGGGGGGCAAGGGGGGCACGTGCCCCGGGCGCCACTCCTTGGGGGCGCAAAAAAAAAAACGAAAAAAAAAAAAAAAAACGAAGAAGAAGAAGAAGAAAAAAGAACTCGCCCGGAAGGGGGGAGGGAGAATGGTGGGGGGGGGGGGGGGCAGAAAACAAAATCAAACAAGATAAAAACAAAACAGATGATGACGCGGACAAAATGACAATGTTTATTGTGTTCACACAAAAATTCCATGTTCTGTGAGCTGAAATGCAAAAATTTTCGGCTCGCTCGCTGCGCTCGCTCGCCAAAATTTATATAAGAAAGAAGGTAAGAACAAAACGTGATGATGACAAAATGACAGTGTCTATTGTGTTCACACATGTCATTTTATATTTAGCAGGCAAAATGTTTCACGGAGCAGCGGCTGCAAATTCTTTCGTTCTGAAGCGATCGCCGATTGGATCAAAAGAGGACGCCAACGGTTTCGAACATACGGGGGAGGGGGGCGCAAAAAAACCCGAATCAAACAAGATAATAACAAAACGTAATGATGACGCGGAAATATACAAATTTCGGCTCACTCGCTCGTACTAATCTAGAGTATTTTTTCAAGTCCTCAGTTTGTTGGTATAAATCGTTATCTATAAGGCCGTCACTATATCTTGATTAGAATTGTAAGATTTAATAAGCAAAAAAAAAAAAATGACAAGAGTTTCATGATTTGTAAGCTGAAATACAAAAATTTTCGGCTCGCTCTCTGCGCTCGCTCGCCAAAATTTGTATAAAAAAAAGAGAAGAAGATAAGAACAAAACGTGACGATGACGCGGACAAAATGACAGTGTCTATTGTGTTCACTCATGTCATTTTATATTTAGCAGGAAAAATGTTACACGGAGCAGCGACTGCAATTTCATTCGTTCTGAAGCGATCGCCGATTGGATCAAAAGAGGACGCCAACGGTTTCGAACATACGGGGGAGGGAGCGCAAAAAAAAAATAAAAAAAGATAAGGAAAAAACGTAATGATGACACAGAAATATACGCTCGTAATAATTTAGAGTATTTTTTCAAGTCCTCAGTTTGTTGGTATAAATCGTTATCTATAAGGTCGTCACTATAATTGTGAGATTTGATAAGCAAAAAATGACAAGAATTCCATGTTTTGTAAGCTGAAATACAAAAATTTTCTGCTCGCTCGCTGCGCTCGCTCGTCAAAATTTGTATAAAAAATATAAGAATAATACGTGATGATGACGAGGACATATACAAATTTCAGCTCACTCACGCGCACTAATTTAGAGTATTTTTTAAAGTCCTCAGTTTTTTTGGTATAAATCGTTATCTATAAGGTCGTCACTATAATTGTGAGATTTAATAAGCAAAAAATGACAAGAATTCCATGTTTTGTAAGCTGAAATACAAAATTTTTCGGCTCGCTCGCTACGCTCGCTCGTCAAAATTTGTATAAAAAAAGATAAGAACAATACGTGATGTTGACGAGAACATTATACAAATTTCAGCTCACTCGCGCGCACTAATTTAGAGTATTTTTTAAAGTCCTCAGTTTTTTGGTATAAATCGTTATCTATAAGGCCGTCACTATATCTTGATTAGAATTGTAAGATTTGGTAAGCAAAAAATGACAAGACTTCCATGTTTTGTAAGCTGAAACACAAAAATTTTCGGCTCGCTCGCTGCGCTCGCTCGCCAAAATCTATCAAAATTCATTACATTTAAATCACCCGCAAAAGATCCCTTTTAAGTGCTTGAAAAAGCAGGGATGGGGTTGGGGTTGAACACTTTTTCAGAAATTAGGGGCGCAATTTTCGTGCTTGCCCCGGGCGCCGTTTTCCCCAGATACGCCACTGTGAAAGCTGGGTACCACGTTTTATAACAATAGCTTTGTTTTTGGATATATTGTATCAGCCTTTTAAAAACCGATTTTCCCCAAAATGCTAATCTCTGAATTTCTCTTAGAAAAAAGTGTACTCCCTTTGATATTTCATAAAGTGGTTTATCTCGCGAAAAGTAAACATCTGAATCTTCACATCAAGCAAAAATATAATATACCCCTTTAAACCCTATTTGACAATGGGGTTACAGTTTGTTATTCCGAAGGTTTTTCAGTCCGAAGGTTCGTTATTCCGAAAATTCGTTATTCCGAAGATTCGTTATTCCGAAGGTTCGTTAATCCGAAAATGTGATAAGGTTTGTTATTCCGGAGGTTCATTAATCCTAAAATGAAATAAGGTTCGTTGTTCCGAAGGTTCGTTAATCCGAAAATGACACAAAGCTCGTTGTTCCGAAGGTTCGTTACGGACCCTATTTCATTTCAGATCAACGAACCTTCGGAACAACGAACCCTATTTCATTTTCGGACTAACGAACCTTCGGAATAACGAACCTTCGGAATAACGCCACAAATGTTCAGATTAACGAACACTTTTTCATTTTCGGATTAACGAACCTCTAGGTAGAGGGAATTTGTGTGTTTCGGATTAACGAACCTTCGGAATAACGAACCTTCGGAATAACGAATAGCACCCGACAATGGATGGAAGGAAAATAAGAAAATAGAGGAAAATAGCTATGAAAGGCAGACATACCTAATCCAATGCTAGCACACGTGGGATACTATACAGTATGCCCCAAAATGATTAAACTGTCTAAATGCTATACTTCAGGTTCTTAAAATATAACATCTTAGCTCTGTTTTGCAGAAAACCCTATTCAATTTGGTTAAGCGGTTACAGAGAAATGTGGAATGTTGTAAAGCATGTCAGGAGTCTGATTCTTCCAAGTTCAGCACTCCGATGCTCTTGTGTGTGAATACAATAGACAGAACTTGGAGGGAAGAGATTCTTGACATCTTCCACAAAATTCCTCGTTTCTCTTTGACTACTGAAGCAAACCGCATGGGGTTTTCTTTAAGATGTGGGCAGTGAGTTATAGTTTCATACTCTGAATTTGTATTTGGATTGATTCACTATCTTTAAAGATATCATAGCAGAGCGTCCCGTTGTAATTTGTTGGGGGGACTACGGTACAACTCCAGAGTTATAGATATTTGCCTAGCTTTGCAAAAATAAATGATTGCCATTTTGTGTGAAAGCGTACTCCCCGTTTAACTTCAGTTATTGAAAATTTAGTTATATGACGACATTTTTGAAATAGTACACTATAATATCTGAGATGATGTCACAAAGCAATTGTGACCATGGCGCCCTGCTTTGTATGGTCACTGTCACAACTGATTCACAACAACTTCTCGCCTCATATTTTTTATGCATGCTTTTTTTTTTTTTTGAGCCAAAATTCAAAAACAGATATACTGTGCTTAATATTGGGTTTCCAGTTTTGACTAGGGCATCGATGTCTCCAAAAGTACTATTCACACGTTGCTGAACACTATACTATCTTTGCGTCACCACAGGTTTATAGTTTTTAACCAGAAACTCTTAAGACAAGGAATACGTGTATGCATTTAATATAAAAGTCGCACTTGATCACGTTGTTATCAAATACATCCCCTCCCTTTCCTAAAGAAAAAAAAAAGAAATAAACAAATCAATAAATATAATGAATGAATAAAAAAGAAGAGGCGGCCACTAGACATTACATCTGTCTTTGTTACGGTTCCCTGCTAGTTGGTATCTCTTCGTTCGTCAATGCTTTGTTTTAGAAGAAAAGGTGAAATTAGATGGATTAACGTTTGACCTTCTTTGCTTGCATGGGTGATTCTCATTGCCGAAATGCTGTCACGGTCCACTTCAATGTGCTAGTTTGGTGTTTTTGTTGTTGTTTGGTTCGTTTGTGTTTTTCTTTTTGTTTTTATCAAGTGCAGAGCTTGGGACCAAAAACACGATTGGAGGAATTAACTTCTTTCGGCCTCCTCATTTCGTTAGTTAGGGTTAGCTTTTGGCTGGCGCAATCACTTAGTGAAATTACCGTTAATGATGGATTCCGGGTTTAGCCTCGACTACCGCATGCGAAACTTTGCCCGGCTCTATTCACATTATATGATAATTATATAGAGAGGTTTCAGACTTTCCATTGAACTCTTCCGTTTTCAAATTTTGTTGTAATGATGATGATGATAATAATAATAATAATAATAATAATAATAATAATAATAATAATAATAATAATAATAATAATAATAATAATGATAAATAAAAAACAAAATAAATGAATAAAACAAATAGATAAATAAATAAATAAATAAATAAATAAATGAATGCGTTTTTGGTGAAATTCATAATTCCATTCATTGAATTCCCCTTGTTGAACAAATTCTGTCTGAAGGATAGAGAAGAATCAAACAAATGTTTTGGGGGTTTTTTTAACCTCACCCGAATTTGACCTAAGAATTATAAATTCATTGGACTTCACGGGTTCACATATTCTTTTGAAGCAGGGACAATTGCCACGAGCATATTGCAAGTCAGTTTTAACGAATTTCCTAGGTTTTTATTTATCAAAAATGCATATCCTTTCCATTAAGTAACTACTCAGTTTAATTAACGAAACAGTGGTGGCGTTATAACGGAAAAGATTACAAAACTTCTATTTATCTTCAAGCTATCGAGCTGACAACGTACTTATTTCGCTTATCGGAGGTCTGTAGATTAATTTTGTTTTAGGTGCTTTTTTTGGTTTGTTTGTGTTTGGTATCTTTAAATCTTAAGCCATAAAAAAATGCATCAGCTATTCTTTTGCTGTCATTATGAAATATAAGATTATATGTAAGAATAGAAGTGCGCCGCTTATACCTAAATAGCTAATACTGAGTAAGCCTCTCACTCTTTCATCACACGTAAAACCTACAATTGCATTTTCGCTGCAACGACATTCAGAAATGGAACATAGAAGAAACAATATGGCATTTAGTCGTCGGGGATTTCATACTACAATATGTATGGCAATTGTCTCGTGTGTGTGTGTGTGTATGTGTGTGTGTGTGTGTGTGTGTGTGTGTGTGTATGTGTTTGGTACTTTTTTTCTAATAGACCTATTTCATTATTTTCTTTTAATATTCCAAGCAGACGCTATGGTACAAGATGTTAGAGTTAGAATGGTAACAATATGTCTCAGATAGAAAGTCATTTGTTTTATGCAGGCCTGCAAAACATACATTTTCGAGGTTTTTTCCTGTGGTACTTAAGGCATGAGTTTTTGACATAGGCTCCAGTGACGCATAATTGAAGACCGACCAATAACCATACTACAACTTCTGAAACCACCGGTAAAAAGGTTTTTTCTGAAGTCGGCAAATTGACACCAATCGGACAGATCGGCGACACGTCTTGGTGACATTTATTCTCTTGTTTTTTCGTCTTTTATTGATCGTAAGAGGAAGGCAACCAAATGCTGACTTATTGCCGAGCGACCGCCGTGTGACCATTTTAACTCTTTGCGTGCAATATTATTTTCCTGTTCATATATTATGTGTGTGAAATCTGTGCATAATTACCTCAATAGTACAGGAAGAGTTAACACTTGTCTCCAGCGTTTGTCGGCCTTTAACTAAACGACTCTGGTCAGCGACCAGTCTCGGACCAGTCTCCGCTGTTATGACTTATGATAATTACTCATCTGGTAAATTCTTGGAAGATTCTTCTTCTATAAACCTCAACACAAGATTGCTTCAGATGACCGCTTTATCCGTGCGGTTTAACCCAGGCCAAGATGTGTGGAGAGGTAAACCAAGGTGTTCTTGCAGCTATTCACCCCTAAGCTTCTTAGAACCTCGTGATTCTTGTGGAAAGAAAATAGGGAGCTTTAGATCTTAGACGCGCGGACGTTCAAAGAGAAAAAAACACGATCTGAGCGTGCGCAGTAGCGCGGATCAAGTTACTGCGCACACTCAGATCATGTTTTTTTCTCTTTGAACGTCCGCGCGTCTAAAATCTAAAGCTCCCTAATGTAAATTTCAGAATTTCGTATAGTATACAAATAGGTCAAGGACTGTCAAAAAGGAGAGACTGGAACCCCACGAGGCATCCCTTGTTTAAACTGGAGATTCTCCCGCATGCATACCACGCTATAGAGCCTGATCGCCCGAACATGCGAAAAAAACAAACATGTCATGATTGCGAAACGAAATGTCTCTTGTGATGATGATGATGATAATGATGATGATGATGATGATGATGATGATGACGATGATAATGATGATGATGATGATGATCCACAGCATTTGTATAGCGCCATATATCTGTTGCAAAAACATTCAAAGGCGCCCTGATGACCTTGTGGTCATCAGAGTCCATGTCTGAGGATGTTCTCTGGTGCTATCTTAACATAGCATAAGTTATTATGACCAGGCCAAAACTGGTGGGGAGAAAGTTAAATTTCGATCAAAAGAAAAAACATCTTTAACCTGACTCAAAATCAAAACTCAAGTGTGAAGAAATGTCTGAACAAAGTGGCATCAGTCAGGGAGCGACATTATCTCCCATTTCAAAGAAAGTTCGGTTTTTGCAAACAAACTCTTCATATATATATATATATATATATATATATATATATATATACATATATATATATATATATATATATATATATATACATATATATATATATATATATATATATATATATATATATATATATATTTTTTTTTTTTTTTTTTTTTTTTTTTTTTTTTTTTGGTAGTAGTAGTGGTAATCATCGTCTAAAAATTCCGTGCTGGAAAGAACGAAGTGTCCCTCAGTGTGAAACACAATATGAAGTACAGTGTGAACATGTGAACACTGTGTGAAATCTCTTCACATTGTTAAGTTCGAGCGATTTATAAACAATGTGAACACATTGTGAATCATCATTTCACAGTGTGACACAGAACATAATAATTATACATATACATTATACATATACATATACATTACATTTACATATACCCTACTGAAAGGAAAGAAATGAAGGGTTTGTTTGCACGACCGATAAGTCCATTTTTGAAGATTTTGAAGTACAATTTCTGTCATAATATACAAAATAATACCTTTTAGATGATACATTGGTCACTACTTATAAAGGTATATTTTTGAAGTTATGGCCAAAAGAAGCAAAAATTTTCTTATTATTCTCTTTATTTTTCTTGACCTTTAATCGCAAAAATCTCCATTTGGCAAATATGGACTTATCGGTTTTTGCAAACAAACTCTTCAAATGTACCATTGCGTGTTAACTGAGTTTGTCTGCATAGCTCTGTAAAACGTTTGAATTTAACAATGTGAAGAGATTTCTTCACACTGTGTTTCTCAGTGTGTTTCAAACTGTGTGACACTGTGTTCTTTCCTGCAAGAGTATTTGCACAAATTCATGCCAGTATAGAATTACTGAGGAAATATTTATACATAGATATGCAAAGCAAATTGATAAGACTGAGGAAGACAAGTGTCGAAATAGCTTATAAACATCAGACATCACCTCCGACATATGCATGAGTTTGTGTATATGTGCGTGTTTAGGTGTTGGTTGTTTCAAGAGAGTGTTACACAGATGTCCACTTTACGTCACCTGTAAGCCTACGTACCCAATCCTAAGCACGATACGGATTACGGATTAAGGGACAAAATGGAGACAAGATGATCAAAAGAAGGATTTAGGCAAAGACCGAGGAGATGGAAGAACTATAAAGACGAATTAGGAGAACAAAGGCAAGATGGGACAGAACAAGTGTTGGGACCATTACCCCGTTCAAAACTATTCCTCAATATACTCTAGCAGGCGGGGAAATGCGTGTTATAACAAAATCCACTAGTCCTCAATGGGTTAAGGAATGCAGATAAAAGAGTGAAAAACACCACACACACAAACACCAAAGTAGGCAATAAATCTTAAAGAAGTTAAAAGCTACTTAAGACTGGGAAACAAGCTGTTAACTTTTAATACTGAATACAAGTTTGTGGTATGTAATAATATCCTGGTGCCCGATAGTAGTGCACAGTACAACGTTTCGTAACACGCCCATAATAACAATTATTTTCCTCATTTTTAATATGATATATAGTGGGTATTTAAGTAGGCAGATCCACCTTTCGGTGCTAATGGCGCTTCAAGCAAAATAAGAATGCAATGCGATGAAAAACTTTATCCCTTTCCTGAACAAAGAAAATCAAAAGCAGACAGGCAAACATACGAGCCCCCCCCCCCCCAACCAAAAAAAAAAAAAAAAGAAAGAAAATGCACTAGCCTTGATTCAACACCAACAAAATAATGTGGAGAGTACACCACGACATGTCTTCATGTCTTCAGGTCCCGATTGGAAAGAGATATCATCTCTTTGAGAACTCTTCGATAAAAGTAAGTGGCATCCTTCCCAAACCTTCAACACAGTGGTCTAGAAGGATGGATGAAGGGGGTTGGAACTAAGGAAAGTGAAGCAGAAGAGCGAAGTGGAAATGGTGGATGAAGACGAGCAGGAAGAAAAAAAAAAGTAGGATAGATAAGATCAGTTATGTGAGTAGATAGTAAAGATCTTGGTTGAGAGAAACTTGACGAGAGACTTTGGTCTAGGACAGCAGCCCCAACTAACCATTTCTTTTTCTCTTTTGTAACAGCACTCTACTTAATCCTATTGGCTTTGTTAGCTTAAGCATGGATGCGCGCATGCACCCACAATTTGCATACCCATAAGGAAGTCTTCCAAAAATTGACAGCGAAGGGGAACGGTGAGAGCTATAGGCAACTTTCCTTCACATTTGAAAGTAAAGCCTCGCATAAGTCGAAAATTGGTAAACTCAAAAATAATTCTAACAAACATAGATAAGGACGTGTGTTGATTCTACGTTTTAAGCTCAAAATCACATACACCTATACAACTGTACTGTCACAGCTGATTATAGAAGAACGAGCAGTGTGACCAGCATGATCAATAAGTTGAAATGGCCCAGCCTATCTTCACGACGTACTGTGAGCAGACTTACTATGGTGTACAGAATCATGAACGACCTTGTTGCAATCCATCCAGATATGTTCTTAATAATCAACTCATCTAAAACCAGGAAAATCACAATAAATGTGCTTCCAAACATACCGCCCTATAGGGGCAACATCTACAACTTTGCATTTGCCCAGAGATCCATACCTGAGTGGAACAAACTTCCAAGTTCTGTAGTCTGTGCAGTCTCACCTGAACAGTTCAAGGAGCTCTTAAATGACCCACCTTAAAATCACACCTTGTGATTAAGCCCACACCCCTCCTCTTATCGTGCACACAAGTCATATTCACCTTCGTGATAGGCTGCATTATAGCCCTTTGAAGATTAAAGAAGAAGAAGAAGAAGAAGAAGAAGAAGAAGAAGAAGAAGAACTGTATGTCGAAGGATTTCCGTCTGTCCTTTTTGACTCGATATTAACCCTTTCTGTTCTAGAGAGGCATTGTGCACAGACTTTACACAAAACCTATGGACAGGTAATAATGTGGCATACCGAGTGTTAATAGGCGGAATTGACTATGATATGATAGGTAGATGATGTTGACGGGAAAAGAACGCGGTGTTGTCAAACAAAAGAAATCCGAGTGGGAAATATCAAGAATAACTCACAATTTTACGGCAACAGCAAACAAAGAAGTAACCAAGGTCATCAGAGCATCCGGCCTTCCCATCACATTTATTGCCTTGCATGCCTTTAAAGGACAAGTTCACCTTCATAGACATGCGGATTGAGTGAATGCAACAATATTAATAGAACACATCAGCAAGAGTTTGAGGAAAATCGCATAATCCGTTCAAAAGTTATGAATTTTTGAAATTTCTGCTTAGTCACTGCTGGATGAGAAGACTACTACAGCTTGTGATGTCACATATGTACGATATGAAGACAGAATAAGGAATATTCAAGATATTTTAACTTTTCTCGCATAATAAAAGAACACTTGACTTCCCTCTTTCCGAAGGCAAGGGGGAATAATATTACCCTTAACATACGTCAGTGACGAATCAAGGATGTATGCACCTTTTTTTTCAAAAAGTAAAATTTAGTGAAATTCTCTTTATATTTTCCTTATATCGTTGTACACATTGTGACATCAAACTCTCTAGTAGTCTTGACATCCAGCAGTAACTGTGCAGATACACTAAAAATTCATAACTTTTGAACGGATTGTCAGATTTTCCCCAAACTTTCACTAATGTGTTCTACAAAATTTAATATTGCTGCATACACTCAATCCACATGTATATGAAGGTGGACTTGTCCTTTAAATGGAAAATTTGGTAGCTGGATCATTGAAACGTAATGGAAATTACCATTACGTTTCAGCAAAGCAAAGTAACCTTCAAATAAGGCTTTTAATAGAACAACTGAGGACATGGACCATGGAACTCATCTCTCGCCCGACCGAGCCCGTGAAGGCCGCACCAGTTATCATGTCCCAGTTTGTTTCCACCAAACATGACTATAAAAATGTGCTAATGAGTAATAGTATGTCGTAAGAGTTATATATAGCGACTTCATCGTATGTGGCATATTGGTAGAAGCGATTATGCTGTATAACTTCTTTTTACAAACAAACGAAAAACAGGCAAAGGAATACTCACAACTTGACATCTTAATTGGCGTAATGGTTCAACACTTTGTGTCCTTGCAACTGATTGGCAAATTGCCCTACATCGACGTAGTGTCCTTCTCACTGTACACAAGTCCGCAAGGAGCAGACGGGAACATGACATCCCGTGCGGTTCCAGAAGGAGGCACAATGTAGGTTTGTTTGTCCTCGCAAAAGCTGCTTGTAACAGAACCAGCTACCGCGAAAGGGTCTGTAGTGTATGAATCCAGTCAGTATAGTTCCTCTCCGGGACATTAGTAACAAGCAGACATGCACAACGAAAGAGAGATTTCGAGGGAGCGTCAAAATGGGTACAGACAAAGGACGGGGCGCCACTCTGGCCTGTGAATAGGGAGAGGGGTGCTTTTGATACTGGGGAGTTTACACCAGTTTAAAGGGTCACCTAGTTTACCAGCAGCCGCTCCGTTGCCGACACGCCAGAACAAACCTGAAAGACGCTTAAGCACTTGAAAGTCAAGGCCCTAAATAGTTTTTATTGTACCTTCCTGGAAATGTTGTTGTATCTTTCAAGTGAATAGATTCTACTTTATGTTTCATATGGCTTACTACGTAGATATTGGACCCGTCAATTGGTCAAATACCGGGATAATACATGATAGAAATCATGAGTTAGTCTTTCATTTACAGGGGGAAGTTGCCATTTTACTTCGTATAGTAAAGTGGAAGAAGTTACACTGAATTGGTTAAATTCATCCGCTCAAAATCAGAACAATTGATTTTTCTTTGTGTGTCTAGGAGGGGGAGTACTTACTCTTCTAAAATGTGTTGCCAAGTGACATTAATTATCAGCTATTTTGATAACGTTAACAACTGAGAACCTTTTGCAAATTTGGATGAATCTAAGTGTCCTTGAAGAAAGCATAATGCATGTATTGCTAGCGGTAGTAGCAGTTAAGTAATTGTATCATAGTGTAGTGTTGTCTAAAGTAGTATTGTGTAGTGCATTGTCATACAAGTAATTAAGTAATCACTTCAAAGAAATTACTGAGCTTTTCAGTACATTTGTATAGGTGGATCACTTTTTTCCATCGCTATGATTATATCTACTTTTTGTAGACTATGCACTGTTTCTCTCATATTCATATTCGTATACATATCTTCTATCATTTTATGACTTGTTCTTTTCACAAATTATGAAAACAAAAATTTGTTAAACATATACTTTGCGTGAGGCATCATCTTTTGTTGCATGCATGGAAATAAAGTATTTACTTGGATGGAATTTATGCTACTGCTAACTGAAGAGGCTTTATATTGGTTTTGTCACATTATTTTTTATATCAATTCAAACTATGTGATCATTATCAAAATCATAATTATAGTTGCATACAACACTGTTAATGATCATGTAGTCGTATGATTATCTAGTATCATTGTTATCGTAATCATGTATAATCATGTATTACAGGTACAATCAACAATCTGAAGGTTGATGACGTTTACGTTGATTCGGTCAGCGTCCTTCTGTTTCCTAGTAAATAATCAGGCTTATGAAGATGTATTGAAATAAAGTGAAGCATTGACAACTGCAACAAACACGTTCAGATATACTGATTTATGTTTTTAAAGGATAATAATATGCCAGGCCATCCGGGATTCTACCATCCCTCCACTGCCCCCCCCCCCCGCACTTTCACCTTTTCCTCTTTTTTTTTTTGCGAGTAAATCCTTGAGAATAATTCTCTATTTGTTTTGTCACGAAGAAAAGAAAGGGCTATCACCTTATCAAGCATCATTACGTATGTTTGCTTGTTTGTTTGTTTGTTTGTTTGTTTGTTTGTTTGTTTGTTTGTTTTTTGTGACGGCCCCTGCAATGAGGAACATGTCATTGAAGAGAAAATGCAGTAATTTAAATATCTGTATTTGAATGAATTCATTTCCATTCTTTGTTTTATTGTGTGTGGGTCTTTTTAAGTAGAAGTAAATATAAATAAAACTCATAATATTGGAGGTTTCTTTTTTTTTGGTGGTAGTGGCTGTTGTGTTTTGTTCCGATAATGTGTTTCTATATAATCACTAGTTTGTTTGAATAAGTAGTAGACCGAATGATATCAGTACAACAATCCTTTCCGTTCTGATGGGGATTATAAATATCACCATCGATATTTGTGCTACCACTGCAATAATCAAAACCAGCATTAACTCTGGCGTCGATAGCAAGGGGCAAAAGATCATTCTACAAGCCTGCCTCCCATATTTCCTGCCAATGCAACCAATGGCAACGGTTAATGATAGGAGAAATAAACAAATAAAGGTGTGAACATAATCTACAGGAAGTCACCTACGCGGAAAGTAATACTTTAATGGGTATTTACCATCGGATAAAAGAAAGAGTTGGGGGTTTCAAAAGAGGTGTGAAATGTCCGTCGTTTTACCCCTAAAAGGAGACAATAGGATCTCAATTATCAAACACGTAATTTGTAAATTAGATATGATTCATTTTAATGGATAATATAGTACTTGTGAACCTTCTTTTCTCTTCACCCCCCCCCCCCTCTCTCTCTCTCTCTCTCTCTCTCTCTCTTTCTCTTTCTCTTTGCATCTATCTATCTTTCTATCTATCAATCTATCTATCTGTCACGTTTATGTATATAATTATGTGTCATAAACAAAAATTGAAAGTGTGGGAAATAGCTACGGTGTGTAGTAACAAAATATGAATGTAA